>NC_140589.1:1158396180-1158866180 GCF_964204655.1 Triturus cristatus | reverse complement strand
TTCCAGTTTATTTACAAAGGACTATCTGCAATGCACTGTGGGACTTGAAGTATGGTAATTCTGGTCACGTGATTAACTTAATTTTAAAGCGAGCCTGAGCACACTTGTGCTTTGCACTTCCTTCTGTGAACAAGGCGAACATGCCGAAACGTTAGATATGGAAGCAGGCGCTGCTGAAGCTTTGAAAATTAAACCTCTTTGTGCAGTATTGGGCCTCATTGTTGCTTTTTACAATGTTATTGGATGGGCTGCTCCGTGCCCATTGTGTGAGGCCACCCTGTAGGGTCTGGGGCTCCAGAACGGGGAAAATGGTGTTGGAGTTTAATGGAGGAGCCTGACCCACTTGCGCACCCAACCCACCTGGGAGATGCCAATAGCAGCGAAAGGGACGGCGCAAGGAAGGGATTCGAGCAGGATGATTCCTGCTACGATCGTGCTGCGAAATGTTGCGTTTTCAAAGGCAGACACAGAGCGAACATTGAAGTATTTCATCAACTCACCTGACTGGCCTAAGGTATTTCCAAAGTAATAACAGTGCTTGTGCCTAACAGAAATCACCAATTAGGCAATAATATTTATGGACTTCCAGTTTATTTACAAAGGACTATCTGCAATGCACTGTGGGACTTGAAGTATGGTAATTCTGGTCACGTGATTAACTTAATTTTAAAGCGAGCCTGAGCACACTTGTGCTTTGCACTTCCTTCTGTGAACAAGGCGAACATGCCGAAACGTTAGATATGGAAGCAGGCGCTGCTGAAGCTTTGAAAATTAAACCTCTTTGTGCAGTATTGGGCCTCATTGTTGCTTTTTACAATGTTATTGGATGGGCTGCTCCGTGCCCATTGTGTGAGGCCACCCTGTAGGGTCTGGGGCTCCAGAACGGGGAAAATGGTGTTGGAGTTTAATGGAGGAGCCTGACCCACTTGCGCACCCAACCCACCTGGGAGATGCCAATAGCAGCGAAAGGGACGGCGCAAGGAAGGGATTCGAGCAGGATGATTCCTGCTACGATCGTGCTGCGAAATGTTGCGTTTTCAAAGGCAGACACAGAGCGAACATTGAAGTATTTCATCAACTCACCTGACTGGCCTAAGGTATTTCCAAAGTAATAACAGTGCTTGTGCCTAACAGAAATCACCAATTAGGCAATAATATTTATGGACTTCCAGTTTATTTACAAAGGACTATCTGCAATGCACTGTGGGACTTGAAGTATGGTAATTCTGGTCACGTGATTAACTTAATTTTAAAGCGAGCCTGAGCACACTTGTGCTTTGCACTTCCTTCTGTGAACAAGGCGAACATGCCGAAACGTTAGATATGGAAGCAGGCGCTGCTGAAGCTTTGAAAATTAAACCTCTTTGTGCAGTATTGGGCCTCATTGTTGCTTTTTACAATGTTATTGGATGGGCTGCTCCGTGCCCATTGTGTGAGGCCACCCTGTAGGGTCTGGGGCTCCAGAACGGGGAAAATGGTGTTGGAGTTTAATGGAGGAGCCTGACCCACTTGCGCACCCAACCCACCTGGGAGATGCCAATAGCAGCGAAAGGGACGGCGCAAGGAAGGGATTCGAGCAGGATGATTCCTGCTACGATCGTGCTGCGAAATGTTGCGTTTTCAAAGGCAGACACAGAGCGAACATTGAAGTATTTCATCAACTCACCTGACTGGCCTAAGGTATTTCCAAAGTAATAACAGTGCTTGTGCCTAACAGAAATCACCAATTAGGCAATAATATTTATGGACTTCCAGTTTATTTACAAAGGACTATCTGCAATGCACTGTGGGACTTGAAGTATGGTAATTCTGGTCACGTGATTAACTTAATTTTAAAGCGAGCCTGAGCACACTTGTGCTTTGCACTTCCTTCTGTGAACAAGGCGAACATGCCGAAACGTTAGTTATGGAAGCAGGCGCTGCTGAAGCTTTGAAAATTAAACCTCTTTGTGCAGTATTGGGCCTCATTGTTGCTTTTTACAATGTTATTGGATGGGCTGCTCCGTGCCCATTGTGTGAGGCCACCCTGTAGGGTCTGGGGCTCCAGAACGGGGAAAATGGTGTTGGAGTTTAATGGAGGAGCCTGACCCACTTGCGCACCCAACCCACCTGGGAGATGCCAATAGCAGCGAAAGGGACGGCGCAAGGAAGGGATTCGAGCAGGATGATTCCTGCTACGATCGTGCTGCGAAATGTTGCGTTTTCAAAGGCAGACACAGAGCGAACATTGAAGTATTTCATCAACTCACCTGACTGGCCTAAGGTATTTCCAAAGTAATAACAGTGCTTGTGCCTAACAGAAATCACCAATTAGGCAATAATATTTATGGACTTCCAGTTTATTTACAAAGGACTATCTGCAATGCACTGTGGGACTTGAAGTATGGTAATTCTGGTCACGTGATTAACTTAATTTTAAAGCGAGCCTGAGCACACTTGTGCTTTGCACTTCCTTCTGTGAACAAGGCGAACATGCCGAAACGTTAGATATGGAAGCAGGCGCTGCTGAAGCTTTGAAAATTAAACCTCTTTGTGCAGCATTGGGCCTCATTGTTGCTTTTTACAATGTTATTGGATGGGCTGCTCCGTGCCCATTGTGTGAGGCCACCCTGTAGGGTCTGGGGCTCCAGAACGGGGAAAATGGTGTTGGAGTTTAATGGAGGAGCCTGACCCACTTGCGCACCCAACCCACCTGGGAGATGCCAATAGCAGCGAAAGGGACGGCGCAAGGAAGGGATTCGAGCAGGATGATTCCTGCTACGATCGTGCTGCGAAATGTTGCGTTTTCAAAGGCAGACACAGAGCGAACATTGAAGTATTTCATCAACTCACCTGACTGGCCTAAGGTATTTCCAAAGTAATAACAGTGCTTGTGCCTAACAGAAATCACCAATTAGGCAATAATATTTATGGACTTCCAGTTTATTTACAAAGGACTATCTGCAATGCACTGTGGGACTTGAAGTATGGTAATTCTGGTCACGTGATTAACTTAATTTTAAAGCGAGCCTGAGCACACTTGTGCTTTGCACTTCCTTCTGTGAACAAGGCGAACATGCCGAAACGTTAGATATGGAAGCAGGCGCTGCTGAAGCTTTGAAAATTAAACCTCTTTGTGCAGTATTGGGCCTCATTGTTGCTTTTTACAATGTTATTGGATGGGCTGCTCCGTGCCCATTGTGTGAGGCCACCCTGTAGGGTCTGGGGCTCCAGAACGGGGAAAATGGTGTTGGAGTTTAATGGAGGAGCCTGACCCACTTGCGCACCCAACCCACCTGGGAGATGCCAATAGCAGCGAAAGGGATGGCGCAAGGAAGGGATTCGAGCAGGATGATTCCTGCTACGATCGTGCTGCGAAATGTTGCGTTTTCAAAGGCAGACACAGAGCGAACATTGAAGTATTTCATCAACTCACCTGACTGGCCTAAGGTATTTCCAAAGTAATAACAGTGCTTGTGCCTAACAGAAATCACCAATTAGGCAATAATATTTATGGACTTTCAGTTTATTTACAAAGGACTATCTGCAATGCACTGTGGGACTTGAAGTATGGTAATTCTGGTCACGTGATTAACTTAATTTTAAAGCGAGCCTGAGCACACTTGTGCTTTGCACTTCCTTCTGTGAACAAGGCGAACATGCCGAAACGTTAGATATGGAAGCAGGCGCTGCTGAAGCTTTGAAAATTAAACCTCTTTGTGCAGTATTGGGCCTCATTGTTGCTTTTTACAATGTTATTGGATGGGCTGCTCCGTGCCCATTGTGTGAGGCCACCCTGTAGGGTCTGGGGCTCCAGAACGGGGAAAATGGTGTTGGAGTTTAATGGAGGAGCCTGACCCACTTGCGCACCCAACCCACCTGGGAGATGCCAATAGCAGCGAAAGGGACGGCGCAAGGAAGGGATTCGAGCAGGATGATTCCTGCTACGATCGTGCTGCGAAATGTTGCGTTTTCAAAGGCAGACACAGAGCGAACATTGAAGTATTTCATCAACTCACCTGACTGGCCTAAGGTATTTCCAAAGTAATAACAGTGCTTGTGCCTAACAGAAATCACCAATTAGGCAATAATATTTATGGACTTCCAGTTTATTTACAAAGGACTATCTGCAATGCACTGTGGGACTTGAAGTATGGTAATTCTGGTCACGTGATTAACTTAATTTTAAAGCGAGCCTGAGCACACTTGTGCTTTGCACTTCCTTCTGTGAACAAGGCGAACATGCCGAAACGTTAGATATGGAAGCAGGCGCTGCTGAAGCTTTGAAAATTAAACCTCTTTGTGCAGTATTGGGCCTCATTGTTGCTTTTTACAATGTTATTGGATGGGCTGCTCCGTGCCCATTGTGTGAGCCCACCCTGTAGGGTCTGGGGCTCCAGAACGGGGAAAATGGTGTTGGATATATATATATATATATATATATATATATATATATATATATATATATATATATATATATACACCCACATAAATATATAGAAGAATAAAAACTAAGGGACATGTTTACAAGGGGATTGCACCACCGAAACGTCACTTTTCTGACGTTCCGGTGGCGCAATGCCCTGCTCCATATTTTGCGCCGCTCAACTCTACACTTTCACGCAGATATCTGTTTGAAAAGGGGTGTGCAATGAGTGTTGTGGTGGGCCTTCCCCCGCAACACCCATCGCTTTCTTACGCTGCACCAGATTTACAAGGATGTGTAAATCTCAGGCGGCACCAAAAAGGAACACCATACGAAAGCAGGCATTAGACTGGCGCAACAAGGAGAAATACTTTATTTCTCCTTGCTCTGGCTCTTTCTATTTGTGCTGCTTTCTGCCGCACACATAGAAGGAGCAAATTTCCTTTAAAGATTTTTTATGTGCAGGAAGGTGTCACTTCTTGCACATAAACAATCATTCCCTGCAACAGAGACACCCTTGCACTATGGTGCAAGGGTGCCGGTGTTGCAGTAAATAATCCCTAAAATGCAGGCACCCATGCACTATGGCGCAAGGGTGTCTGCGTTGGTGCTAGGCAGCTATTTTTTTTAGCACCAGCGCAAGTGAAAACACAGGGGTGCTCCATATTGTTGTGATTATGGCGCATCTCTGTGTTTTTTTAAATGACGCAATGCAGCGCTGCAAAATTTGCTGCAGTAGTACACTGCGCCATTTCCTTGTAAATATACCCCTAAATACCTTAACACTTATAAGTTTATTAACAATTTGTAATCATTAAATAATTGAATAGATCATAATTTCTTATTTCAAACACAAAAATGTAAGGAGAAGTATATTCTCAATATTCATCAAAGAATTTTGGTGGCGTATCTTGTTATTAACCACCCACTTCAAAACAATTGTTTGAAAATTTTCCACGCACAGATTCACATCCAGTTTTTCATATACAAGCAAGTTAAAAACAGGTCAAAAAACAAACCAAAATTCACTATAAATGTAAATACTACCTTATGTACACAGATAGGAGAGCAATTGATCACTAAGGGCCAGATGTACGACCCTTTCATTTAGCGCATTGCGAGTCGCAAATTGCGAGGCGCTATATTTAATGTACAACAGTCTGCTTACACTGTTGTGCGATTCCCAATGGGGTCGCTGTAGAAAAGTAGGATCTGCTTCTTATGGTTACCCCCACTTTTTGCTTGATGTTTCACTGTTTTATACTAGTCTGACTGGGATCCTGCTAATCAGGACCCAAGTCTATCTGCTATCTCCTCTAAATTGCTACACATGTACTTTGGTACACTCCAGATTGTATACTGGGGTACACTTATAAGTCCCTAGTATATTGTACCCATGTACACAGGGCATAGGTACCCCAGAGGCCTCCCATGGGCTGAAGCATGTATTATGTCACCCATGAGAGGTCATGCAAAATAGAACTACAGGTCTGCTACTGCAACCTGTGTAAGATGGTGCTTGCACCACTTACTTAGATATAGGTTCACAATATCTATTGGTCACTACATTTAAAAGTTATAAGTCGCCCCTATAGCAGGCTTTATCAGTCCTGAAGGCAGGGTGCTGAGTTTTGTGTGAGAGGGTGTCCCTGCATGAGCAGAGCACTTCTGCAGCCTTCGGAGCCCATTCTCCTGGGTTGTCTGTGACCCAGCCGGACATATAGGTAGATGTGCATTATAACCTAGTGGTAAATGCTACCTCGAAAACTGCTGCCTTGAAACATATCATGTTTGGTATCAATCAAACACCTTGGAATCATACCTCCACATTGGTAACCAGTGTGGGAGGAATGATTCCACCCTTCAGAAGCAAGCTTTGTGGGGTCACTGGTCTAACTGGTGCCAGACTTCTCGAACCGGACAGCACAAAATGGATGCTGCCGACCAGAGACACATATCTGCCCTCCTGCTGCTGAGCCATGCACGAGCAGGGGAAGGCATCACAATAGGCATCCCGTCACAGGGAGGTGTGACCACCTTCCAGACAGGATTTAGTGGATTGGGGCTGGGTGGGTGCACTTTGAGAGTGCTGGAAGGTCTGCACTGGGGGCACATTTGGTATCCCTGTGCATATTCCAGCTCTAACCAGTTCCCGGAGCCATTGGCTCCTGCTCTGGCGCGAAACTGGACAAAGGACATGGGTGTAACCACCCCTCTGTCCTGACCCTCCCCTAAGGGGGTCCCCCGCATATGTCCAACCCTCTCCGCGGGTACAAAAGCGCTTACCTGGCTGTAAGACTTTAGATTTTATGTGGACAAGATTCTACAAGAAGAAACCACTGACCTTCGACCGTCTGGACTTCGCCGGACTTCAACACGGCCCGATTTTGTCTCCCTCTCCGTCCAAAGCTTTTTCTGTGCCCTTGCTCCATACAGGCTCCGTGCAGAACCTGTGGTGCACTAAGGATAACTGAAGCATCTCCCTTGGAGTGAAGGAGTCACTCCCTTGCAACTGCAGGCGCCTTGCTGGTCCACACCGTAAACTGCTTGACCTTCCTGCATTGGTTGCTTTTGCCAATGCTTGTTGGTGCTTCAGCCGGACACCGACCCCCTCAGCACTCGACATCCTTTGTGGGACAGCTCACCTCTGGCTCCTGGTCATCCTCAACGTCACCTGGTCCTCGTGGCTGCAGAGTCAAGCATCCCTTCTTCGCACCTGAAACATCAGTGGGCATGCGTCCACCGAGCCCCTGGTCGCTCTGAAGTGGCCCAGACTCTGTCCCCTCTGCTTTCAGGTTCCTTCCTTCCAGAATCCAGGCTTGGATTCCCCCGGACCCTTTTCACTTTCACGGCAGCAGTACTTCTTCACAGCCCTCCATTGAGAACGACAGCGGTTTCTGACACCACTCCAGGCCTATGCAACTGGCTCCTATGGCATAGGTAACTTGGATACTATGGTATCCAAGGGTGGGGTGCCTCTCTAACCTCTTAAGTTCCAAAGGGTTTGCTCGAAGTCCTCCTAGAAGGGTCCTTAAACTTTAAAACTGTAACCGCGACTTTCCCATAGAATTGTATGGAGCCCGCGGTCGTGTTAGCACACTGCACCTGTCCTTCGTGGGGTCCCTATCTACTCACCTTGGGTGGTTCCTTGGGGTCCCAGTGATTCTACGTGCTCTAGACTGTGTCTTGACTCAAGTTGTGATTGTTATACCACTATTTTAGTATGTGGTTTGGTCTCCCCCTGGAGCCCACTGTGTATTGTGCTACTTAAAACTGTTCTATTGATCTCGGATTGTGTGCTTTGTGTTCTATCCTCGTGTAGAGGATACTAGAGAGTTTATATTAATAAATCCATATTTTTGTATAACTACTGTGTGGTTCTCATTTAATTTAGTCAATATAGGAGGTGATATTCTGGTAAAACAAGCTTCAATATTAAGCCTGAAGGCTGCTCTCCACAGCTACCACTAGGATAGCTTTCTAAAGGTTATCTTTGACCTCATACATCATAAGGGCTGTTTGGACTGGTGCAAGGTGCCAACTTTAATTAGTGGACAGCATATACTAGGCCAACTTCTCACAGTCTCAAATTGCAAGGCTCATTAATATTAATGAGCCTCTCGCAATTTCCAAACCCATTGTGAATGCCAGCCCTCCCAGGGATGGTTGCCTGCTGGGCTCAGCAGACCACCATCTCTGGGACTGCTTTTAATAAAGCAGCTTTTTAACAAAAAATGCAGCCCGTTTTCCTAAAAACGGGATGCATTTAAAAAAACAAAATGAAACGTTTTTGTTTCATTTTTAAGAGCAGGCAGTGGTCCCTGGGACCACTGCCTGTCCATAACAAATTATTTTGCATGCATTTGCAAAGGGGAAGGGGTCCCCTGGGGACCCCTTCCCATTTGCAAATGCATTACCACCTACTTGAAGTAGGTGGTAATTGCAAGTGTTTTGCAACCACAATTGTTGTCGCAAAACATTAGTACATTATTTTGAGACTCGCTATTTGGAAGGGAACGCCCATTCCAAATAGCGAGTCGCAAAACCTATTAAGAGAGTTATTTCATGCACAAATGGGTTCGCAAAACTGTTTATGCATGCAAAAATGGGTCGTACATCTGGCCCTATCTCATTCATTAGCTCCACATAGTACATATGTAAGAATTCTAATTTAATTTATTATATTTACATTAAATAAATAATTAATTCAAAATTAAGTAAAAAATGCTGTTGCTCTTTTACCTTTGAACTTTATTCTATGTGTAAAAGAAATTTTAAAATTAACTTACCTTAATGTCTAATATAAAAAATTTATTTCCTATTTTTCAAGATGAATAAACGTTTATGAATTTCCCTATACTTTACCATAGGGAGTTCTCCGTCCTGGTTGTGAAGGTCTTCCCAAAGTGTGTGGAACATAAAATATGGTCACAAAGTTATTTATAGGGCAACATTACAGTTTTATAAGATTTTTGTTATTCTCAACCTCTCAAGCTGAAGGGATGGAATACGTCAGACTGCAGTTTGTAGTAACTTTACACATGTAAGCGGTGAATAGACAAAAGTAATGAAGCTGCTACAAAATTTAATTAAATGTACACATTTACACCTAATGAACCTAATAATCCTTTTTACACAAATTTGTATATCAAATTATTCAGCTATTTCTTAGCCTTATAAAGTACAAGTTTTCCTTTTATCCATTTTATTGGCAGTAAGTTTACCAGCCTCAGAAGGGTAAATGACTGAGTAATTTTTAGCAGGATTCCAACTCGTGAGTTGCAGATCATACTAACTGTCTACAAGCATTTGCATAACCAATGGGTCTAGCCTTTGTGTCCAATCGGATTTGCTAGTGCCTTTGGCATGGTTGAGTAATACTAATAATAAAATTGACGTAGCACAAAAGCCCTTTTTTAAGCAGAAGGTGTTGGCAACAATTTGCTGCCTGGTCCAATGGGTCTAGCCTTTGTGTCCAATCGGATTTGCTAGTGCCTTTGGCATGGTTGAGTAATACTAATAATAAAATTGACGTAGCACAAAAGCCCTTTTTTAAGCAGAAGGTGTTGGCAACAATTTGCTGCCTGGTCCTCCCCTCCCCCCAAAAATGTGTATTGGTGTTGGATTGTTTGTATAGTGCATGAAGGCCCAAGGCATCTAAGCACTGATATCTTCTACACTGAGATGTATAGCAACCCGAGCTAAAAAATACTACTAGAATGGCCTACAATCCATCGCAACAAACAGGAGAAAGTTCAGGCTTATTAGAGGGCTTAAACCTGTTCACATTGGGAAAGCGAATAACCAGGTTTAAAGATGTTAACTGAAACTAGGTCAGACTGACCATTGAGATGTTCAGGTAGGTTATTCCACAGTTGTGCTTTAGTCTAGATAAAGCTGCTACCTTCCCATTTCTTTCTTTTGATTTTTAAGACATTAACTGCCCTGGAATGGGTTGAGGACAAAGTTCTTCTGGGGCTATACCAAGAAAGATTTTTTTCAAATATCCTGGGCCATCCCCCTACCGAGGCTTCTGTGCCCGACATAAGGTCTTGAACCTGACTCTTTTTTTCATAGAGAGCCAATGGAGCTCTCGTCATGCCTCACACACTGGCTTGAAGTTTGGAATTTTCTTAAAAAATCAAGTTGCTGCATTCTGAAGATATTGGAGTATTTTCAGAGAGCACTGGTGAATGCCTAGATATAGGGCACTACAATAGTCCACCCTTGACAGCACTAAGGCAGTGACCACTGATTTATAAAGTTTGTATGGGATGAAATAGAGAATCTTATTTATCATACTCAACAGGACAAAACAGGAGGAGGTGAGTTTGTTAATCCAGAACCGAACATGAACGGAGAGTGGAGAACCCAGCGGACCCGTCCCCAGACGAAGGATGTCGTACCGAGGAGCCAGGAGGCCTGTCCCACGCTGCGCCCCACCACGGACCCGGAGGTTCGTGGCTCCAGCAGGTACGTGAGCACTTCCGCGGGTCGGGCGGCGGGTGGTTGAGACCTCCGAGCACGGACACTGAAGCAAGCGGACGGCTCATCCGCTGCTTACAGGACTAAAGCAAACCCCGGTGTTGGTTTCTGTCTACACTCACCGCCTGACCCCTAGGGTGCTCCGTCACGTCCCTTCCCCATCTCGCCCGATATTGCCTGAGGTTAAGGCTGTATTTTCTTTGTTTTGTATTTCCACACGAGAGCCTGGCAGAACCCGTCAACGATCAGACCAGACCCAGGAGATGATGAGCTAATTCCCCGAGGACACCTGAAAACCCCACCACCGGGACAAGTGTTTTGTACTGGACTGCTTTCCCATAACAGACTCAGGAGACCTCTTTAAAATAAAAACACCCCTTGCATTGCACCCTGGGATCCTGTGCCTTATTTAACCCGCAACACATGGTGGAGATGCCAGGGATAACGCGCCGGTGAAGGACCATGTATGGAGGCGCTTATCCAACACCTGGTGGAGGGGCACAAGAATCTGGAATGGGTGGTAGAACGGCAGCTCACCAGCGCCCAAGCAGATAGGGACACCTTCAGAGATCAGATGAAGGCCCAACTAGACGTCCTAGTACGTGTGGTAGAAGAGAACCCGTCTCTTCTACCACACGTACTCTCTGGAACAACAGGGGTAAATCGGACATCCGCCACGCCACCCACTTTGTTCTTGCAAAAATACCTTCCGGGAGAGGATCCCGATGCGTTTCGTCTTAACTTTGAGCGAGCTGCTAGGGCCTCGGGCTGGCCAGTCTCTGAATGTGCTTTTTTTTAGCCCCTCTTCTATCAGGAGAAGCCCAAGCTGCCTACCAGGTGGCCAACGCTGGGGGGGTCACCCCCTATGAAGAAATAAAAGCCGTAAACCTGGATTACTTGGGCATGGACCCAGAGGCATATCGGCTGCGCTTCCGCCGGGAAAAAGGGGTCCCAGGTGATAGCCCTAAGACTTTGTATTTTAAGTTAAAAATGGCCGCGGAAAAATGGCTCAAGCCCAATGAACTGACGAAGCAGGACATCATGAACGCCGTGATTCTAGAGCAGTTCCTGGAAGCCCTACCATACACCACCCAAAGATGGCTGAGACAACATGCCGGCCTGACCATCGAAAAAGCCGTCGATATGGCCACCTCCTTCGTGAGGGCCCAGCCCCGCACCTTGGGAGCCAGAGAAGGGGTTAAAGCCATCCTCCTTACCCCGAAAACCGCTCCGTCCTATCAAGGACCCTGAGAAGATTGGAGCCCCAAGGCCGGAACCCCTTGTTCCTCAGCAGCCATAATGTTTCGAGTGTGGTGAGTGGGGACATATTGCCCGGGTATGCCCACGACAGAAGATAGAAGAACCTATGGATGTTAGCTACGTGCCCCGTAACTTACTGTATTCCGCCAAGATGGGCGCCTCTTTTTACGTAAGTGTTAGGGTGAACAACCACACTGTTTCTGCCCTCTTGGATTCTGGCTGTCGACAGTTCATGATTAAAAATTGTTTTGTCACCCAGGAACAAAGGATTCAAGGGGGCCAGGTAGCGATAAGATGCGTTCATGGCAACGTACGCCTCTATCGTACCGCCAGGGTCCCCATTTACTGTCAAGGGAAAGAGGGCCCGCTGCATATTACCGTGGGTCTTATGTCTAATCTCCCCGAGGATTTTATACTGGGCACTGATAATGCCAACATTCTTTCCCTCTTTTGGAAGACCACACAAACGACCACCAAAGACACCCCTGCACTTCTGGTACAAGAACCCTGGGAAATAGACAAGAACTTCCACTGGGCTCAGACCAATGACGTCACCCTTTTTCATGCCTGGCAAGAGGCCAGGAACCAACTACCTAACCTTAACCCCTCCTTTCCAACTTTCCGAATACAGAACGGACTCTTCTATCGGCTCCCTAGCCCGTCTGCTCCTTCCCAACTACTGGAACCTAAGGCATTCAGGGACCAGGTCATGTTTTTTGCTCACTCCCACTTGCTAGCGGGCCATGTAGGGGCCCAAAAGACAACTGAGAACATATTGCGGCACTTCTATTGGCCCGGCATTTATGCCCAAATAAAGTCATACTGTCAAGAATGCCCCGTCTGTCAGGTGAAAAATCTGTACCGGCCAACCCCGATTCCCCTACAACCTCTACCCGTCGTTGGCCAACCTTTCGAACGCGTTGGTATGGATATTATCGGACCTCTACCACGCTCCTCAAAGGGTTATCCATATATCCTAGTGTTAGTGGATTATTGTACCCAGTTCCCTGAAGCTTTCCCCCTTCGGAACCTCACTACCCCCGTTATAGCTGACAAACTCCTGGAGTACTTTTCACGGGTGGGCTTTCCATTACAGATCCTGACAGACCAGGGAACACCCTTTGTCTCAAAACTAATGACTCAAGTCTGCAAACTCATAAACATTAGACACATTAAAACATCTGTCTATTACCCTCAAATGGACGGTTTGGTAGAGAGGTATAACGGTACGTTCAAATTAACCTTAAAGAAAATGCTAGAGAGTGAGGGAAAAATCTGGGACCGTCTACTTCCACTGGCTTTGTTCGTCATCCGAGGGCAGGTTCAGAGTAGTCTAGGGTGTTCGTCCTTCAAACTCCTGTACGGCAGACAACCTCGAACTCTGCTAGAGATGACGAAGGAGACCTGGTAAAAAGAAGACGACAACACCCAGAAACTCCTAGAATACTCCCTGCATTTACGCTCCAGGATCGGTAAGTTGCGAGAACTGGCTCATCAGAACCTGAAAAAAAACAAGAAAAACAAAAACGACACTATGACAAAGGGAAGAAAATGCGTTCTTTACATATAAACGACTGGGCCTTGGTGTTGTTACCCAATACTGCCAGTAAGGCCAAGAGCGAGTGGAAGGGTCCCTATAGAGTGGTGGCGATGCTAGGACAGACTACATATCATCTACAAATAGCCCAACAGAAAATCCAGTCCTATCATATCAACCTATTGAAGAAATGGTCAGGACCCCCTCCGCAGAACGTACAGATCTCCCTTATGGAGAACGGTTGCCCTTGCACACTAGAAAAGTTGGCGGTAAACTCGGACCTGTCAACCGTACAGCTCAGGAAACTCCTGGACATTCTCTACCCCTTTCAGGACCTTTTTTCTGAGGAAGGACAACCCTAGTAGAACACCAGATAAACACCAACCCAGGTGAGATAGTTAAACAAAAGCCCTACAGAATTCCGGCCGCCAGACGGGCCGCCATCTCCAGCGAAATACATAAAATGTTACAAATGGGGGTTATTGGGTCCTCACAAAGCGAATGGTCCTCCCCTATTGTCCTAGTACCCAAGCCGGATGGTTCCATTTATTTTTGTATCGATTTCAGGAAGGTTAACGCCATCTCCACGTTAGATGCCTATCCCCTGCCCCGAGTAGATGAGTTAATCGAAAAACTAGGAAAGGCCCAATACATCACCACCTTAGATTTGACCAAGGGTTATTGGCAAGTACCCCTACAGATCAGTGATCAGAAAAAAAACGCTTTTTCCACCCCTGATGGGTTGTTCGAGTTTATGGTCTTGCCTATTGGTCTACACGGTGCCCCCGCGACTTTTCAGTGGTTGATGAACGTAGTCCTGCGGTCCCATCAGGAGTATTCCTCGGCCTACCTCGACGATATAGTGATCTTCAGCCCCACTTGGGAGGAACATCTGGAGCACTGTCGTCAGGTATTGCAAGAGCTACACACCGCAGGCCTTCACGTCAATGCTGGAAAGTCCTTAGTAGGTTTCCACCGAGTGAAATATCTGGGGTACCTCCTGGGAAACAGGTGTATTCAACCTCAAAGAGAGAAAATCCGGGCATTACTGAAACGCCTGTCCCTACTACCAAGAAGGAAGTCCGTGCCTTTTTGGGCCTTCTGGGATACTACAGACGATTCATCCCACAATATTCAGAGATAGCGGCGCCCTTGACAGAACTGCTAAAGAAATCAACCCCTGACAAAGTCCTACGACACCCTTCTCCACGGGTCATGGACACCATAACTCGCTTAAAGAAGGTAATCACTAGTGGACCGGTGTTAGCCTCTACTGACTTTGACTTACCTTTTGTTCTACAGACCGACGCTTCCGAGAACGGCATTGGGGCCGTCCTCTCGCAAGTCGGCCCAGATGGTACTGAGAGGTCCATCCTGTTTGTTAGTAGGAAGCTCTTTCCCCATGAACAGAACTACCCAGTTATAGAGAAGGAGTGCCTGGCAGTGAAATGGGCTGTAGAAAAATTGCGCTATTATGTGGAGGGTAGACGGTTTCAGCTCTATACCGATCATGCCCCCCTCATATGGATGAGTCGGAACAAGTCTAACAATCCGCGCGTGATGCGCTAGTTTCTGTCCCTTCAACCTTTCACTTTAGACATCTATCATCGGAAGGGGACCGACAACTCCAACGCCGACTTCCTCTCCCAAGTCCAGTGTGTCCCCGAACGGGACTACTCATGGGGAGGGGTGTGTCAGTGTGTGCCCTGTATCCCCCATGAGAGCCCCCCAGACTCACCTCTTTCACCGTCCTGTTCTAGTTTTCAGCCCCCAGACGTCGGGATCTTGGGTGATGACTTTAACGTGGCAGTACTCCCCGGGCTCTTGCCCTTTAACAATGTGGCCGCCCCTTCATCAGGAGTCCCCGCCCCCTCTGACGTTATAGGACAGGATTCGCCTGCTCGGAGGGTGTGGGATCACAACGAGGAAGTGGAGCCAGACGCCATCGAAACGCCGGGAGAAGAACGCGGAACCGAACATGAACAGAGAGTGGAGAACCCAGCGGACCCGTCCCCAGACAAAGGACGTTGTACCGAGGAGCCAGGAGGCCTGTCCCACGCTGCGCCCCGCCACGGACCCGGAGGTTCGTGGCTCCAGCAGGTACATGAGAGATTCCGCGGATCGGGGCGGCGGGTGGTTGAGACCTCCGAGCACAGACACTGAAGCAAGCGGATGGCTCATCCGCTGCTTACAGGACTAAAGCGAACCCCGGTGTTGGTTTCTGTCTACACTCACCGCCTGACCCCTAGGGTGCTCCCTCACATCCCTTCCCCATCTCGCCCGATATTGCCTGAGATTAAGGCTGTATTTTCTTTGTTTTGTATTTCCCCACGAGAGCCTGGCAGAACCCGTCAACGATCAGACCAGACCCAGGAGATGATGAGCTAATTCCCCGAGGACACCTGAAAACCCCACCACCGGGACAAGTGTTTTGTACTGGACTGCTTTCCCATAACAGTCTCAGGAGACCTCTTTAAAATAAAAACACCCCTTGCATTGCACCCTGGGATCCCGTGCCTGATTTAACCCGCGACACCTTGCCAAAGAGGAGAACCTCGGTTTTAACACAGTTCAGCAGGAGGCTATTATTGCTCATCCAGTCTTCAATGGATCACATACAGCTATTAAAGTGGTGCACAGTCTCTTCAACGTTATTTGAGATGGACACAACAATTTGTGTACCATCTGTATATGCCACTGATGCAAAACTAAATGAACTGATCAATCTTGTCAAGGGTGCCACATGAATATTGAACAGTGTAGGACTTAGTGATGAACCCTGAGGGACCCCACATGACAGTGTAGAAGAATCAAAGTCCCCCAAGGCAACCGACCGTTCTCTATCAGAGAGATTAGAGCGAAATAGCTCAAGAGCTGAATTTTCAATTTCAATTTCTACCAAGCGTTCCAGCATGATGGCATGATTTACAGTTTTGAAGGCTGCTGATAGATCCAAATGAATCATCACCGCCTTTCCACTGTTATCTAGGATGCTTCTCAGCTCCTCTGTAACTACAACCAGAGCAAACTCGGTGCTGTGATTTGGCCATAACCCAAACTGCACCAAATCCAAGATTTCATTCTCCTCTAAAAAAATAGAAAGTGCAATATTTATGTACATTTTTAGAATTTCTGCTGAGAAAGGTAGCAGAGATATGGGACAATAGTTATTCACCTTTTTTGGGTGTAATGAAAGTTTCTTCACTGGTGTTGAAGGAAGTGGCCCTCTAGGACCACCGGGGTTACTTACAACCACCTGCTATGCCTTCCCAAAAAATGAAGAGTTGGTCAGACAGTAGAGAATACAAACTATACATTTATTAGCAATACTCTGCAGAGGAGTTCAATCTGATCTGCACCCTAAGATGTCTGCTGAGGGACTGACCCCCCAACAGTCTACAGTGAGTAATCATTCCTCCCAAGAAGCCTCCAACAACGCCCACAATGGAAAAGTACCAGCCTAGGCCGAACATGAACAAAGGAGGTACAGAGTGATGAGCAACCACCTGCCAGATGGGTACATGTTATCTACGACTCAAGGCGACGGTGCTGGGTATCAGCGTCTCCTAACGTGGGAGCAGAAACAACACACTTGCATAGGTATGCAAGGGCAGAATGGCATATTCATTAGTGAGTCAGGAAGCAACCTTGAAAATAGAGAGAAAATAATAACGAAGTACAGTGTTCTGCTGAGGAATGCAATACTGAATAATGAGTTCAAGCACAGCCTAAACAGTCTAATAGGGGTTACGAAATACAAAATGGAGTTACACTCGCAAATTGAAGCTTTGCACTTTACGGGGATAACTCAGTGGGTTTCACAACGTGAATACAAATGGCGTATATTTAGCCATACACTGCTAGCCAATTATAGCATGAAACGAGTGCGTTGCATGGATGGGATTTTCAAACCTAACAGAGTGAGGATAGAGGTCTTTCACCACTTTGCAGAAAAAAGTCTGGAGTCAATGATGGTGTTCAGTAGAATAGTAAAAGAAGGGGTAACCGCCCCTTTCATCTCTTGAACAATTTTCGGGGGGCAGGAGTCAGATGGAGCCCCTGATTTTGTTTGGCCTATGAGTAGACAAATAAAATATAAAAAACACTGCAGGGGCAACAGACAAGTGGGTACTGTTGGATGAGGGGGAAATGGAGCTCACACAGGAGAGGGAGAGTAGCACAGAAGTGAGAAATCAACATGGTACACGTGGAAGAAGAGAGTTTGGTGGAGTGAAGAACATGAGAGTGACAATTTCCAGCATGAAGGAGACAGCAACTTGAAAATGCTGTAGATTTTTGGAACAGGAGAGAAACACACAAATAGCTTGAAAAGCAATGCAAACTCCTGTGTCTCTATAGTTTACCATAGGAAGTTCTCTGTCCTGGTTGTGGATGTCTCCTCCAAGAGCGTGCAATGTAAAATAGGGTCATAAAGGCATTAATAATGTAACTTTATAGATTTATTTAATTTTTTTTCACTCTCCATCTATTAAACTGAGGGTGTGGGACAGGTAATTAACTATACACCTTTCGATGGAAAATAGCCAAAAGTAGTATAGTTACTGAAAAGTATGAGTACATTTACACATCTAGATTAACTTATGTGTGAATCTGCCTTTGTGAATATCCCCTAATTTACTTCATAATCGTTTTTTTATACAAAGTTTCATAGCAAATTATTAAGCTATTTCTAATGTGAGTACGTTTATCAGTCTCAGAAGGGTAAATATCTGAGTAAGCTTTGACAGGATTCAATCTTGTTGGAAATCACACAAACTGTCAACACACATTTGGAAAGCCAACAGGTCCCACCTTGTGGCTCATTATCTTTGCCAGTGTCTTTAGCCATGGATCAGTAAATGCAAATAAATGAAGTTGAAGTTGGACAAAAGCACTGTTTAAGGTGGAGGGGTTGGCAACAATTTACTGCCTGGTCCTCCCTTCCCTCCAAAAAATAAATACACAATATAAAAAAACGAATTAAAAAGCTTCAGGGGGGGCGTGGCCTGCAGCCAAGCAAGATGGCCGCAGCCTAGTTGGGCTCCGGGGGAACGATCGACTCCCCCTCTCATCCGTAACATATCCGGGCAGCGATCCGATCCCTAAGGTCTGGAATCGTGCAGCGGACACACAGCGTTGCACCCCGGTCCAACTCCGGGGTCCCTCAGACGCCCACGACGGAATCGGCGAGACCTGGACCTCTGCGGCCTGCCTCAGCGTGTGCGACCGGGGCCTCGAGTGACGGGGCGGCCCTGGGCGAGGCGTGCCCGAGCAGATCTTCACTGCGGCGGTGGCGGAGGCTGGACGCCTGCGGCAAACACTGGCGACGGCGACACCTGAGGTGGCTGAGGCGGGAGTGAGGCGAGCGTTGGACGACCCCCATCGGCCCGGGACGAAGGGCCTGCGAGAGGCGCAAGGATCCGCTGTCCATCCGGTGGGCCTGCCCGCGCTTAAGCGAGCTGCTGCCGGCCCCTGGGCCTGCGCTGCACAGGAGACTACGCTCCGGACCTGCATCGGGCCCCGCCGAGACGTGAGGCCGGCCCCTGCTGAGCCGTGCCGACCCCCCCCCCCTCTCGGGGACGACCGGAGACGGGGATCGCTCCCTACGCTGCCTGGGGGGCCCCTGGTGCATCGCTCCCCCGTTGCTCTGCGGGAGTGACATTTAGGAGGTATCGCTAACGCCATGAGCGGGAAAGGAACCAAGGGGCACCACCAAGGCAAGCTTGCTAAGTTCGCCTACACCAGGGACTCCGAGGTGTCGGACCGCGGCGGCCCCACCGGGAAGATGGCGACGACCACCGACTCGCCGAAGGTGACACTGGAGGACATCATGATGGCCTTAACGCAGGTACAATCCACAGTGGGGTCAATCTCTACGGACGTATCCCTGCTCCGCGCAGACTTCCAGAAGATGTCCGCCAGGGTAGCAGAGGTGGAGCAGGCAACGGAGACTTTGGCGAAGGACTCCAAAGGCCTCCTACAGAGAGTGTCGCAATTGGAGTCGGAGAACAAACGCATGGCGGCCAGGCTGGACGACCAAGAAGGGCGCTCTCGCCGCAACAACGTGCGCATTATTGGGATTCCTGAGAGTGAGGGGCACCCGGCCATGGACCTCTATGTGGAAGAATTGATTAAGTCCAAGTTGCAACCCCGGGGCCTCTCGACATTCTTTTCAGTGGAGCGCGCACATAGGGTACCGGGAGGGCGCCCGAAGGTTGGGGCACCTCCGAGGCCGGTCCTGGCCCGCCTGTTTAATTTTAGAGACAGGGATGCCATTCTACAGGCGGCGCGGGTGGCACCGCCGATTCGGCTTCAGAACTCCACAGTGTCCTTCTTTCCGGACTATACGGCTGCGGTGGCGGCGCAGCGGCGAAGCTTTGTGGAGGTCAAGAAGAAACTACGGGCTCGCGAACTTCCATATGCGATGCTCTTCCCGGCGCGTCTCCGGGTGGCGGCGGAGGGCAAAACTTTCTTCTTCGACACATCAGAGGAGGCTCATGACTGGTTGGAGGGGTGGCGCCGTGCTGGTGGCGCAGGGCGTTCGAGCCGAGGGACTAGGCGCCCCGGGAGTGAGATCGATCCTACTGGACATGAACAGCGCCTTGAGGAGGTTGAGGAGGAACCCACGGGTTGATGCGGCGGCTCGTATCCTGACCGAACTGCAGTTCAAGACTACCCGCTGGGAACTGATGTTGATGTAGTGTCCGCATACTGGCTGATTTGGGGACATGAACGATGAGACCTGGGGACGGGGGATGTTCGGGTCCCCCTCGGACTCCACGCTCCCTAAAAAGCGCAAGTACTGTTCGGGGTTCAAGGGACTGAGCACTCTGCTAAGTTGGGGTGGCGGGCAGTTCTGAGTCCGTGTGGCAGGGAGGCAGGGAGGGGGGTGGGGGGACGGGGTATGTTTCTTGGTTTTGTTTCTTTGTTTTGGTTTGATAGGACACAGCTCTTTGACTTACATCATGCACATGTTCTGCACACAACCTGGGCCACATTGTGCTCTACCCGCTTATGGCTTTATCTCCTCTTCCACCCGCCGTGCAGTCAGACTTGACTACTCCAATAGCCTCTGACACTGACTTGACCCCGGTGCAGCCCCTCTCCTTACTAACCTGGAATGTACGGGGTTTAGGAGACAAAATCAAACGAGGTCTGGTCCTGCATAGTATTAAACGGTGCGCCCCGGCGCTGGTCTTGCTTCAGGAGACCCATCTTACCGGCACGGCTACTAAAGCGCTGGACAGATGGGGATATAAGATGGTGGTCCACTCTGAGTTTACTTCTGGGTCCCGAGGGGTTGGCATCTGGCTGCGCAAACAGTCCCAATTAATAGTGCTTGATGTACACACGGACGGAGCCGGGCGGTTTGCCGCGGCTCACATACAATGGGAAGGGCATCTTTATAATGTGGTGTCGGTCTATATCCCTCCTGGGTTGCATGCCACGGCGTTCCCGGCACTTAGTGAATTTCTCCTTACCTTACCGGAGGGAGAGGTGCTGCTTGGGGGTGACTTTAATGCGGTGATGAACGATCACGTTGACCGGTCTCCGCCTCGGGCACAGGGTAGCGGCGCAATGCGACTAGCAGGCTTCGTGGCGGCGCTAGGGTTCACAGATCTTTGGCGCTGGCACCACCCAGAGACACGCTCCTATACATTCCATTCCGGGGTGCACAACAGTCTAACCCGCATTGATCACTTTCTGGGCTCCCCCGGATGCCTCCATAACGTTGAAAGTATTGACATTAGACCCAGAGGCATCTCTGACCATTCCCCAATCCTTCTGCACTACCACAGTTCCCACCTGATGCGCCGCCGCGTTTACCCGATACGCCCCAGCTATCTGCGTCTCCCGAAGATTAGTAAATCCATCACACAGGGGTCGAAACTCTACTTCCACGAGAACGCCGCTTCGGTTGACTCTCCCACAGTTCTTTGGGAAGCGTACAAAACGGTGCTGCGAGGTCAGGCGATGGCGGCCATCACAGGACATAAGCGCATGCAAACGTCTGAGTTGCAGACGCTGGAGCTTGAGCTCCGGGCTGCGGAGGCTCGGCAGGCCGAAACCCCCTCCCGTGAAACCTCCCATGACCTACGAGTGGCTCAAGTAAAACACAGGGAGCACCTGGCAGACCGTGTTAAACAGCGACTTGAGGCCTCACGGCATACGGTCTACGATGTCGGCGATAAAACCGGCAGGCTACTGGCGTGGTTGGACAGGCGAGACAGCGGAGCCCGATGGATCGCGCAGTTGGCTACGGCCGAGAGGTCGACAACGTCAGACCCACGAGAAATAGTGCGCACCCTGGCGGGGCATTTTCGGGGTGTGTATTCCTCCAACTCCTCCATGTCGGAGGAGGTGGCGCTGACATACATTAGTGACCTGCAGATGCCTAAGCTCTCCCCTGAAGCCAGGGAGTCCCTGGAGGCCGATCTTACGGTCGAGGAGCTGCAGGTGGCTATTGCGGCATTACAACCTGGCAAGGCACTGGGTCCTAATGGCATCCCGATTGAGCTGTATCAAAGGCTGCCCGAGATGCTGACCCCACACTTGCTGAATATGTACAAACATAGCCTGGAGATGGGGGAGCTCCCCGCGGACCAACGGACGGCCACCATCATGGTACTGCCAAAGCCGGGTAAGCCGGCGGACCAATGCGCCTCCTATCGCCCCATCTCTCTGCTTAATGCAGAGGCCAAGATCCTTGCAAAACTGTTGGCCCTCCGACTCACGCCACACTTGACTGACATAGTGCACCCGGACCAGTCGGGCTTTATGCCCGGGAGGAGTACCTCCCACAATCTGAGGCGCTTACATAGCGTGCTGGCCAGAGTGGACCGAATTCAAGAACCCGCTGTTATTCTCTCCCTTGATGCCCGTATGGCATTCGATATGGTGGAGTGGCCCTTTCTCTTCGCAGTACTGTCTTATCTGGGGTTTGGGCCGAAATTCTGTGCCTGGATCCGACTCCTGTATACCAAACCGCTGGCCCATGTCGCGGCCAACGGGCACATGTCGGAGGATTTCCCCCTGGGGCGAGGTACGCGACAGGGCTGCCCGCTCTCGCCGCTGCTTTTCGCCCTAGTACTCGAGCCCCTCGCGACATGGATACGGTGGGAACCTATGATGAGAGGCCTTCGATGGTCGGCGAACTGGGAAGACCGCGTCTCCCTATACGCGGATGACATACTGCTTTACTTGTCATCTCCGAGGCGATCCATCCTTACATTACTTAATATTTGCGAGGTGTTTGGCCGGGCATCCGGCTATACGATCAAATGGTCGAAGTCGGTCCTCATGGTGCTGAGGGGCCCCCCCCTCGACTGTCGGAGGGCTGCCAGATACAGGTGGCGAAGGGGTCGTTCAAATACCTGGGGATACATGTTGCCTTGGATCAGATGGAATTTTTCAGGTGTAACTTAAGCCCTCAACTGGACCGCCTCAAGCAGGATGTGCGGCACTGGGGAACGTTGCCCTTGACCCTGGTGGGGAGGGCGGCGCTCTTTAAAATGATGGCCCTGCCGAGGTTTCTCTATGTGTTGGAAAATACTCCTTATCCGGTGCCACCGGCTTATTTCCGAGCGGTTGCAGCGCAAGTCTCTAATTTACTCTGGGGCAACAAACCAGCACGCATTGCACAGGCGAAACTGCTCTGTGGGTGGTACGATGGGGGAATTGCTCTCCCAGATATCCAGTTGTATTATTGGGCGGCGCAGCTCAAGGTGATCAACCAGTAGCTCCATGCGCCGCAGTCAGATCCAGCGTATAAGGCAGATAGGGATATACTGGGCGAAAGGGGTATGCTAGCCCCATTGTATGATGCCCGGCTGGCCCCGCAGCTGATTGGCCCTCTGCGTCAGACTGTGTCTCTCTGGCACGTGGCACAGGCCAGGCTGGGGTGGCGCGGAGTCCTGACGCAGCTCACGCCTCTCTGGGACACGAAGCGACTGGGACGGCTCAGGGACAGCAAGGGCTTTGCCGCTTGGGACGCTATCGGGATCTCGGTGATAGGCGACGTGTGGCACAAAGGGGAGGTTGTTCAATTCGCTCGTTTGCAACAACAGTATGAGCTGGCTCCCTCAGAATGGTTCCGATACCTGCAGATGAAACACGCCCTAACGACACAATTAACCCCAGGTGCGCAGGTTCCAGAGGCATCTCCACTGGAAGACAGGCTGCTGACCGAATACATGCCTAAGCGGGCCACATCTTTCACATACCGCAAACTGATCAACAATTTGCCGGACCCTATGGGGGTCTTGCGGGAGAAATGGGCAGACGAGGTCGGCGATTTCGATGACCCAGATTGGCGGGAGGCGCTGGCGTCACCGCGCGAGGCGGGCATACCCTCACGGCTGCGTCTTGTGCAACTTCGTATTCTACATCGCTCATATTTCACCAGAAGCCTATTGCACAAACTGGGCAGAGCACCACATCCCTTCTGCCTGCGGGGTTGCGGGGAGGAGGGGACCTTCTATCACCTGCTCTGGGACTGTCCGGTTCTTCAACTCTTCTGGAGGCGAGTGCTGCGAACGATGTCGCAGGTGTGCGGGGTATCACTGCTGCCAGAACCCAGACGCTGTCTGTTGAATGTGTGGGAGCCCACAGATCTTAATCGCCAGGCGCAGGGCTGGGTGACGGTAGGGAACATGATGGCTAAACGGATCATAGCCCAAAAATGGGGAGCGGTGGAGACACCGCTACTGTCGAGGTGGAAAAAGGACATGGATGGGGCCATGTTTGCTGAACGTTTTGTATTTATCAGGCGGGGTTGTCCTCGAAAATGGGTCAGAGTGTGGGGAGCATGGAACAAATATAGGGGCAACATATGTGAGCCACCACCTCTTTCTGATGAGGAGTCTTCTGACTCAGATGGCTAGAGAAACTGAAGGGAAGAGGGGGAGGGTGGCTGGTAATGATGGCCTCAGGGGGCCCGATCTAGGTCTACTTGGAGAAATGATGATTATGTGTGGTGTTCTGTCTACTTTACTGTGTATACGATCTGATTTTGTGTCCTTTGTTATAACTTTTGTGAAAACAATAAAAATTTCTTTAAAAAAAAGAAAAAAGCTTCAGGGGCAACAATGGAGCAAGTGGAGGTTGGATGGTGGGAAATGGAGCACACAAGGGATAAGAGGAGGTGGTGAAGCTCACAAGTGAGTAATCAACATGAAGCGTGTGGAAGGAGGGAGTTTGGAGGAGAAGCACACAAGAGAAATAGCTTCCCCTTTCTGCAAGTTAATCCCCAAACCTTTTTCCTTCACCCTCCTGTTTTCTGAACCCCTTTTTTGGCTTATACGACTCTTGCCTCTTTACCATTGCTAATCAGTGCTAAATTGCTTGTGCTCACTCCTTAAACATGGTAGAATTATCTTACTCCCAATTGACCATGTTAAGTTACTTGTAAGTCTCTAGCAAAGTAGTACTACATGTGCCTAAAGCCTGGAAATTAAATACTACTAGTGAGCCTGCAGCGCCTATTGTGCCACTAATTTAAGTAGATGTTTAAACATGTCTCAGGCCTGTCTTTGCGGCCTGTGCATGCAGTTCTATACTGCCATTTCATCCTCACAAGACATATGCTTTTTCTAGGCCCATCCCTTCATTATTAATGCATATATGTCACCCTACGTTTAAGTTTTACATGTCCTGGTAAGGAAAAACTCTTCAATTTGTTTTTCACTACTACAAGGCCTACCTCTCTTATGGGATAACATTGGATTGCCTTTTTACATTTAATAATTGATCCAATTAGGGGCAGGTAGCCAAGTCGAGTTTGGTGTCTAAAGAATTGTAACTAAATGGTAAATTTGGATTTTTAGTCAAGTCAAGTCAAGGAAGGCTTTATTCGATTGATTTTTTAACAATCATAAAAGCACATAATAAAAAACGTACAAAGCTTTCAGCTTACAAAAAGATAAAAGTACAATCAACATTTAAAAAAAGATTCAAAAGTGTTATACAATTCAGAATAGTTAAAAACAGAAAATGATGAAGTGACAGTGCGCTCCTTATATCACAATGCTCTTCCTTTGGAAGAACACTTTCTTCAAATACATGCATATCTCCAAGCTATATGCTCATTCTCTAAAAACTGCAGCTTGATTAGTGCCGGGGGGATTGCCTCACTCCCAAAGCCTTCAAAATAGGAACCAGCCACACCTTTCTTAACTCCATATAAAATTTGCAAAATAAAACGACATGGATAGTTGATTGTGCCGAGTGATTGTCACAGGAGCATAATTGTAATTCACAAGCCCAATCGTTCATTTTTGGGAAAGAGACAAATCTATGGACAATCCCAAATCTGAACCTAATTAATAGCAGTCTCTCATATCCTCCAGGGACAAATGCTAAATACTAAAAGTGGTTAAAACCCTCTGATGCTGCTGAACACTGGACTTCAACGTCTCCCCAGTCAATCTTAACATGTCCAACATCTGAAGACTCTCCGTTCTTAAATTCTTTCTAGTAATTGACTGGATGGAGCTTGGGTTAGTAAAATATTCTGGATGACCTAAGTCTCTCATAAACTCTTGCACAAACTTAACCCATGGGATCTTTAGGGCTCCTTCCAGGTTCAGGCTGTCCCTGTTTAGCTTCGGCTGTTCAGATCCTATGCCAAAGGAGAATGGGTTCCAGTCTTACAATGTCAGAGATATATGGGAGTCCCAACTCAGCATGGCAAACACATGTGGAGGTACTTGCTGGAACTGACTAAAAAGGTGTTCGCCACTAATTGTAGAAGCTGTGTATCAGCAAATCCCCAAACCCCCGCTCCATACATTGCGGTGGAAATTAGTTTTGCTATGTATATTTGTAAAAGTTCACGTTGCGGTTTACTACCTAATTTTTTTGTAAAGGTGGCCAGAGCGGTTGTAGTTCTAATACACACCAGCTTTTTAGCAGTGACAGCTTGGGTCCATAGATCGTTCTGGTTAAATAAAATACCAAGGTATGTAAAACTCTTGGTAGGGGCTATTCTGTGCCCATCTACAAACATGTTCCTCGACCTCTGACTCCCCCGTCCACATCTCATTATAAAGGTCTTAGACGTATTATTACTAAGACCAAGATCCTTAAAAAAAATAGAAAAATTAATTAATACCTTCTGGAGACCATTCTGTGTGTGGGACATCAGTACAGCGTCATCCGCAAAAAGGAGATCAGGTATCGGCGGCCACCTATTTGGGGAAAATCTCGACCATCCTTAAGGAGTGCCTGCCCTAACCCATTGATATAAAGATTAAAAAGGAAGGGGGCTATGACACAACTTTGCGTAACCCCTCTCCTGATAGGGAAAGAGGCAGTACACTCGCCACCCAAACCAAAACGCACTCGTGCCTTCGCTCCATTATAGGGGCGCATAAGTAAGTGGATGATATTAGGATCAACCCCCATAGTCTTAAGGACCTCCCAAAGTTTACCATTGCTCACGGAGTCGAAGGCCGCAGTGAGGTCCACAAAAGCTAAAAACAATCTGCCCTTCTTCACCCTGATATACTTCCCCATGAAGATGGCCAGATTTAAGCTCTGGTCTGTTGTCCCTAGCCCCTCATGGAAACCGTATTGAATATCAGATAGGATCTGGTTATCCTCGGCCCAGTCATGCAGGCGTTCCAAAATAATTCACCCCACAACTTTGGCCAAGGAATCTAGTAACGAAATGGGCCTAAAACAGGCAGGGTCCTGACGGTCCCCTTTTTTTAAAATAGGGACAATGATGGATTCCACCCATGTCGACAGAAATGAGGCCTGGCAACTGGCATTTTTAGTCACAATTCTGCAAATGCCACTTTTAGAAAGTTGGCTTTTCTTTTCCTAACTATTTGGTGCCTGTAGCCTGACCCTGAGTCATATTACTAGATGTAGCTTTGTGTATTGCTCCCAGACAATGAGACAGATGGAAGACAGGTGTTGGCAGAGTGGGCCACTCTGAGTTAACAAGGGAAGGAGCTGTCACCTACCTCCATTGCGCATAACAAAGGCCCTGGCTAAGAACTCACGCAAAGGGTTTGCATTGGTCTTTGGTGATACCAGATAAGCTGGAGCCAGGACAGGGAAGAAGGGGATTCTTGACAGCTCAGGGGGGTGGAAGCCTCTAAAAGCTTCCGCTACTTCAAAGTGGGAACCAGGTATAAATATTGGACCCTTAGATCCAACTCTTCAATACACTTCTGGACCTGTGGACTGCTATGTTGCTGAAAGGATTGTCACTCTGCTAGACTGCTGCCCAAAGGGACTGATGACCTGCTGTACAGGCCAGCTACCCTGCTACCCTCCTGAATGGGTGAGAAGGAAGGAACCTACATCTCTGAACCCAGGACTCCAGAGTAATCCAAGAGCCAGTTGGCTGGTTTCCTGATCAGAAACCTCAGGGACAGAACAGGCTTCCAACAACCTTGAATCCAGCACCTGGACCTTGCCATCTGTGAGTTCTGCTTATCCAAGTGGTGCCATTGTAACTGCAATCCCGTATAAATAATCTGAGACCAATTAGATTTTTACATTTCTCCTTGATTGGCCTTTTTGTTTTTTCCAAATTCACCCTTTCTCAACCTCTTTGTCTTTGTCCTGTGGGTCTACCTGCAAGAATGGAATTTGAGTTACTCAATCTAGAGAGCTACACTGTGGTTGAACTCAATGAATTTTTTTATGAGAGGGGGTTGGCCGCCAAAAGATGCACCAGGAAAGCAAAGTTCCATAACGCTCTGAGACCATGGTGGAGGCACACCAGTTGCCAGTTACTATAGAGGACCGGGAAGGAGAGGATGATGTTGAGGGGCCATAGCAGGGCCCGGAGGGGCCTTCTAAGATGCAGCATACAGCTGAGGAGAATGACTTTTGTGTTGGAGCCCCCTTCAGGAGCAGAGAGCAATGTGTCTTCTCAAGGCCTGTCACCATTGGAGCTGGTGGACAGGGATGCGGAAAGGGAGTTTAGGCTGCAGATGATGACCCAGTTAAAAATGGGGGAAAATAAACTGGCCATGGAGTAAAAAATTATTTTGGAGCAGTTGAGAGGATGCTTAAGGAGCTGGACATCAAGACCAGACAGGCAGAGCCCAGCAGTGATGGTGGCAGCATATCTACAGTGCCCTCTGGCAACAAGAGGGTCCATATTCCTAAATGTCTGGCGCCTGACTTTATTGTGGTTAGATGACATAGTCATCGATTTGAAGCATATGAAATAGCTCTAGAGATGCATAAGATCCCTGAGAAGGATTAGGGAGCTAGCCTCTGAAGGCATATACCTAATGATGGGAGGGACACTCAACTGGCATTAGAGAAGGGGGACAGGATCAGGCATTCACCCATGAAGGAAACCCTTCTCAGGAAATATGGTATCACCCATAAAAAAAAGAATATGCAAAGGTTTAGGGACAGCCAGAATTTGGCACATCAGACCTGGGTGGATTGTGTAGATTCCTTTTGCAAGGCACTGGATTGCTGTGTGAAGGGCAGTGGTGTGAAGAACTACCGAGGGCTGTACATCTGCATTGCAAGAGAGCATATGTTCAGTCTTTATTTTGAAGATCTGCATATCTTGATAGTAAGCTCCCTGGCCCGAAGGAGCTTACTAAGGAGGCAGACCTCTGTCTCAGCACCAGGGTCCATAAGGAGATTCCTGTTAGTGACCCCAAGTAGGTTGGTTGAGGTTCTCCAGCAGAGTAAGAGGAGGTCAAAGGTGACACAAACAAGCCACAGAGTAAGGAGGGGGAGGTCAAAGGTGACACAGAAAAGCCTCAGAGTAAGTTGGGACAAAGGGTTCCCAAGCCTCATCTGGGAAGTTCTGGTGGGCAATGGCCCAGGGCACCCCATTTCCAGCCCACTGCTTTGAGAGTTCCCAGTTGCGACACAATAAAATGGACTCTGTCTGGCCTAAGAAACCACCCATTGCATGGACTCCTACAGGGGTAGTCAATGTGTCCTTAGGGGTAAGCAGTTTCCAGTGACAGGTCATAGGCCATTACATGATCTCCTTAAGCTGAAAAGTCGACTCAGAGGGTGAGCTGGTGACATATAAGGCTGGAAGTCATTACTTCGACCAGGTGAATGTGAATGAGATCCCTGTTACTGCTCTGAGGGACACTAGGGATAGGCAGACCATGGTAGTGGAAAGGCTGGTTTCTCCAAAGCAGTACGTAAGCCAGGTGTGTGGGGTAACTTAGGTCCAAGGGCAGTACTTTTTCTACCCCATGGCCCTGGTACACTTGGAGTGGGGTGGTAAGGTGACCCAGAGTAGGGTCATAGTTAGTCGCCGATCCCCATAGAGTTAGACTACATTCTGGGGCATGAGTTACCCCCAGTGTCTGGCAGTTCAGTTGTCTGGGAAAACTACTTCCAAAAGGGAAAGGACAAAGGCCCAGATTAGGGGACAGGAGATGGAAACAGTCAACAGTGGGAGGAACAGTGGATCAGATGTTGCCAGCTCTTATTCCAAAGCACCCCAAGACTGACCCTGGTGAGGAGACTTCTGACCTGGAGTGCTCCCTGCCCTCTCATTGAGACAAAGGGCTGGAGACCTACATCAGGCAAACCCCTGCATGACACAGACTGAGTGTGTCACCTTTGTGGAGGAGCGGTTCCCCCAAGAAATCCTGGCTTGCCAGGCACCTGTTCAGCCTCAGAGCACAGACCCTGATCAAAGTAGCCAGTCATAAGCCACCACCTCTGGACTGGAGTGAAAGTGAGTGGAAGAAAAATACCTAACATCTGGGGCTGTTGCCTCTCACTCTGAAAAACATCAGAGAACCAGGTATGGCCTCGAGCCCGCTCTTGACACTGACAGTTGATATACTTATTGGAAAAATTGTCCTTGGGTTGGGGATAGAAGTCTGATCTAAGGGGCGGAGTGGGCCACATCACTTTGTTGGCTATGGTGGTATTGTTTGCCTACTGAGATACATCTATGAGCAAGTTAAGATTAGCAGCTGCACATATGGGGCCCATAGACGAAGAGAAGGTTTCCCTCTGGATCAGTACAGTTGCTCACAAGAGTGTTAACAGAGGGATCCAAATAAGGTCAGAGAGGCATAGAAATGACAAGTGCACCTTCATAACAGGGCATTCGCCAATGTTCTAGTGTCTAAGCAGGGAAGCCCATCAAGGCATTGATTAGTTTATCTTGGCTTTTGGCTGGAGGGGGCTATGTCGGACTTGGCCCTTTCTGCAGGATCATCTCCAAACCTCTTCACCCTGCTGGTTTCTGAACCTGTTTCTGTTGACGTTTAGGCATCTGATCACTTTGCCACTGCTAACCAGTGCTAAAGTGCTTATGCTCTCTAACTAAAACTTGGTAGAATTGGCTTACATCCAATTGGCCTGTTTCATGTACTTGTAAGTCCCTACTCCATGTGCCCAAGGCCTGTAAATTGAATGCTACTAGTGGGTCTGAAGCACTTGTTGTGCCACCCACATAAGTAGCCCTTTAAACATGTCTCAGGCATGCCATTGCAGCATGTGTGTGCAGTTTTAAACAGCCATTTCAACCTTGCAAAATAAGCCTTTTGCCAGGTCCAACTCTTCCTATTTAATACATATAAGTCCCCTCAAAGGTTGGCCCTGAACAACCCATAGGGTAGGGTACAGTGGATAAAGTAAGACATATATGTTTAAGTTTTTTATATCATATAAATGAAATATCAATGTTTCACTACTGCAAGGCCTACCTCTTCCATAGGCTAACATTGAAGTTACCTTATTACATTTAATATGCTGCAATTTCCAAATGGGAACGTGTAATCAGTAAATTTTTGGTGTCTTTAGAATTGTAATAAAAATCCAAACACTCACTTAAGTAGCCCTTTTAACATGTTTCATTTTAGCCCGTGTGTGCGGCTTAAAACTGCTAGTTTGACTTGAGAAGATAAACCTTTTGTGAGCCCCAAACATATCTTTTTAAATAAATATAGGTCACCTCAAGGGTAGGACCTGAACAGCCCAGAGGAAAGGATGCAGTTTATTTGAAAAGTGGAACATGTATGTTTAGGTTTTACATGTCCAGATAGGGAAAAACTCTACTACAAAGCCTACCTCTCCCATAGGATAACATTGGCTTACCTTTTTATATTTAATAAGTGCTAACTTCCAATTGGGAACAGGTAGACAGGCTGAGTTTGGTCTAAAGAATTGCAAGTATATGCCCTTTTAAGGGTAAAGTTGGATTGTTAGTCACATTTCTGAAAATGCCACTTTTAGAAAGTTAAGAAACAAAAAGGGGGGGCAATTTATTGTCAGCAAGGCTAGGCCACTATATAATTGTGAAATATGGAAGTAAATGCCAGTACTGACATTACTTCTTGACAATAAAATTGTTTGAGTTTGTGGTCATAAATCTTAATCAGCGTGATCACGTTGTATTTTTCACTAATGGTTAAAAGAACATTTCTTTCAACATTAAGCCACCAAAGACAAATTACATTCCCAAAAATCTTTTGGCCCAAAACAAATTAGCATATTAACACAAATGCCAAATAATTAATTCCAACACAGAAATGTAACAATAACATAAACAATACATACTGAAAAATAAATACACAATACAATATAAAAAAATGAATTAAAAAGCTGCAGGGGCAACAATGGAGCAAGTGGAGGTTGGATGGTGGGAAATGGAGCACACAAGGGATAAGAGGAGGTGGTGAAGCTCACAAGTGAGTAATCAACATGAAGCGTGTGGAAGGAGGGAGTTTGGAGGAGAAGCACACGAGAGAAATAGCTTCCCCTTTCTGCAAGTTAATCCCCAAACCTTTTTACTTCACCCTCCTGTTTTCTGAACCCCTTTTTTGGCTTATACGACTCTTGCCACTTTACCATTGCTAATCAGTGCTAAATTGCTTGTGCTCACTCCTTAAACATGGTAGAATTATCTTACTCCCAATTGACCATGTTAAGTTACTTGTAAGTCCCTAGCAAAGTAGTACTACATGTGCCTAAAGCCTGGAAATTAAATACTACTAGTGAGCCTGCAGTGCCTATTGTGCCACTAATTTAAGTAGATGTTTAAACATGTCTCAGGCCTGTCTTTGCGGCCTGTGCATGCAGTTCTATACTGCCATTTCATCCTCACAAGACATATGCTTTTTCCAGGCCCATCCCTTCATTTTTAATACATATATGTCACCCTACGTTTAAGTTTTACATGTCCTGGTAAGGAAAAACTCTTCAATTTGTTTTTCACTACTACAAGGCCTACCTCTCTTATGGGATAACATTGGGTTGCCTTTTTACATTTAAAAATTGATCCAATTAGGGGTAGGTAGCCAAGTCGAGTTAGGTGTCTAAAGAATTGTAACTAAATGGTAAATTTGGATTTTTAGTCAAGTCAAGTCAAGGAAGGCTTTATTCGATTGATTTTTTAACAATCATAAAAGCACATAATAAAAAACGTACAAAGCTTTCAGCTTACAAAAAGATAAAAGTACAATCAACATTTAAAAACAGATTCAAAAGTGTTATACAATTCAGAATAGTTAAAAACAGAAAATGATAAAGTGACAGTGCGCTCCTTATATCACAATGCTCTTCCTTTGGAAGAGCACTTTCTTCAAATACATGCATATCCCCAAGCTATATGCTCATTCTCTAAAAACTGCAGCTTGATTAGTGCCGGGGGGATTGCCTCACTCCCAAAGCCTTCAAAATAGGAACCAGCCACACCTTTCTTAACTCCATATAAAATTTGCAAAATAAAACGACATGGATAGTTGATTGTGCCGAGTGATTGTCACAGGAGCATAATTGTAATTCACAAGCCCAATCGTTCATTTTTGGGAAAGAGACAAATCTATGGACAATCCCAAATCTGAACCTAATTAATAGCAGTCTCTCATATCCTCCAGGGACAAATGCTAAATACTAAAAGTGGTTAAAACCCTCTGATGCTGCTGAACACTGGACTTCAACGTCTCCCCAGTCAATCTTAACATGTCCAACATCTGAAGACTCTCCGTTCTTAAATTCTTTCTAGTAATTGACTGGATGGAGCTTGGGTTAGTAAAATATTCTGGATGACGTAAGTCTCTCATAAACTCTTGCACAAACTTAACCCATGGGATCTTTAGGGCTCCTTCCAGGTTCATGCTGTCCCTGTTTAGCTTGGGCTGTTCAGATCCTATGCCAAAGGAGAATGGGTTCCAGTCTTATAATGTCAGAGATATATGGGAGTCCCAACTCAGCATGGCAAACACATGTGGAGGTACTTGCTGGAACTGACTAAAAAGGTGTTCGCCACTAATTGTAGAAGCTGTGTATCAGCAAAGCCCCAAACCCCCGCTCCATACATTGCGGTGGAAATTAGTTTTGCTATGTATATTTGTTAGACCTGGCACCTTGGCGTGAGTCTCCCTTCCTCTTTTTGTCGCTGTGCCTCATGTGTTTTTATGGTGTTGGCCGCTCAGCGCGCTGTGCCACTGCCAACCAGTGTCGCGGTGCGAGTGCTCCCTTTGTAAATTGTATATGTTGGTTGGATTCCATGATTGGATTGTTTGGTTTACTATCAGACCCCAGTAAAGTGCGCCAGGAGCGCCAGGGCATGTAAATGCAAACACCGCTGGTGGGCTTGCAGCACGGGTTGTGCCACCCACAGAAGCGGACGGTAAAATACGTCTAAGGTCTGCCATCGCAGAACCTGCGTGCAGTCTGGTACTGACATGCTGACTGGCAAGTGCCCACACCTGCCGATCCCTGAAACCTTCCCTTAGCTACATGTTAGTCACCCCTCTGGTAGGCCCACGGGCAGGGTGCGTTGTGAGCATAAGGTAGGACAAGCCTAGATGCGTGGCATGTCCTAGTAGTGAATTACCGCCATCTTGTTGTTCACTACTGCAAGGCTACCCTGTTCTCATAGGCCAGTATGGGCGGCCTGGATTATTACACCCTATGATCCTAACCGACCCAGGGAACATGGTAGAAGATCGAGTTTAGTATGCCTGAACTCGGAATAATAAGGTACATCTTTTCGTAAGGTTTATTTTAATATTCCGGGTTTGCAAATGCCGCTTTTAGAAAGCTGGCCTTTGCTTGCCTAAACATTTCAGCCCGCCTCTGTGTGATGTGTATCTGATGTCTGGCTGGTATGAGTGACAGGGCTGGGGGAACCCAGATGGGCAGGGCTAGGTAGCCTGGTGGTGAATAGGACGATCGACAGGTAGATGGGTGGGAGGAGTACTCCTAGGCTCTGAATAGGACAGTGCTCTGCCACCTCAATGCCAGCTCCGCCCCCTGTGGAGCGTCTGAGGACTCTGCCCTGCACTCTGAAAGAAGAAGCCTGCATCGCGTAAACAAAGTGCTCAGAAACCGGACTGAACTAGGCAAGGGCCCCCCTGGCCTGGGAGAACAAAAGATTTGCTGTATAAATGTAGGAGCCCTGCTCCTAAGAAACTAGATCCGCTTTTGACCAAGAAGAATCTCTGCCTGAGGAGGAGGCACCGGGAAAGCTGTAGGAGGAAGACTGTCCCTATCCTGGGGGATTGGCCTGCAGTGGTGACCTTGCTGCCAAAGGAGAGAAGAGAAACTGTTGCTGAAGACTTTTACTTTACTTTTACTTTCAAGACTTGTGCTTTTCCAAAACGATCTCCAAGGGCTTGGAACTGAGCTTGCCCCCTGAACTGAGCCCCAGGACCATTGGGCTCTACCTGATCTTCACTCGCCTGCCGCTGGACTGTGGTGTCCCTTCCCTCGCCGGAGCTGTGACCCTCGTGCCCCAGTCCCTCCCTGAGCCGTGACCAGGACTGCTTAGCCGCCCCCGCCTTGGGAAGAGCCTCGCTCGATCGGAGCCGCTCCCCCTACGCTGTGCTGGGCTGCCCCTGTCACCTCGCTCGTTGGAGGCTCGCTGTGCACCTTCACCCTCCCACCGGAATCGACGTTTGTGAGCATCTCCAAGCCTCGGACGGCCCGGACGTATCTGCGTGCCCGGCTGCCCCGCTTTGTTCACCCGCCACCTGCAACACCCCGCTCTTGTCGTGAGCCTGAAGATCAGACACCCATCGTGAAGTGTGGGAGCCTCGGACGCCGCCTCGCCCTTCTGTCGAAGAGCCGCTGAAATCCCGCACCCGCCTTTGCGTCAAGAAACAAGGTACTGTACTTACGAACTCGACCGCGAGCTCGCATCGGATCCAGGGTCCGCAACGTTCTGATTTCCCTGTCATCTGCTGTGTGCTTCCCGGACGCCGCCTCAGCACGGAGTGCGCTGAGGCCCACAGTTACCTTGTGCCCACCTAAAGAACTTTCCGTAAACAAAGAGAACTTTACCGTATTTCCAAGAATTGTGGCCCCATCAGTTCAACATTACTGGGCCTTGTATTTGAATCTGCTGAACCTACATAAAAGCTTATTTTTATATACTTCCTGATTGGTGTCCGTTTGTGGTGCATGCAAGGGGTTTACTGTATGTGTAATTGCATTTGCTTAACCGTGTACGCCTGAGACTTAGCCTAGACTGCTCGCGCCACGCACCTAGAGGGTGAGCAGGGGTTATTCTGGGGAGTCATCCTTCGCCCTGACAAGAAGTAAAGGGTCCCTGCTTGTTGTGGGTTCACACCTGCGTCAACCAGAGCCCCCTCATTTCTAACATTGGTGGCAGCGGTGAGGATTTACGGATTTGCATTTGTGGTTTGCGTATAGTGAATCACTGATCACCACGTAGTGAGAGCAGACCAGTAACACAGCCACAAGACTAGCAATTGTTTTTGTTTTGCCAAGAATCTCCGTTGTTAGAACCATGCCTGGTTCACTTCCCGCCGGAAGGGCAGCTTCTATAATCTCTGGATTTGAGGACATAGATTGGGAAGAAAGCGCACTTCGGAATTATAGCAATGAAGAATTGAAAGGTTTTTGCTCCAAGTTCAGAATTGCCCAAACTGGATTGAAAAAGAAGGAACAATTTGTGAAGGCGCTGAGGGCCTGGTATGAGTCAAAGGCACCAGAGAATCAGGTGGAAATGGTTCCACCAGAAAGTGTCCACGAGTTTGGCAGAAGCCTGTCGCCAGAAGAGTTGGCAGACAGGGCCGCAACCCGGGCACACGAGGTGGAGATGGCAAAACTTCATGGGCAGATGGATATGGAAAAACAAAGATTAGCCATGGAAGAAAAGAAACTACAATTAGAGCATGACATGAAGCTGAGGGAGCTGGAGCTGAAAGCAAAAAGTTTGGAGCTTAATCCCTCTGGTGGCAGCACACCGCCAGTACCGGCGGAACCAAGAGTTTATATTCCCAAGGATGTAGTGAAGGAGTTCTTCAAGAATGACGACATCGGGCAGTGGTTCAGAGCCTACGAGGTAGCCATGTCTTCCCACCGGGTCCCTGAGAAAGATTGGGGAGCGGGGTTGTGGGGGCGGTTCCTGAGTGAAGGGCGGGACACACTGTTAGATTTACCTGCTGATGTTCATAATTCTTATGCCCATATGAAGGAAGCATTGATGGCTAGGTATGGGTTGACCCCTGAGTTATATAGGCAGAGGTTTAGGGGTTGCACTAAGATTCCCAATAGTACGTATGTGGAGTATGTGACTTTCTTTTGCAGAGCGCTGGATGGTTGGGTAAAGGGTAGTAAGGTAAATGATTATCAAGGGCTTCTTGATTTAATGGCATGAGAGCACTTGTCCAGTAATTGTTTTCCTGAGCTACACCAGCACCTGATAGATAGTAGGCTGACTAACCCTAGGAAGCTTGCTGAGGAGGCGGACCGCTGGGTCAGTACCAGGGTCCACAAGGGTACCGTGGGAGATTCCGCCAAAGGTGGGCAGGGTCCCCAGCAGAAGAGTGGGGGGGACAGGGGTAAACAGAAGCAGTTCCAAAAAGGGCCCCAAAGTAGTCCCCAAGGGAACCAAGGGAAGGGTTCTCAGCCTCCCCCACCCCAGAAACCGACCGGGGCCCCGACAGGTCCTCCTGTTCAGAAGGGGCCCGTCAGATGTTACAGGTGTAACAATTTGGGGCATTTTGCCTCTGATGTAAAGTGTCCATTGTTTGGTAAACCAGCACCCACTGGTGCTCCACCCCGGCAGGTGACTAGTGTAGCCTTGGGGGAGGAGAGGGATGTCCAAGGTGGGTGGGGTCCCGCAGAGATGTCCCTGGTCTCGCTAGGAGACCGTGAAGTGGTCCCTCCAACCCAGCTGCCTGAGAACACTAAGAAGTACAGGCAGTGGGTTACCATAAATGGCCATAGAGTGGAAGCTCTTAGAGATACAGGAGCCAGTGTGACAGCTGTCAGGTGTCACCTGGTGTCTCAAGAGCAGGTGGTCCCCAATGCATTCTACCCCGTTGTTGCCGCTGACAACACAGAGAGACACTGCAAGGTGGCTCAGGTTCCCTTTGAGTGGGGGGGGGGGGGTCTCTGGTACTCTTCAGGTAGCTGTGAGGCCCGCCATGCCTGTAGACTGTTTGTTAGGGAACGATTTGGAGAGCTCACCTTGGGCTAAGGTGGAGCGGAGTGCTCACCTGGAGATGTTGGGTATGCCGGATTGGGCGTGTGTCACCACACGGTCCATGGCAGCCAGTAGAGGGACTCAAGAGGTCCTGGAGCCTGAGAGGGAGGCCCAGGAACCGGCCTCAGAGAGAAGGAGCAAGGGGTGCGGGAAGCCGGCCCCTGAAGCTCCCACGGTCCAGGAGGAAGCAGACCTTGAGGGGGATGCCCTGGAGCCTACAGGGGAGCAGATAGCTGAACTGGGAGACCTGCCGGAGCTGACCCATTGGCAGCAGGAAGGGGGTCCCACCAGGGAGGACCTTTGTAAGGCACAGAAGGAGTGCCCTTCTCTCGTGGGTATGCGGCAGCAGGCTGCAGACCAGGCCGCAGGTGATCAGTCCGGATCACATTTTGTTTACTGGGAGAACGGCCTCCTATATACCGAGCCTAAGGTTGCTGAGCCTGGGTCAGCCCGTGCGCTGGTGGTACCCCAGGACTTCAGAGCCTTCCTACTGGGGCTGGCTCACGATGTTCCATTGGCAGGGCATTTGGGGCAGGACAAGACCTTTGAAAGGCTTGTCACCCACTTTTATTGGCCTCAAATGCGCAGGAGTTCAGATACTCACTGCAGGACATGCCAGACTTGCCAGGCAAGTGGAAAGAGTGGAAGGAAGCAGAAGGCTCCACTCCAGCCATTCCCTGTGGTCGGTACCCCATTCCAGCGAGTGGGGATTGACATTATAGGGCCACTGGACCCCAGGAAAGCGATGGGCAATAGGTTCATCCTGGTCCTGGTGGACCATGCCACCCGGTACCCGGAAGCCATTCCTCTGAGGACAGTGATGGCCCCCGTGGTGGGACGGGCACTGATGGGAATTTTCTCCTGAGTGGGATTCCCTCTAGAGGTGGTGTCTGACCGAGGTGCCATATTCATGTCCAAGTACATGAAATCTCTTTGGCAAGAGTGTGGTATAACCTACAAGTTCACCACACCTTACCACCCCCAAGGAAACGGGTTGGTTGAGAGATTCAACCGAACCCTCAGAGGCATGATAATGGGCCTAGAAGGACCCATGAGGCGTAAGTGGGACATCCTCTTACCATGCCTTCTCTTCGCTTACCGTGAGGTGCCACAGAAGTCTCTGGGGTTCAGTCCCTTTGAGCTTCTGTATGGTCACCCAGTCAGAGGACCTCTAAGTCTGGTCAAGGAAGGCTGGGAGCAATCTCCCAGGAAACCTCCCCTGAATGTATATAGTTACATGCTGGCCTTCAGGAATCAGACTAGGCGATTCAGGCAACTTGCTGAGGCAAATCTGGAAGCCAGCCAGGAGGAGATGAAGCGGTGGTATGACCAGAATGCCACTCTGGTAGAGCTTCAGCCTGGGCAGAAAGTATGGGTCTTGGCCCCCGTGGAGCCGTGTGCGCTCCAGGATAAGTGGACCGGTCCCTTTGAGGTGGTGGAGCGCAAGAGTCCTGTTACCTACGTGGTGGACCTGAAGTCTCCTAGGAACCCCTTAAGGGTCCTGCATGTCAACCGCCTCAAGCCCCACTTGGAGAGGTCCCAAGTGGGCATGCTCTTGGCAACAGATGCTGGGATGGAAGAGGAGACCGAACCTCTTCCTGACCTCCTGTCAGCCAAGGAGCAAGATGGGTCAGTGGATGGTGTCATCCTCTCTTCCGCCCTGACCCCTGAGCAACAGAATGATTGTCGCCAGTTGCTGGGACAATTTTCTGATCTGTTTTCCCTGGTCCCTGGTGTCACTGATTGGTGCGTCCATGATGTGGACACTGGGGATAGTCCACCTGTGCGGCACAAGGCCTACAGGGTGACTGACAGGGTGAGGACATGCATCAAGGAGGAGGTCTCCAAGATGTTTGCACTCGGGGTAATTGAGTCTTCTAGCAGTCCTTGGGCCAGCCCCGTGGTCTTGGTCCCAAAGGCTGCAGCGCCAGGAGCCACACCCGAACTCCGGTTCTGTGTGGACTACAGAGGACTCAATTCAGTCACTAGGACTGACGCACACCCCATCCCCAGAGCTGATGAGCTCATCGATCGGCTAGGGGCTGCCAACTACCTCAGCACGTTTGATTTAACGTCTGGGTATTGGCAGATCGCCTTGACCGAGGGGGCCAAAGAGAGGTCAGCATTTTCCACCCCAGATGGGCACTACCAGTTCCGGGTTATGCCCTTTGGGATGAAGAATGCCCCTGCCACCTTCCAGAGATTGGTCAACCAGGTGTTGGCTGGGCTGGATTCGTTCAGTGCAGCCTACCTGGATGACATCGCGGTGTTCAGCTCCACTTGGGAGGAACACCTGCGACACCTCTGGGAAGTGTTGATGGCGCTGCGCAAGGCAGGCCTCACGATCAAGGCAAGTAAGTGCCAGATCGGGCAGGGTTCCGTGGTGTACTTGGGACACCAAGTAGGGAGTGGCCAGGTGGCACCCCTTCAGCCCAAGATAGAAACCATCCTGAATTGGGAGGCGCCCAAAACCCAGACGGAGGTGAGAGCCTTCCTAGGTCTCACCGGGTACTACAGGAGGTTCGTCAAGGGGTATGGCAACATGGTTGCCCCCTTGACAGCGCTGACTTCGAAGAAGCAGCCCAGGAAAGTGATTTGGACTGACACCTGTCAGAAAGCTTTTGAGACCTTGAAAACTGCTATGTGCACGGCGCCCGTGCTCTTGGCTCCCAACTTCTCCAAAGAGTTTATCGTTCAGACAGACGCTTCAGAGCATGGCGTGGGGGCTGTTCTTTCACCGATTAATGAGGAGGGCCTAGATCAACCCGTAGCCTTTCTTAGCAGGAGGTTACTTCCACGGGAACAAAGGTGGAGTGCTATTGAACGTGAGGCATTTGCTGTGGTCTGGGCGCTGAAGAAGCTAAGACCCTACTTGTTTGGGTCTCACTTCCGGGTTCAGACGGACCACAGGCCCCTCAGATGGTTGATGCATATGAGGGGTGAGAATCCAAAGCTGTTGAGGTGGTCCATTTCCCTACAGGGTATGGATTTCACGGTGGAACATCGCCCTGGTACAGATCACGCCAATGATGACGGTCTGTCCAGATTTTTCCGCCTTAGTGATGAGGAAATCCCTGGGGTAGGGTAGTTCTCCCCACTTTTCAGCTGGAGGGGACACTTGTTAGACCTGGCACCTTGGCGTGAGTCTCCCTTCCTCTTTTTGTCGCTGTGCCTCATGTGTTTTTATGGTGTTGGCCGCTCAGCGCGCTGTGCCACTGCCAATCAGTGTTGCGGTGCGAGTGCTCCCTTTGTAAATTGTATATGTTTGTTGGATTCCATGATTGGATTGTTTGGTTTACTATCAGACCCCAGTAAAGTGCGCCAGGAGCGCCAGGGCATGTAAATGCAAACACCGCTGGTGGGCTTGCAGCACGGGTTGTGCCACCCACAGAAGCGGCCGGTAAAATACGTCTAAGGTCTGCCATCTCAGAACCTGCGTGCAGTCTGTTATTGACATGCTGACTGGCAAGTGCCCACACCTGCCGGTCCCTGAAACCTTCCCTTAGCTACATGTTAGTCACCCCTCTGGTAGGCCCACGGGCAGGGTGCGTTGTGAGCATAAGGTAGGACAAGCCTAGATGCGTGGCATGTCCTAGTAGTGAATTACCGCCATCTTGTTGTTCACTACTGCAAGGCTACCCTGTTCTCATAGGCCAGTATGGGCGGCCTGGATTATTACACCCTATGATCCTAACCGACCCAGGGAACATGGTAGAAGATCGAGTTTAGTATGCCTGAACTCGGAATAATAAGGTACATCTTTTCGTAAGGTTTATTTTAATATTCCGGGTTTGCAAATGCCGCTTTTAGAAAGCTGGCCTTTGCTTGCCTAAACATTTTAGCCCGCCTCTGCGTGATGTGTATCTGATGTCTGGCTGGTATGAGTGACAGGGCTGGGGGAACCCAGATGGGCAGGGCTAGGTAGCCTGGTGGTGAATAGGACGATCGACAGGTAGATGGGTGGGAGGAGTACCACTAGGCTCTGAATAGGACAGTGCTCTGCCACCTCAATGCCGGCTCCGCCCCCTGTGGAGCGTCTGAGGACTCTGCCCTGCACTCTGAAAGAAGAAGCCTGCATCGCGTAAACAAAGTGCTCAGAAACCGGACTGAACTAGGCAAGGGCCCCCCTGGCCTGGGAGAACAAAAGATTTGCTGTATAAATGTAGGAGCCCTGCTCCTAAGAAACTAGATCCGCTTTTGACCAAGAAGAATCTCTGCCTGAGGAGGAGGCACCGGGAAAGCTGTAGGAGGAAGACTGTCCCTATCCTGGGGGATTGGCCTGCAGTGGTGACCTTGCTGCCAAAGGAGAGAAGAGAAACTGTTGCTAAAGACTTTTACTTTACTTTTACTTTCAAGACTTGTGCTTTTCCAAAACGATCTCCAAGGGCTTGGAACTGAGCTTGCCCCCTGAACTGAGCCCCAGGACCATTGGGCTCTACCTGATCTTCACTCGCCTGCCGCTGGACTGTGGTGTCCCTTCCCTCGCCGGAGCTGTGACCCTCGTGCCCCAGTCCCTCCCTGAGCCGTGACCAGGACTGCTTAGCCGCCCCCGCCTTGGGAAGAGCCTCGCTCGATCGGAGCCGCTCCCCCTACGCTGTGCTGGGCTGCCCCTGTCACCTCGCTCGTTGGAGGCTCGCTGTGCACCTTCACCCTCCCACCGGAATCGGCGTTTGTGAGCATCTCCAAGCCTCGGACGGTCCGGACGTATCTGCGTGCCCGGCTGCCCCGCTTTGTTCACCCGCCACCTGCAACACCCCGCTCTTGTCGTGAGCCTGAAGATCAGACACCCATCGTGAAGTGTGGGAGCCTCGGACGCCGCCTCGCCCTTCTGTCGAAGAGCCGCTGAAATCCCGCACCTGCCTTTGCGTCAAGAAACAAGGTACTGTACTTACGAACTCGACCGCGAGCTCGCATCGGATCCAGGGTCCGCAACGTTCTGATTTCCCTGTCATCTGCTGTGTGCTTCCCGGACGCCGCCTCAGCACGGAGTGCGCTGAGGCCCACAGTTACCTTGTGCCCGCCTAAAGAACTTTCCGTAAACAAAGAGAACTTTACCGTATTTCCAAGAATTGTGGCCCCATCAGTTCAACGTTACTGGGCCTTGTATTTGAATCTGCTGAACCTACATAAAAGCTTATTTTTATATACTTCCTGATTGGTGTCCGTTTGTGGTGCATGCAAGGGGTTTACTGTATGTGTAATTGCATTTGCTTAACCGTGTACGCCTGAGACTTAGCCTAGACTGCTCGCGCCACGAACCTAGAGGGTGAGCAGGGGTTATTCTGGGGAGTCATCCTTCGCCCTGACAAGAAGTAAAGGGTCCCTGCTTGTTGTGGGTTCCCACCTGCGTCAACCAGAGCCCCCTCATTTCTAACAATATTTGTAAAAGTTCACGTTGCGGTTTACTACCTAATTTTTTTGAAAAGGTGGCCAGAGCGGTTGTAGTTCTAATACACACCAGCTTTTTAGCAGTGACAGCTTGGGTCCATAGATCGTTCTGGTTAAATAAAATACCAAGGTATGTAAAACTCTTGGTAGGGGCTATTCTGTGCCCATCTACAAACATGTTCCTCTACCTCTGACTCCCCCGTCCACATGTCATTATAAAGGTCTTAGATGTATTATTACTAAGACCAAGATCCTTAGAAAAATTAATTAAAACCTTCTGGAGACCATTCTGTGTGCGGGACATCAGTACAGCGTCATCCGCAAAAAGGAGAGCAGGTATCGGCGGCCACCTATTTGGGGAAAATCTCGACCATCCTTAAGGAGTGCCTGCCCTAACCCATTGATATAAAGATTAAAAAGGAAGGGGGCTATGACACAACTTTGCCTAACCCCTCTCCTGATAGGGAAAGAGGCAGTACACTCACCACCCAAACCAAAACGCACTCATGCCTTCGCTCCATTATGGAGGCGCATAAGTAAGTGGATGATATTAGGATCAACCCCCATAGTCTTAAGGACCTCCCAAAGTTTACCATTGCTCACGGAGTCGAAGGCCGCAGTGAGGTCCACAAAAGCTAAAAACAATCTGCCCTTCTTCACCCTGATATACTTCCCCATGAAGATGGCCAGATTTAAGCTCTGGTCTGTTGTCCCTAGCCCCTCATGGAAACCGTATTGAATGTCAGATAGGATCTGGTTATCCTCGGCCCAGTCATGCAGGCATTCCAAAATAATTTGCCCCACAACTTTGGCCAAGGAATCTAGTAACGAAATGGGCCTAAAACAGGCAGGGTCCTGACGGTCCCCTTTTTTTAAAAATAGGGACAATGATGGATTCCACCCATGTCGACGGAAATGAGGCCTGGCAACTGGCATTTTTAGTCACAATTCTGCAAATGCCACTTTTAGAAAGTTGGCTTTTCTTTTCCTAACTATTTGGTGCCTGTAGCCTGACCCTGAGTCATATTACTAGATGTAGCTTTGTGTATTGCTCCCAGACAATGAGACAGATGGAAGACAGGTGTTGACAGAGTGGGCCACTCTGAGTTAACAAGGGAAGGAGCTGTCACCTACCTCCATTGCGCATAACAAAGGCCCTGGCTAAGTACTCACGCAAAGGGTTTGCATTGGTCTTTGGTGATACCAGATAAGCTGGAGCCAGGACAGGGAAGAAGGGAATGCTTGACAGCTCAGGGGGGTGGAAGCCTCTAAAAGCTTCCGCTACTTCAAAGTGGGAACCAGGTATAAATATTGGACCCTTAGATCCAACTCTTCAATACACTTCTGGACCTGTGGACTGCTATGTTGCTGAAAGGATTGTCACTCTGCTGGACTGCTGCCCAAAGGGACTGATGACCTGCTGTACAGGCCAGCTACCCTGCTACCCTCCTGCATGGGTGAGAAGGAATGAACCTACATCTCTGAACCCAGGATTCCAGAGTAATCCAAGAGCCAGTTGGCTGGTTTCCTGATCAGAAGCCTCAGGGACAGAACAGGCTTCCAACAACCTTGAATCCAGCACCTGGACCTTGCCATCTGTGAGTTCTGCTTATCCAAGTGGTGCCATTGTAACTGCAATCCCGTATAAATAATCTGAGACCAATTAGATTTTTACATTTCTCCTTGATTGGCTTTTTTGTGTTTTCCAAATTCACCCTTTCTCAACCTCTTTGTCTTTGTCCTGTGGGTCTACCTGCAAGAACGGAATTTGAGTTACTCAATCTAGAGAGCTACACTGTGGTTGAACTCAATGAATTTTTTTATGAGATGGGGTTGGCCGCCAAAAGATGCACCAGGAAAGCAAAGTTCCATGAGACCATGGTGGAGGCCCACCAGTTGCCAGTTACTATAGAGGACCGGTAAGGAGAGGATGATGTTGAGGGGCCATAGCAGGGCCCGGAGGGGCCTTCTAAGATACAGCATACAGCTGAGGAGGATGACTTTTGTGTTGGAGCCCCCTTCAGGAGCAGAGAGCAATGTGTCTTCTGAAGGCCTGTCACCATTGGAGCTGGTGAACAGGAATGCGGAAAGGGAGTTTAGGCTGCAGATGATGACCCAGTTAAAAATTGGGGAAAATAAACTGCCCATGGAGTAAAAAATTATTTTGGAGCAGTTGAGAGGATGCTTAAGGAGCTGGACATCAAGACCAGACAGGCAGAGCCCAGCAGTGATGGTGGCAGCATATCTACAGTGCCCTCTGGCAACAAGAGGGACCATATTCCTAAATGTCTGGCACCTGACTTTATTGTGGTGAGATGACATAGTCAGCGGTTTGAAGCATATGAAATAGCTCTAGAGATGCATAAGATCCCTGAGAAGGATTAGGGAGCTAGCCTCTGAAGGCATATACCTAATGATGGGAGGGACACTCAACTGGCACTAGAGAAGGGGGACAGGATGAGGCATTCACCCATGAAGGAAACCCTTCTCAGGAAATGTGGTATCACCCATAAAAAAAAGAATATGCAAAGGTTTAGGGACAGCCAGAATTTGGCACATCAGACCTGGGTGGATTGTGTAGATTCCTTTTGCAAGGCACTGGATTGCTGTGTGAAGGGTAGTGGTGTGAAGAACTACCGAGGGCTGTACATCGGCATTGCAAGAGAGCACATGTTCAGTCTTTATTTTGAAGATCTGCATACATTGATAGTAAGCTCCCTGGCCCGAAGGAGCTTACTAAGGAGGCAGACCTCTGTCTCAGCACCAGGGTCCATAAGGAGATTCCTGGTAGTGACCCAAAGTAGGGTGGTTGAGGTTCTCCAGCAGAGTAAGAGGAGGTCAAAGGTGACACAAACAAGCCACAGAGTAAGGAGGGGGAGGTCAAAGGTGACACAGACAAGCCTCAGAGTAAGGTGGGACAAAGGGTTCCCAAGCCCCATCTGAGAAGTTCTGATGGGCAATGGCCCAGGGCACCCCATTTCCAGCCCACTGCTTTGAGAGTTCCCAGTTGCGACACAATAAAATGGACTCTGTCTGTCCTAAGAAACCACCCATTGCATGGACTCCTACAGGGGTAGTCAATGTGTCCTTAGGGGTAAGCAGTTTCCAGTGACAGGTCATAGGCCATTACATGATCTCCCTTAGCTGAAAGGTCGACTCAGAGGGTGAGCTGGTGACATATAAGGCTGGAAGTCATCACTTCGACCAGGTGAATGTGAATGAGATCCCTGTTACTGCTCTGAGGGACACTAGGGATAGGCAGGCCATGGTAGTGGAAAGGCTGGTTTCTCCAAAGCAGTACATAAGCCAGGTTTGTGGGGTAATTTAAGTCCAAGGGCAGTACTTTTTCTACCCCATGGCCCTGGTACATTTGGAGTGGGGTGGTAAGGTGACCCAGAGTAGGGTCATAGTTAGTCCCCGATGCCCATAGAGTTAGACTACATTCTGGGGCATGAGTTACCCCCAGTGTCTGGCAGTTCAGTTGTCTGGGAATACTACTTCCAAAAGGGAAAGGACAAAGGCCCAGATGAGGGGACAGGAGATGGAAACAGTCAACAGTGGGAGGAACAGTGGATCAGATGTTGCCAGCTCTTATTCCAAAGCACCCCAAGACTGACCCTGGTGAGGAGACTTCTGACCTGGAGTGCTCCCTGCCCTCTCATTGAGACAAAGGGCTGGAGACCTACATCAGGCAAACCCCTGCATGACACAGACTGAGTGTGTCACCTTTGTGGAGGAGCGGTTCCCCCAAGAAATCCTGGCTTGCCAGGCACCTGTTCAGCCTCAGAGCACAGACCCTGATCAAAGTAGCCAGTCATAAGCCACCACCTCTGGACTGGAGTGAAAGTGAGTGGAAGAAAAGTACCTAACATCTGGGGCTGTTGCCTCTCACTCTGAGAAACATCAGAGAACCAGGTATGGCCTCGAGCCCGCTCTTGACACTGACAGTTGCTATCCTTATTGGCAAAATTATCCTTGGCTTGGGGATAGAAGTCTGATGTAAGGGGTGGAGTGGGCCACATCACCTTGTTGGCTATGGTGGTATTGTTTGCCTACTGAGATGCATCTATGAGCAAGTTAAGGTTAGGAGCTGCACATATGGGGCCCATAAATGAAGAGAAGGTTTCCCTCTGGATCAGTACAGTTGCTCACAAGAGTTTTAACAGAGGGATCCAAATAAGGTCAGAGAGGCATAGAAATGACAAGTGCACCTTCATAACAGGGCATTCGCCAATGTTCTAGTGTCTAAGCAGGGAAGCCCATCAAGGCATTGATTAGTTTATCTTGGCTTTTGGCTGGAGGGGGCTATGTTGGACTTGGCCCTTTCTGCAGGATCATCCCCAAACCTCTTCACCCTGCTGGTTTCTGAACCTGTTTCTGTTGACGTTTAGGCATCTGATCACTTTGCCACTGCTAACCAGTGCTAAAGTGCTTATGCTCTCTAACTAAAACTTGGTAGAATTGGCTTACATCCAATTGGCCTGTTTCATGTACTTGTAAGTCCCTAGTAAAGTGGTACTCTATGTGCCCAAGGCCTGTAAATTGAATGCTACTAGTGGGTCTGAAGCACTTGTTGTGCCACCCACATAAGTAGCCCTTTAAACATGTCTCAGGCATGCCATTGCAGCATGTGTGTGCAGTTTTAAACAGCCATTTCAACCTTGCAAAATAAGCCTTTTGCCAGGTCCAACTCTTCCTATTTAATACATATAAGTCCCCTCAAAGGTTGGCCCTGGACAACCCATAGGGTAGGGTACAGTGGATAAAGTAAGACATATATGTTTAAGTTTTTTATATCATATAAATGAAATATCAATGTTTCACTACTGCAAGGCCTACCTCTTCCATAGGCTAACATTGAAGTTACCTTATTACATTTAATATGCTGCAATTTCCAAATGGGAACGTGTAATCAGTTAATTTTTGGTGTCTTTAGAATTGTAATAAAAATCCAAACACTCACTTAAGTAGCCCTTTTAACATGTTTCATTTTAGCCCATGTGTGCAGCTTAAAACTGCTAGTTTGACTTGAGAATATAAACCTTTTGTGAGCCCCAAACATATCTTTTTTAAATAAATATAGGTCACCTCAAGGGTAGGACCTGAACAGCCCAGAGGAAAGGATGCAGTTTATTTGAAAAGTGGAACATGTACTTTTAGGTTTTACATGTCCTGATAGGGAAAAACTCTACTACAAAGCCTACCTCTCCCATAGGATAACATTGGCTTACCTTTTTACATTTAATAAGTGCTAACTTCCAATTGGGAACAGGTAGACAGGCTGAGTTTGGTCTAAAGAATTGCAAGTATAAGCCCTTTTAAGGGTAAAGTTGGATTGTTAGTCACATTTCTGAAAATGCCACTTTTAGAAAGTTAAGAAACAAAAAGGGGGGCAATTTATTGTCAGCAAGGCTAGGCCACTATATAATTGTGAAATATGGAAGTAAATGCCAGTACTGACATTACTTCTTGACAATAAAATCGTTTGAGTTTGTGGTCATAAATCTTAATCAGCGTGATCACGTTGTATTTTTCACTAATGGTTAAAAGAACATTTCTTCCAACATTAAGCCACCAAAGACAAATTACATCCCCAAAAATCTTTTGGCCCAAAACAAATTAGCATATTAACACAAATGCCAAATAATTAATTCCAGCACAGAAATGTAACAATAACATAAACAATACATACTGAAAAATACATAGCTATGCCCCAGTTCTAACATTCAACAGAACCTACGAACCTCAATTGACCAGTAGTGTGGGCTCACTTTGAAAGCATATGCACCAGGGGTTTGACCATACCGCTTTGCTATTTGACTGAAAAGAAGGAACACAGAAAAGTCTCTCAAAATTGACAAAAGGGTTCCCTGTATGGCAGAATAATTTTTGAAAGAGGACTCCCTGGTGATTTGATCATGATGCTTCTCGAACCCTGAAAGATTTAAGGGTTTTTGTCAGGACACCGAACTTTGATACATTATTTTTTATTTCTTGTAGGCCATCACCACTGGCTAGCTTCCTAGCAGTGAAATGGGAGGACCATGTCAGTTGTAAAACATTTGCTATATTCTGAAAATCAACAACAGCTTTAACCATGACAATCTAAATTCAACACGAGATGACTGAAGTTGGATTCCTTATTCTGAGATGGCAGTTTTGCCTTACATTTGAACAAATCCTTCTTCACCTTCTGCATCCATAGTAATCAGGCCAACAAGAACCATTTTCAGAAAGTAGCAAATGTTTTACAACTGACAAGTATGCTATGGACTGCAGAGTGAATGCTCGCCCACTTCCAAAGTGGAGCCAGGCATTCGACAGGGTTGTGTTTGGGCCCCTGTAATATTTTCTTTTTTTATTAATAGGGGTAGATACTTTTTCACAGGCAAAACAAGCAGATGTTCCTAGTGTTGCCGGGCAACGTATACCAGTGTTATGTTGTTATGTTATGGTGAATTTATAACGCGCACAAATACTCAAGAGTGTCCTGGCGCGCAAAATAACAGTGACCAGATGAAACGAAGAATTTAAAGCAGCTGCTTGAAGAGGAAGGTTTTTAGTTGCTTTTTAAAAAGTCTGAGATCCTGAGTGTTCCGTAGTTCCAGGGGCAGGGCATTCCATGCCATAAACAAAAAAAAAAAAAAAAAAAGCCATAGCTGCTTTCACGGAAAAGGACTGTCCCCCCATCCACGTTCTACGGAATCGTGGGATCGCCATCCATCGTTGGGTGGCAGAGCGCAACGATCTATTGGGGACATAGAAAGCACAGCGCTTCCTGATGTACGATGGTCCAAGGCCGTGCAGGGCTCTATGCGCCAGGGTGAGGGCTTTAAATTGCACTCTCTGGGCCACAGGAAGCCAGTGCAGATCTCGTAGATGCTGTCTCATGCTAGATCTTCCAGAGATGTTAAACAGAAGTCTAGCCGCGCCATTCTGTATGGTCTGTAGTTTTTTGCAGATATCCTGGAATACCAATATACAGAGCATTGACATAATCTATGTGGGAGAGAATAAGAGCACGTGCGACCGATTCCTTGGCCGGCTTTGGAAGCAGGGGGAAGAACCTTCTTAAGGGTTTAAGAGTGCCAAAGCAAACTCTGGTGAGTTTCTTAATTTGCTCTGAAAACCGCAGGTCTTCTCCAAACCAGACCCCCAGATTCTTTGCCAGGGCACCCTCTGAGTTAGGTCGAGGGAAGTCTGGGGGCCACAGCGTTTCCCTGAAAGCAGGCAGAAACTGATCATACAGAAGCACCTCTGTTCTCTCTCTGGTTAAAGGAACGTTCATCAACTAGCTGTATGGTCTGCATAGTATCCCTTAAGTATGTTGTCGTGTTTTCCGCAATGGGTTTGAGAAATATATCAATATGGATACAATGGCAGCTTAACCGATCATACAAAGAGGTTAATTTGCGCTTATTTGATCGGCTTATCTAACTTGTACCTACTTTCTTATAGAATTGAACGCTCTCACTACAGTATCTGGCTTGAAGGCTCTTACACCGCTACCACTCAGCGGGTGAGTTCATGGTGCACACCGGTGCTCATTTTCACCGTTTATGTATATATTTGTGACTTTGCCCTTATGGTGTTTTCCTTTATACTCACTTAGCGCCTCGAGATGATTTAATCCCGACCTTGATGAATACACTTGGAACTTTTGAATTATTATCTACACGACTATGAAGTAGCCTTTTCACCACAACATTCGCTCTGGTGAGCTTTTATTATTTATATATTCACGCTGGCACATCAATTAAGCACCCATTTTCATGTGGGTTTAAATCCTTTAGCTCTATTTGGCCACCCCTTACTCTACGGTTAATTTTCAGGTCCCCCTCCCCGTCCTGAGGAAGACCGGCATGCAGAGGAGTCTACCTGCCCTTTTGCGATTAGGGTCGAAACGTCGACAGCCAACCCCCCCAGTGGGCCTACACCCAACTTCTATCTCCCTCGTATCCCAGCCACAGATGAAGTTACACTGTGTAAAAAGATTGCCATAAACTACTGAGATTGCAAATTGCAGATAGGGGTAGGCCTTAATATTGAAGGAATATCAGCTCTGTCAGGATCACCTGCTGACTTCCTTTTTCCATAATTAATGCTTATTGTTTATGTATACCTCTTGATGATTTTCATCTTCCCTCTTTCTACTCTCCACATGAGCACTTACCTTCTTTCTTTCCCCTGATAATAACCGTATCAATTTCGTCATGCTGCATATTATGCTACAATACATGTTTTTTCATTCTATGAAGTATACTTAATGTGAGAAATAAATTGATGCTTGCTAAACTCAATGAACCTTGGTGGCCCACCATTTATGACTTTGCAAATTTGGTGTTTCCCCTTTTTTGTTGTGCCTTTAGACTATGCACTTTTGTCTGTATAAATTGAATGTATTACAGATACCAATTAGATATAGTTAGATTTGTCTAGGACCACTGTTTTCTTTATCGATCGATACCCAGGTCCTTTTGACATTTTGTACTGGGTTACCCCATTTATTATAATGGTCTCAATTAGTACTAAGCAAACAAAAAACAACCTTTGCCATTTCTTTCAGGGATAATCATTTTGGAAAAATCCTTCAACCGCCCCTGAATAAATCACTGATTTTTGTGCTAGAAACTGACTTTATTTTCTTGGCCACTCGCCTAATTAAAAGGATCAATTCCTGATGTAATGAATCTGAATGAACCACAAGAACTTTCAGAAGACTAAAACAAATGACTTGTTGTTTGCCAGTTACTTGCTTTCCATCATTACCTTACTGTCATGGGATATCACATCAATCTACAAAGCCCTTTATGCTCTTCTGCATGCTATATTCTTTTCTCAGGTTTCAGTTTCTGTGTCCACTGTTAAACGGAAGATTTTTTAATAATCACCAGGAGGGTTTGTGCTTCCTCCTGGGCTTGGAGTCCAAAACTATATGCTGCTCAGTCTTATTTTTACCCATGCACTGAAACTGAGAAGGAGATATGCACATTAGCTCAAGGTTATGAGTTTGTAAGGACTTTTATATGTGAACCCAAAAAGCTATCATGAAATTTTGTAATCCTCGGGGATTTTAAAATATTTCTTTAAGTACTCTTACTTTTCTTTTAAATGTGGGAGGACAGTTGATATTTGCATGATTTAATTGGGATTTGATGGTTTTAAACTGTGTTTTTATTGTGCTTTTATGGTCTTTGTGGCTGAATAAAGCTTGATGATGATGATGATGACTCGCTGTTCAAATGATTACTAAAACATTTAAAATGTACTGATTTTGGAGTGCGACTTATCTGAAGAAGACATGGAAGATCTCGCATTGATATAAACTTCAACATACGCCCGATAAATGTGTCATAAAAATGATTTAAAACCACCATGGTTGTAAAGAATGAAAACTGTAAAATAAATGAGGGCACATTATATGGTTGTAGATCGGGTTTTCCCAGACTACCTTCCAAAGTGGGCGTCTTTAGTCTCTTTGAGCTAAAGAGAGATTGCCTGGCTGCCTAATTAAAACCTATAAGTCACTTTGAATTTTATGAAAAAATCCAGATTTCAAAAAGCAAGGAGCAAAGCACAAAAAAGAAAGAAAGAAAGAAAGAAAGAAAGAAAGAAAGAAAGAAAGAAAGAAAAAAAGAAAGAAAGAAACAGTGATAATATCAAAAAAGGTGCTTATTATAAGCAGTAAAAAGCAAGAAACTGCAAAGGGGTTAAGGTACAGTACAGAAGGTGGCTTCAAATTGGCTACTTACTATTCACATTAAAGTCACAACAGTGCAATCCTACTACTGTACTAAAGTACAGATTGGGACAAAATATATTGCCTGCATGCAGGTAGCCTCAGTGCCATATTTTGTAAGTGACTTCTAATGTTCCTCACTAGTCATTCTTAACATTCTAACTACTGTTGATGCCATTCAGTCAAAACTGGAAGCAAAGGACCCACATGTCATTTTAATGATTTGAAATACACAGGCAAGTACACACTGCACACACGTAGCACATATAGTTTAATCTCCAACTGAATTCTTAAATATGAGAGAGAATAAGCACAGTATAAGACCCAAGTCTTAGCTAGATTACTGATCAGATAGAAAACTGACTTTCTTAGTGTACAGATGCATATATTTTTCTATAACATCATAAGTAATTAAAACGTTTTTTAGAGCCTGATTGGTAGCTCAGGTTGAAGTGTGTTTCAGTGTCAACAGTGACAATGCTCATTCACACATGTTCCGTCCTGGACTAGTAACCAGCATCAGGCTAAAAATATTTTTTAAATGTTTATATTTGTGTTTTAAACATAGCATTATTGATTTTTTATTACACGTATCATATTTATTGGCGAGGCAATACCACAGACTTGATGTAAGTGTTATTGAGGAATTTGCTATTCACTTAGGAGGAACCACATTTACATCGGTATGTAGCTCAAAATGCACGTTTATTGACAGAAAATTATGTTTTGATGTCATATGGATCTGCAGACCCGCTGCATAGATGCTGCAGGTCAACACAGGTTAAAGAAAACTGCTCTAATATTTTGGTTGATAATGATGTGTGTCTACCGTACAACTCCAAAAATAGGAATGTGTGTATAGAAACAATAATAAACCACCCAACCAAAGGTGGTGCAATGAATTTAAAATGAGCATCTGATATTGTTTCTATTCAAAAAGGACCTATGATGAGGGGTAAAGGAAAGATAAGATTAGTTACCCTTTTTGACGTGGACCATTGGACCAACATAGGTAATAGGTAACCGTTACCTATGTGGGACCAATGGCCCATCTCAAAAAGGGTGACTAGTCTTATATTTCCTTTACTCCTAACTAGAGGCCCTTCTTGTGAAGTGAGTGAGTTAAATACATTTGGTGGGGGAACGAGGGAAGGTGTCATCTCTTGTTCCTTCATAGTTTTGGATTTATTATTTGTGGTCACTCTCATATGTGCTTTAAGGGACAGGAAGTGTTATGTGCCCAAGTTAGTCCCATGTAGTAACGCTGCACATTTTCTTACATTATCCACTTTTTTGCACAATAACATTATTTGGGGTGCCTTTTTGCATGTATTTGCGTGCATTACAATGTTGGATTAGTTTCTCCGAAACTGCTTTACTTGTACATCTAGCTTCGCGCAACATTATCATGATGTCTCGAGCACTGAGTACAAGGCCTTTATGCACAATGTACAAATGCCGTTCTATCTTCATCCACGGGCGACTGGACTATCTAAATATCCATAACAATGCTAATATGCATGTACATCGCAAGGAGGCTTTTCATTATAAATAAAGAAGCATTTCCGAGGGTTAGCAGAGGAGACACTTCTACTGACATCAAAAGGTCCTGTATGCTGTGGCTTCACAGAATAGCTGCCTAACGTCTCCATGAGGGGTTTCCAATTTGTGACGGGATCCTACATTCTTCCCCATCAGGTAATGGGGTTGGATCATGCCATGGGGGGATTTTTGGCTCTACACCTACACACACTCTAGACATACACAGCGTAGGAATTGCATAGTAGGAGTATGCCTGATAATGTCCTTGTATTTGTGCCTACATATATACACTGTCTTAGCATCATGGTGGAATTGTATCTACCATTTACTCTTTTAGTGCTTTTAATCATTTTAATCTTCTTCTGTCTACTGATTATCGCAACACATGTATTCTAATCAAGAAAAACTTTGGTTCAATTAATATATTGAAAACGTCCCATTGTGAATTCTCTGTATATGTCTCTGAGAATAAAAGAGCATGTGTGACTCAGCAGAAGGGTTCTGATCTGTTACCACATTCCCTGAGGGGTCAGGGTTGTCATGTTCAGTGGTTTCCAGAAACCATTTGCTCCCTACTTTGGTTAGTGGGGCTTGTGGTAGCACTGTGAGCTAGCAGGTCCCTAGGCCAACATATCCTGCAGGTGTGCTTCGGCACCTCACCCAAAGTTTATGTTGTCCACAAGCGCCTAGGTCCTACAGATTAGTGGGAACTACATGACATAGCGCCGCCAACATTGGTTGGGTTCTTATTTTACGGATAACCTGAGTAGTTTAATCATGCCTCCTCAAATACCCTAATCTCTGAAAATGATGAAAAAGGAGCACTAACCATGCAGAGAACTGCAGAGTTGCAGGTCCTCTCAAATTATTAAACTTTAGTCTCTCAGCTACAGGTGGAGATGTTACTTTCATGGCCGAGGCATACAAAGCATTCAAAATAGAGGCATTTTATTCCTGGGTTACATTTCCAGCTGCAAATGGTCGTACACAAACGTTTCATACCTACTTTGAGAATGAAACACCAGAGGAATACACTCCATATGAAGACCTAGAAATTCCTCTCTCTTACCAAGAGTATATTCATTGGTTTAAAGGCACCCTCCCACACACTACATAAAAAATGAGAATCAGTCAACTCAGCAAAGAAAGAGCGACATAGCTTAGCTGCATACACACCACATCATGACACTGACAATTTAACCGCAGCAGAAATGCGTACACTCTACAGAGATTTAGTGAAAACATATAGAAACCACACATAATGTGAACACTCACAGTTAACTCTGCGCAGGCTACCCAGGCTGCTCAACCTCAATTGGCTACCATGGGTATTAGCCCACAAACACTGAATGGCGTTATGGGAAATATTTCTACCAGTCAGGAGCAAATTCCGTTCCGGATAGCACAATAAATGAGTCAGCTTGAAGAAATATTTCCCCATACGGGCCCTCAGGAAAAGCACAGAATACAAAATATATGCTTGCTGATGGGGATGGCTCCCCTAATGGAAGACTGTACCACTTAGGGTGCAGTTTTCACTGCTGTTTATACCAGAACTCATGGTACCTCTTCACTGGCTGTTTTACCTGATGGATAGAAGCAGCTTATGAATGAGTACGAGACAGCACCTGCCCTGGACTTAAGGATAAAACTGATGGGCAATTTTGCTGCAGTATCCACCATTATGTTATGTAACATAAAAGGGGAGGTGGTTGCGTTAGCTATACGCCAACGCTTGAGGGTTTTCACTCCTGCACAACAGTGACAAAATTATTGAAGAAACCTGTGCTACATTGGGTAGAGATAATTTGAAAGCAATACCTGGGAAACCACAACTTAAGAGTAATTCTGAAAAGGATAACTCTTAGCAAGCACCCCACTCCTTGACTAAGAAGAAGTGGGAAAATACACAAAAAATCAAGGTGGGTCCCCTCAACAGGAAACCAATGAAAAAAAGATATAATCACAGAAACCATGATAACATTATCAAGCCTAAGAGGTATCAGGATAATGATACACGTTCCTCTCATTCCTTACACGTTCGGAGAGAGGTGGCTAGTCAGAGAGCAGATCGGAAGAACAAGTGAAGCCAAAGAAGGAATCACAATGCTCGTCTGAGTACATCATTAATAAAGAATAAAAATGGAAGAATGATAACCCTCATTTCAAAAAGAAGAAAGTAGCTGGGATTTAAATAAGGCATGCCCAGGCTACTGAGGACTCTGCTTCTGAACAGGGACTGGGCAGTGAAAATACTGAACAGTTTGGCAGAAGTCACAATAGCTCGCCAGAACTTGAAGGATTCTCTGGTGGCAGTAGTGCTGAGTAATCATCTCACGGTGGAAGCCCCTGATACTAGGGTAAGTGTCCCCCATTGTTTATACAAAATAACACTACAGTTGGAGAGGGGCATAGCCAGAAACATCAAGGTTCTGTTCTGGGAGAACTTGAAATATGGTTGTGACATTCTTTCGGCTGAAAAAGACTGGCCATCTGGGTTCGTAATAGAAAGCCCAAACGGGGAAACAGCACTTTTACCTGCTCTTTCCAAACTTGTTCCCGATTCAGCTAAACATTCTTACGCCAGGAAGTGGGCATTAGCGCTAGCTCCTGTATTATATCAAAATCATGTTGGGTGGGATGATGAGATCTGCTGAAATTAATTCCTCAACCCCAATTACACTACCCAAGGAAACATGAAGCTAAAAATCAAGTTAGGGAAATCCTAGAACACATTGAATACCAAGGTGTAATCAATGAATAACCCCTTGTTTCCCGTAATGAAATTAGACAATTCATATCATCCAGTCTTAGATTACAGACATTTAAACACAGCTACTCACAGATTTGCAGCACCTGGAAGCAGATATTTGACAGCATTTTCAGCGCTAGGCTCACAGTAGCAATTTTTCTGTTTGCGTCAATGGTATAAGAATAGCCCTGGACTGTTTTCAGGCAGAGTAACAGAGTTACTTAAGAATTTTGATGAGGAGGCATTGTCCTATGTAAATGATATCTATCTAACGGATGATTAATTAATAGAACACCAGGAAAGAGTATACCGCATAATTATGGGGTTTGCTCACTTGGGCTACAATATCAATTTCAAGAAATCAAAGATTGCCCATTCAATGTCCTTTTTTTAGGATACGAGCTGTCAAGTGAAGAAAAAAGCCTTGCGGCACATTTTTGAGAAAAGTGTGCATTGCTTCAACCTCCAAAGACTCTTAAAAGTTTTCAATCCATTTTAGGATTTTTAAATTGTGGCAGAACCTACATGGTGGATTACGCAGAACAGGTAAAACCATTCTACAAATTAATCAGACCTGTCTTTTCAGGCATACATTAAACACAGGAACACACAAACATTTTGCGTTCCATTCAAGCTGATTTCATAGCTTCCAAACATTTACACACACATGTAAACACAACCAACCTGGTAATTTGCGTAGTTGCTGAACCAACCAGGTATACATACATTACATTCAACTGAAGTGATACAGTACCCATTGTATACAAATCACATTTGTACACAAACACTGAAATGCATTTTGCACCCACTGAAAAAATTCCCACAGCTGTACAGACTGCTGTAGTGATAGAGAGAGCACTAGTTCAGTGTAAGCACATAAATGTCGGAACCCCCGTGCTGACCTTGACGACCATCACTAAAGCAAGCATTTTGAATGCCAAAATCTTACATTCGCATAGATACAATGAGCTAACTCTCTTACTGCAACATATGTAGATTACAGATTTGATTCTACATTACTAACACAAGCGGATTTGCAGTATGAACAAGAATATCCTCTGCCGAATGAAATAATGCCTCTAGATCTATATGATTACTTCATCTACACTGATGCTATGCCCAGCCTGCTGTAGGGACTAAACACCAATATTCCGCAGCGTGCGCAATCATAAAGGGGTGCATGCATGACAGTAAAATCCATCCTGAAAAATGCAAAAGCAATCCAGCCATATAATGAATATCTTTATTACTGGGACCAGAATGGATTTCAAGATTCCAAGGGTTGCACAATAAAGCACAAGATGCTTTGGGAACAGGTGGCAAATCTGAAAGAGTATTGTCACAGGCTCATGTAATTTACACATTAAGTAATCAATGTGTTGGCGTTCAAGTTGCAGGGATTTCAATGGCTAATGAAGCCACTAAGGCAACAGTCGGTACTATTGTCATTGCTGCAATCACTTGATCTCGTACGAGAATAGACATCATGGTGGCTATCAATGCTGTGCACAATGGCACACACCTGCTGAAAGGCTTTCCACTCAAGTACTCCTACAAGTGAGGTGCACTAAAGATAGCGTACACTCAGATTCCAGGAGTAGAGGATAGAGTTGTACCAAACACTGATGGTAGATTGGATCAATACTAGCTGCACACAAGGGTCTAGATTCAGCTTATGCAGGGACTACTGCTACAGTTTCATTTCTGAAGCAGCACTATTGGTGACCAGGTCTTACTAAACAGACCAAGGACTTTGTCGTCAAAAGTGACATCTGCCAGAAGATGAAGGCTCCACTCTAGCACGTCCTCCACACACACCTCTGTTGATTTCAAACAGGCCCTTAACGTGTGTTTATTTGGATCATTGCTGCCCCTTACATTCTGATGAGGCTTACAAGTGCATCTTGGTGGCAGTAGATTCATGCTCCAGATTCCTGTAGGTATGACAACAGCAATCGGCTAATGCCCGAACCGTTATAAAAGACTTTTGAGTCTTCATCAGGACATACGCAATTGGCCTACTACATTCCAACCATGGTTCGACGTTTCGTTCTCAGGCTTACCAGTAGGCCGTGGGAAGTTTGGCTGTGAACTTGTGTTACTCTTACCCCTATAATTCTGAGGGAAATTCAATAGTTGAGAGGAAAAACGTGACTTAAAGCAGCCTTTAACTGCAAGGGTATTAGGCACGGGCCACAGTTGGGTCAATCACCTATATGGGTTCCAGAGGGCACTTAACAACATGCCAGGAACAATCCTGGGTGGTCATACTCCCTTTAAAGTCCTGTTTGGGGTAAGAATGTGGGTGTCTGACCTCAACAATGTCAGCACAGGGATGACAGAAACACTGTTTTACATCCATGAACGTTTGGCTGTTTTACAGGAACTAAATGGATTCTGGGACACTCAAAGAAACGTCCAAGAATAACACACTGCCAGTGGTGTAGTGAAGGTTGAACCAACAAGACCTGGATGGGTCCCCAAGATTAGGGGTCTGGTCAGAGAAACAAATTGTAGACAATAAATAATTTGGGCCGTTCTGTACCTGTCCTGGTTATCAAAGGTACCAAAACTGTACTTCTTCTACCCCTTACCAGTTGAGGAGCCAACAGGTTTGTCTCCATTGATCTGATCAAACCACATTATGTGGCTGATCTCCAACAGTAGGCCACGTGACATCGTGGGTAGCCACTGCTCTCCTCTTGCCACAATATAGAAAGTTTAGATGGAAGCTTTAATAACTATAGAAGATTCCTCTTTCCAGCAAGAAACAGTAAACAATAATGAAGTGCTGCGTCTCCCTCTTGAAACAACAGTGACTGTACAATCCACTAGTACAGAAACACAAATTACAATTTGACAACTCAAAGAGAACAAAATTTGGGTCACTATACGAAAGATTGAGTAATCTCCTGGTTCTACAAAACCTGCTGAGCTGCCAAAAATAGACTAGATGGCATCAGGCTACTTCATGGACTACGACTGCCACCATTTCCACCTCCTCTCCCTTTCAAGATACAAGTGCATGCTCTCTCACTTTGGCTGAAAAAGACATACTTTGTTACTGCTTGGTTACACCTTTGGATTAAAATTAGGTTACTTTTCCTGCTCCTCCGGTTTGGTTTGGTGACTGTCTTTTTCCTGCTTCTGAATGGACATTATCTCCCAAAACACTCCGCAGTCCAACTTGTGAACTTGGTATTGAAACCAGATGCATCCTCGCACCGTGAACAAAGGGACCTGTCCCCGGTGCACATTACAGCAGTTCCAGTTGGTGAAGGAATAGTGTGGGACAGGGTATTGTATGATGTGTGTGGCCCCACTGATCTTTTACAAATCCCATATTTGTTTAATATTTCTTTAAATGATATCATCACCTCTAGTACTTTCTCTGATGATTGGAATATTGATACAGTGTATGATATGCTAGAAGATTTAGAGCAGCCAACTGTGTTTTCTTTTCATTCATTTTATGATGGAACATCTAATTACAGTGATATGTTCTGTTATCAACATTATGGTCACCATTTTCTGCATAAAGCAAGTATCCCACGTGATATTTATAATTACAACCAATGGGAACACTGCCAAACTCCACCAAAAAGTTGTTCAAAATCTTTTGCACAGAAGTTTGCCTGTTTTTCTGGTTTTGGCACAGCAGAACCAGCCTCATACTTCTACAGGCTTGCACCTACACCTGCAAAGAAAAATATGCTAACAAACACCAAGTTGATATGCTCTGCTTCTTTTGTTTCCCAGCTGTCTGTACAGAGTTTCGACTTTTGGAAAGACACAATAGATACAAAATCTGTTTGGGGGACAAAAGATTTGCCAGTTGGAAGTGAGGACTTCTTTAGAGCATGCCTACTAACACATCAAATGTTTTCCTGAACCAAACTGTTTTACAAACTTATTGTCTTGGAATAGCCAAGATGAAGGACTTGAACACAGCTTGTATTCCCACATTTGCATGTTTTAAGAGATGGCAACATTTCACACAGTACATTGAGAATACACTAATTGCCATGCTACGCAATGGCTCTTACAATTCATCAGACCCAATTGGAAGGGATGGTTGGTTTTACCTTTAGACACTAATGGGTTTTAGTCGCAATTGTTGGGTAATACCAAAGGTTTTTAAGATCAATAGGCCTGATCAACGTTAAGTACAATTGGAACACTCGGGGTGGTGACATCATACAGTGTTGAGAAGTTGTGCATTGATTGGCTAAAAACCTCAACACTTTCTTTGGTGAAGCAACACTTGTCCCTTCTATCTGATAACATGGATCTCAGGGATTGCTTACTAGGTCCCTGGAATCCACTTCAAAAGGACTTCTTATGTGCCATATAGAATGAGCTACGGAAGGTCTCTCAACAGAAAGCTGCTGAGAAACTATGTGAGATTGATAGGACAAATCTAGAAAAGGCTTTGGAAGTGGCTGACGATGGCATGATCGCATTATCCTTGTATGTATTCATTGAGCAACATAGTATCGTCTGCAATTGACATGATACAACAGGACATATCTATTTCACAACACGGGCATTCAAAACTTTGGTCAATTGTTTTTTTAAGCTGGACACTGCAAACATTGTGTTCAGGCCACGTTCTGTTATATTAGCACATCCACTCTGTTTTCTTCATAAACTCTCTCTTACAGACAGACACAAATGGCACAAAGAGATGCAAGGTATACCATGTTGCACACTGAAAAATTAGAACTACCTTGCACTGTTACCAAAAGGCCTTCCAATGATTGGATAATCCATGGGTGCATTACTCTACCAGTCATGGAATTCCAGTTCCAATATTGTCTACAACCTCACCAGGTAGGCAGATATGAAGCGTTAGGTGAAGGATTTGTGCATGAATGCTGTGAGTTACCTTGCATGAGTAGGGACCTTTTCCTGTTATCTGAAGGGCTCTCTGGCTGCCTTGATTCATCCAGTTTTTTCATGCTGAATGATCAAGGCTGCTTTGGAATAGAACCAGGCATCACGTATCTTGTAACGGTTAATTCCATAGTTATTTGTTGCACACAAGAATTGTTTCCACCAGCCTGCAAAGTTAGGGAGGCAAAGCTGTGGCCTTTGATAAATGTTCCCGACCTACGGTTTGATTCTCTTAGCAAACTGAGGGCCAGATGTACAACCCACCAATTTTCGAGTCGCAAACAGTGTCGCATTTGCGATTTGCAATTTGGGACTCGCAAATTGGGATGCACAACAGTGTCTGAGACACTGTCTGCGATCCTAATGGGGTCGCAAATTGCATGCATCAGGCACATTAATGGAGCTTCTGCAATTTACGACCCCATTGGGAATGGCTGGCACTCCCAGGGATTGTGGCCTGCTGGGGTCAGCAGACCACCATGTCTGGGACTGCTTTTAAATAAAGCAGTTTTTTTTTTAATGCAGCTCGTTTTCCTTGACGGAAAACAGGATGCATTTAAAAAATACTCTTCAGATTCATTTGGGATCATTGCCTGCCCTCATAAGATACTTTTAGAGCCACTCACGAAGGTGAAGGGGTCCCCTGGGGACCCCTTCCTGTTTACTAGTGGTTTAACACCCTTCTGTGAAGGGTGGTAAACTGCACCTGTTTTGCGACCGCAATTGCAGTCGCAAAACAGTCATACGTAGCTTCAGGAGTTGCTATTAAGAAGGGACGCCCTTGGAACGCCCCTTCGTAAAAGCGAGTCGCTAATCATATTTTGGGAGTGGCAAATTGATTTGCGACTCGCAAAATAGGATTTGTACATGGGCCACACGTTTTTTGTGGCCTCAAACGGGTCTAAAACCCATTTGCACCTGCAAAAAACATTTGTACATCTAGCCCTGAAAGTCATGCTTTTACAAAAGGATTGTTATAAAGAAGGGTATACATAAAATCACTGGGACCTGGGTGTAGAGCAGTATAGAAGGTGATGGTCCCAGCACAGTTACATTAACCCCTTGCGTGCTCTTGACGGAACCACGCCGTCATGAGCCACGGGCAGCGTCTGCTCATGACGGCGTGGTTCCGTCATGCTGCGGACGTTGGCGGCCGCTCCTCCCACACGGCACTAATTCCCCGCCTGTGCGGGCGAAATAGAGAGTGGGCGGAACCACGCCGTCATGAGCACAGCTCGCCCATGACTCATGACGGCGTGGTTCCGTCATGAGCATGGTGGCGCCGCGCTCACCCCTCATCCCCCTAGCGCTGCGGTGGAATTCGCGCCGCAGCGAAGGGGTTAACAAGTAGTTACAAAAACAGTAGCAAAAAAACAATAACAAAGAGAAATTAATTAGTGCTAAAGTGTTGTTTAATCACACAAACCACCTGATAGATATTGGTTTAAGGAAACAATTTCTAAACAATATTAGAATAAAAGATGGTTGGAGTGCCCAACTGGGTGAGGGGAGTGGAGGAGGGTGACTTGAGTGAGGTACTGAGGCGAGTGGCATACAATATTCAAAAGCATCACAATAAAATTGGTAGGCATGTTACTCAATGCCAAAAAATAATAATAAAATTCTTAGCAGATAGTTTACATTCATTTACAAAGCCATGTACAATAGAGGAACACAGTGCACAGTGGACTATTGATGGTACTGGCATCAATGATGTGTAGATGTTTCGACCCCTTGAACTGTGTAGGTTGGTTTTAGTCCTTACTGACGGGGTCTTCCTCAGGACAAAACTGAAGGTGAGGCAGAGGGGCACCTAAGGGTGAAATAAGGAGTTTGTCAGGTCCAAAAAATTATTTCAAGGACGAGAGCAGAAGTAGGAATAGATCACTATATTTACCGTTTCTGATAGAAGAGAAAGCCTTGTAGGGACAGAGTTTCGTCAAGGACGATGGGGCTCCAAGGCTCCACATGGTGCAGGTGAGAGTGATGAACACCTGTGGATACATGGTATCTGTAAAAATAAGGCCTATATAAGAATCCTGGTCACTAAATTAAATGCCATATACAAACTGAGGTAAGCTTACTTAAAGAAGTAAATGAATTCCTACAAATCCTTCAAAGCAGTGTCAATGTTGCTTGGATAACCGTGGTCAAGCCATCGGTATTGTGGTGAGAGTAATCACAAGTAATTTCCTTCAATGAATCTAGATAAGAAAAAAGGGCAGGAAAGGCGGGGGACCATCAGTGCTAATATCCAAATCATGCATCTAAAGTCAGTACAGGGATTAAAAAACAATGCCTCAATGGAAAATGGCATGCTGCATGCAGAAACGCCTGGTGAAAGACCGGGGGACTCGTTTTCAGGAGAGAGGAGTCCAAAGCTCTTAATGATTGTGAGAAATGGGAAGCCATTTAAAATAAGTGCTTGTATCAAAAGGCTATAAACAAGTGACAAGTGCATTCTGAAAAATGCTGATATCATCCATGAGCTGCTTTAGTTTCTAAAGCTCTTGTTAATTGTGAAAAAAGGGAAACCATTTCAAATAGAATCAGAGCTTATATCACAGGGCTATACCGAAGCGATACGCGCAGTGTAAAACATGCCACTATCAACCACGGGGTGATGTTATTTAAAAAAGGCTGCCAACGTGTTGTCACAGTTAAGAGTACCAAGCACAGAAGCCGCCGGTTCGTTGGTAAAGACGGTTCCAGCATTGATAGTGTTCTCGGAAAAGTGGTGAAATCATGAAACATTCAAATAAAAAGAAGCTGTAACCGTACCCGGAGTTAGCTAACAGCGTGCTGTTATTATACAGACAAGCCAAACTGAATTACAATGCGCTCGCTATATGCGGCTCAGAGAGAGGTCATAGGTATATTAAGAAAATGCCGGTGACCCGTGCAATGGAAGGAAGGAGGATGTCCTATCCGATAATTCTATCCAAACTCTGAAAATGGTGTAACCTCAAGCGGTATCTCAAGTCATAGCCCCAAGTTCAGACAAACTAAACTCATCCAATGGATTTAGGCGCTGACACAGTACTTACCCTTTGTCAGTCCAGCGTTCCTCTTCAAAGGGAGAGAGCAAGCCGCTTCTGCCTGAGCCCTTATTAATATTATGCGGGAAGGCACTGGCCGCCGCTTGACGTCGAGCATGCGGCAGCATCTAGATGCCTGCTGATCCTAGAATCTATAATCGCGGTAGAAGAAAGACTCGGGAGTATTGGTTGTTGTTAGTGGGAAGAGTGTGCGTGATAGAATTCTTTCTGACAATGCTCAAAAGGAACCCTGTAAATTAGGGGTAAAGCACGTCATGATGCTGTGAATAGTTTTGGCAATTAACACATACACACATCAGAACTCAGGACATCTATGCAGTTAAATGAATTACAGTGACTTGGTTAGGAGGGCAAATATAACCCACTGGGTGAGAGTAAAAGTGTGGAACATGACAAACCGACAGATACATTCTTCCAATGATGCATGTCCTGTCATAGTACAGACATTTTATGAGGATTCTCGGCAAATGAAATTACAGTAAGAAAACTAAGGGGTGGAGTAGTGTTACAAAATTGGATGTCATGGATACACAGAAGGTATTAAACGTGTGCAAGTTGTACTTTCAAAACATATTCATGGGTGTCTGAGTTAACATACATTAAAAAGCATATTTCCTTTTATGCAAACAGTATGGCATTATATACAGACAAAAAATACCTCCCAACCTAAGATGGAGAGGTTGGAATAGTGCAGTTTGTAAGGACCTGGTTACATACTAAGACATGCCAGTTGGGCATTACTGGGGTCTAATTCATTAAGGCCATTGGTAATGGTATCCAGACGCATCAACCATTTTGATTCTCTAATAGTTAGGATTGAGGCCATGTTTCCCCCTCTTGGTCCCAGTTCAGCTTTTTCAGTCGCCAACCAATGCATTTGATCAGGGCTGTGTCCCATCTTTCTGAAATGTTCAACTAGGGGCGCTCCCGCAACAGAGCATCGGATCCTACTTTGATGTTGCAATATCCTGGCCTTGATTTTCTGTTGTGTCTGGCCAACATAAAGGAACCCGTATGGGCAGACTATCCCATTAACCACGTTAGTGGAGTAACAGTTGGTAAAGGAATGTAGCATGATTGTGTGATGCTTGTAGATGAAAGTCTTTGTATCGTGGTCAGGCAAGCTTTGCAGTGTCCGCATTTGTAGTGCCCTTTTACAGGTGGTAAGTTCCAGAGTGATTAGATGGTTGGTTCTACCGAATTCTCCAGAAACGAGTGTACCACATGATCTTTAACACTCATAGCCTTTTTAAAGGAGTGCATGGGTGGATTGGGTTGGTCAATATCGGCTGATACTAGATTCCAATGTTTGTTTATTATCTTTTTTACTGTGTTACCCTAGGTGGAAAATGCTGTGACACAGATTATTCTTTGTGACATGCTGTCATCCTTGTCCTTTACCGTCAATAGGGTTTCCCTTGGATTGAACCAGGCCCTCTTCTGAGCTCTCTTCACCAGTCTTTTCGGGTATCCTCTGGATATCAGTCGGATACTTAGATCTACAGATTCGGCCATGTAGTCTGCCCTCTTCGTGCAATTTCTGCGGTTCCGTAGAAATTGTCCCACCGGAAGGTTATCTCTCAGGTCGCGTGGGTGGTAGCTGTTGTACCTCAGGAGGGAGTTGCGTTCAGCAGGTTTCCTGTAAAGTGTGGTGAACAGTTTATTATCGTCACAATAAATTTTAATATTGAAGAAAGCTATCTCGTTAGCGTCTGGTTGGATAGTGAACTTTACATCCTGATCACATAAGTTCAACTACTCGTGGAAACGATCAAGTTCGATTGTGTCGCCGTTCCAGATAAGTTGTATGTCTTCAATATATCGTTTCCATAAATCCACCTGGTGGTAGAAGGGGTTGTTATTAAAAACATACAGTTTTTCAAAGTTGTCCATATAGATGATGGCTAGGTCTGGGGCGAAGGCTGCCCCCATCTCCACGTCCTTTGTCTGTATGTAGTAGCATCCTTGGAAGAAGAAGACATTTTTCTTCATAGCAATGGTCAAAAGGGCTATGATAAATTCCGTGGGCACCCTCATCGTTGCTGGTCGTTGGTTCAAAACATCTCTCATTACTACTTATCTGGAACTGCGACACAATCAAACTTGATCGTTTCCACGAGTGGTTGAACTTATGTGATTAGTATATAAAGTTCACTATCCAATCGGACGCTAACGAGATAGCTTTCCTTGACATTAAAATTTGTTGTGAGGATAATAAACTATTCACCACACTTTACAGGAAACCTGCTGAACGCAACGCCCTCATGAGGTACAACAGCTACCACCCACGCGGCCTGAGAGATAACCTTCCGGTGGGACAATTTCTACGGATCCGCAGAAATTGCACAAAGAGGGCAGACTACATGGCCGAATCTGAAGATCTAAGTATCCAACTGATGTCCAGAGGATACCCGAAAAGACTGGTGAAGAGAGCTCAGAAGAGGGCCTGGTTCAATCCAAGGGAAACCCTATTGACGGTAAAGGACAAGGATGACACCATGTCACAAAGAATAATCTCCGTCACAATATTTTCCACCCGGAGTAACGCAGTAAAAAAGATAATAAACAAACATTGGAATCTAGTGTCAGCCGATATTGACCAACCCAATCCACCCATGCACTCCTTTAAAAAGGCTATGAGTGTTAAAGATCATGTGGAACACTCGTTTCTGGAGAATTAGGTAGAACCAACCATCAAATCACTCTGGAACTTACCACCTGTAAAAGGACACTACAAATGCGGACACTGCAAAGCTTGCCTGACCACATTACAAACAAAGACTTTCATCTACAAGCATCACACAATCATGCTACATTCCTTTAACAACTGTAACTCCACTAACGTGGTTTATGGGATAGTCTGCCCATGCCGGTTCCTTTATGTTGGCCAGACACAACAGAAAATCAAGGCCAGGATATTGCAACATCAAAGTAGGATCCGATGCTCTGTTGCGGGAGCGCCCCTAGTTGAACATTTCAGACAGATGGGACACAGCCCTGATCAAATGCAATGGTTGGCGATTGAAAAAGCTGAACTGGGACCAAGAGGGGGAAACATGGCCTCAGTCCTAACTATTAGAGAATCAAAATGGATGATGCGTCTGGATATCATTACCAATGACCTGAATGAATTAGACCCCAGTAATGCCCAACTGGCATGTCTTAGTACGTAACCAGGTCCTTGCAAACTGCACCATTCCAACCTCTCCATCTTAGGTTGGGAGGTATTTTTTGTCTGTATATAATGCCATACTGTTTGCATACAAGGAAATATGTGTTTTAATGTATGTTAACTCAGACACCCATGAATATGTTTTGACTGTACAACTTGCACACGTTTAATACCTTTTGTGTATCCATGACATCCAATTTTGTAACACTACTCCACCCCTTAGTTTTCTAACTGTAATTTCATTTGCCTAGAATCCTCATAAAATGTCTGTACTATGACAGGGCATGCATCATTGGAAGAATGTATCTGTCGGTTTGTCATGTTCCACACCTTTGCTCTCACCCAGTGGATTATATTTGCCCTCCTAACCAAGTCACTGTAATTCATTTAACTGCATAGATGTCCTGAGTTCTGATGTGTGTATTTGTTAATTGCCAAAACTATTCACAGCACCATGACGTGCTTTACGCCTAATTTACAGAGTTCCTTTTGAGCAATGTCAGAAAGAATTCTATCACGCACACTCTTCCCACTAACCACAACCAATACTCCCGAGTCTTTCTTCTACCACGATGATAGATTCTAGGATCGGCAGGCATCTAGCTTCTGCTGCACGCGGGACGTCAAGTGGTGGCCAGCGCTTTCCCGCATAACATTAATAAGGGCTCAAGCAGAAGCGGCTCGCTCTCTCCCTTTGAAGAGGAACGCTGGACTGACAAAGGGTAAGTGCTGTGTTAGCGCCTAAATACATCGGATGAGTTTAGTTTGTCAGAACTTGGGGCTATGACTTGAGATACCGCTTGAGGTTACACCATTTACAGAGTTTGGATAGAATTATCGGATAGGACATCCTCCTTCCTTCCATTGCACGGGTTACCGGCATTTTCTTAATATACCTATGACCTCTCTGTGGGCCACATATAGCGAGCGCATTATAATTCAATTTGGTTCGTCTGTTTAATAACAGCACGCTTTTAGCTAACTCCGGGTACGGTCACAGCTTCTTTTTATTTGAATGTTTCATGATTTCACCGCTTTTAACATTTCCGAGAACACTATCAATGCTGGAACCGTCTTTACCCACGAACCGGCGGCTTCCGTGTTTGCTACTCTTAACTTTGACAACACGTTGGCAGCCTTTTTTAAATAACATCACCCCGTGGTTGATATTGGCATGTTTTACACTGCGCGTGTCACTTCGGTATAGCCCTTTGATATAAGCACTGATTCTATTTGAAACTGGTTCCCTTTTTTTCACAATTAACAAGAGCTTTAGAAACTAAAGCAGCTCATGGATGATATCAGCATTTTTCAGAATGCACTTGTCACTTGTTTATAGCCTTTTGATACAAGCACTTATTTTAAACAGCTTCCCATTTCTCACAATCATTAAGAGCTTTGGACTCCTCTCTCCTGAAAACGAGCCCCCCGGTCTTTCACCAGGCGTTTCGGCATGCAGCATGCCATTTTCCATTGAGGCATTGTTTTTTAATTACTGTACTGACTTTAGATGCATGATTTGGATACTAGCACTGATGGTCCCCCGCCTTTCCGCCCTTTTTTCTTATCTAGATTCATTGAAGGAAATTACTTGTGATTACTCTCACCACATTACCGATGGCTTGACCACTGTTATCCAAGCAGCATTGACACTGCTTTGAAGAATTTGTAGGAATTCATGTACTTCTTTAAGTAAGTTTACCTCAGTTTGTATATGGCATTTAATTTAGTGTCCAGGGATTCTTATATAGGACCTATTTTTACAGACACCTTATATCCACAGTGTTCATCACTCTCACCTCTGCCATTTGGAGCCTTGGAGCCCCATCGTCCTTGACGAAACTCTGTGCCTACTAGGTTTTATCTACTATCAGAAACGGTAAATATAGTGATCTATTCCTACTTCTGCTCTCGTCCTTGAAATTATTTTTCGGACCTGACAAACTCCTTATTTTACCCTTAGGTGCCCCTCTGCCCTCACCTTCACTTTTGTCCTGAGGAAGACCCCGTCAGTAAGGACCAAAACCAACCTACATGGTTCAAGGGGTTGAAACGTCGACACATCATTGATGCCAGTACCATCAATAGTGCACTGTGTTCCTCTATTGTACATGGCGTTGTAAATGAATGTAAACTATCTGCTAAGAATTTTAATATAATTTTGTGGCATTGAGTAACATGCCTAACAATTTGATTGTGATGCTTTTGAGTATTGTATGTCACTCGCCTCACTACCTCACTCAAATCACCCTCCTCCCCTCACCCAGTTGGGCACTCCAACCATCTTTTATTCTAATATTGTTTATAAATTGTTTCCTTAAACCAATATCTATCAGATGCTTTGTGGGATTAAACAACACTTTAGCACTAATTAATTTCTCTTTACAAAAGGATGGGGCCTTAACACCTGCCAGAGAGACGATCGATCTCCTGGTTGCGAGATCCTCGTTTGAGATGCAGGCTCTACCTCATACTAACTTGACACTGCATTTTTTGGAGCTGGTCCACCGTATATTTAACATGTCTGATACAAAGGGAATAGCGCACTTTTTCAAATGTATTGGGTCTGGATTGGTTAGCACCTTTCAGTTTTTGGAGTTATACCATCATTTATAAACTCCGTACTAGGAAGCGTTTTTGGAGGTCGTCCGCTTATCTTGCTCTTTGTGGTGGGAATTCTAATTTAAATTTTCCTGCTCTGCAATGGACGTCCCAGTTTAAACAAGAATGGAGACAGCATTGGCTGTGCTGCTATGCCATGAGTGCTTGTTACACAGATTCGGCACACCTCGGCTTCAAGAATTGAATGAGCATTAATTCTTGTCATTCAGGCCTGTTTAGCCTCACTGCGTAAAACCTGTATTCTGCTGCCTGCTTTGCAGCCATGAATGCTTATTGAATTTCTGCCTCAGTTCGCAATTGATTGCGCCATTGGGCATTGAGATACTAATGGACCCTTTGAAGGCCCATGCATACAGTTGTCCCCAGCTTATTCCTTTGTTGCTGAACGCATTCTTTGAGCCACCCTTGGATGCTTTGACTCCTAGTGAACTGGACACAGGCTCTGCGGAACACTTGCAGAATGTAGTCCCTTCCTCAGTGGCTGCTGTGGGAACTGGATGGAACCATTGTTGTTCCCTAAACCTGCTTCGAGGTGCGCATCTGGGAATGTCGTCTGCAGTTGCAAGCAGCATTAATGTTGCATCTTTCACTAGGAACACACACATAAACAATTGGCTTTTCCATTAAGTGGGAACTATTTGGCCTAAATGAACCAAAAAACGATGCTTATCTGCTTATATTCTAGGCACCATGGCTTTCTGAGTGCTTGGGGTTTCAAACAGTCTAATGACTTTTAATGGTTTTTATGAGTATTTTAAAGGGAGTCTTGCTTTTAGATGATTTAGAAAGTGATTTTAGACTTTTTATTGTAAATTGTATATGGCCAGCTGCCTTTTGGGACAGCTTTTCGGATCCACCCTTAGTATGAGGAGTGGGTGTTATGTGCCCGATTTAGGACCCTGTAGCAAAGCTGCACATTTTCTTACATTGTCCTCTTTTCTGCACAACAAACTTATTTAATGTGACCTTTTGCACATATTCGCATGCATGACCATGTTAGATTAGTTTCTCTGAAACTGTTTTGCTTATTCATCTAGATTTGTGCAACATAAGCATGAATGCCTTCAACACTGAGTACAAGGACTTTATGCATGATGTGCAAATGTTGTTCTATCTTCATCTACGAGGTGACAGGGCTATCTACATAGCGAGAACAATGCTAATCTGTGTGTACATTGCAAAGATGCTTTTTTTATAAATAAAGAAGCGTTTCCAGGGGTAATTAAACGAGACACTTCCGCTAACATCGAAAGGTACTGTATGCTGTGGCTTCACAGAATAGCTGCCTGTCATCACCATGAGAGATGTCCAATTTGTGACCAAAATGGAATCCTAAATTCTTTCCGACCAGGTAATGGGGTTGGATCATCCCGTAGAGGGATTCTTGACTCTACACGCCCTCATACTGCCAAACTGCCCTGAATTTTGCCTGTGGAGATATCGCTGGGAGCCAGACCAGGAGTAACTTGGAGGGAGCAGGACTACCGGTCACAGGGTCTGTAGCATCGTCGCGTACCTGCCACCATCACCAGCACGCCAGGAGGCCCCGATAAATACTTGCATGGGTTCCCGCAGCACGGGACACCCTCATACTGCCAAACTGCCCTGAATTTTGCCTGTGGAGATATTGCTGGGGGCCGGAACAGGAGTAACGTGGAGGGAGCAGGACTACCGCTCCCAGGGTCCTTAGCGCCGTCGTGTACCTGCCACCATCACTAGTGCAACAGGAGGCACAGATAAATACTTGCACGGGCTCACGCAGCGTGAGACGCGCCAGGGCTTGCCTGGGCAAAGCCCGGGCCAAAGGCGGGCCCGTCCTTGCCCGTCATCGACCGGAGGAGGCCGTGCTGGGCCATGTCTCTTGGTTGTCTGCTGTTATAAGTGTACATGAAGGTACTGTGTCCCTAATTTTATTAATATAAGCGCAAGGTTATTGTTTGTACCCGCATCTGCAATAGACCAATTGGAACTAGTTAATTGCCGGACCATGGCATATTGACAGTCACGTTGCCATCCCCGAAGTATTGCCTGATTTCTTCTGTGAGGTTTTGACAGCTTGTCATAACTGCAAGTAAGAGGTCCACTCCAAATCATACTTTTACCCCAAAGTAATGCGAAACTGAGTTAACATGGGGAAGAGGAAATCATCTATCATCCCACATAAGAAGAAACAAAGTAAAGAGGGGGAAGGGCCTTGCGTGACATTATTACATTATCTGACAGGCGCGATGGGCGCTATAGAAAAGCACATTTTAACTGTAGAAGAGGCCATGAACCCGGATAGGAGTAATACTGTTGAGGGTCTTACTCCATTTGATAACGATAAAGGGTCAGTTGATAAAGGGTCAACTGATCCACTGATAGAAAGGCACAACAAAATAGATAAAAGAAAGGGTTGTGTTGTGAATGTTTCTGACCACATTATAGATAGTGATCTTGAGAGTGATCCCCAACCACCCTCTAAGCGCCCAAGGAATCCAGATACTTCATCCAATCTGGCCAAGGAGACTAGTACAAAGGGTATGGTAACCCCGTGTGTTACACAAAAAAGAGCTCCAAGGAAGGGTAGGACACCTGCAACAAATAAAATAAGCGGGTGGGAGAAGGCACTATCTAGCTCTGACTCCCGTATGCAGAATGAAGTACTGAAACTGAAAAATACACTGGATGCCCTTGATAGTTACCTCAGGGAGACTTTAGATAAACTGAGTGGAAGACTGGGGGCAATGGAAAATGTTCTGTCTAAATGTCATAATAAGTGTGAGTTTATTTTACCAGATTCTAATGATGCCCAGAATACCTGTAGAGTGAGTTCTAATCCCAGTATCCAGTCAAATACCCATACCCCCAGTGAATACCCGCTAGTACGTAAAAGTGTCACGGGGATACATCATAATCCAACTACCCAGAGCAGGACTTTAACTAATCAAGTGAAGGGGCCAAAGGAGATGAAATAAATAAGACCTATGGATGATCCCGAGTTTGAAAATTTGACAACGTACATAGATTTACCACCAGTGGCAACCCCCTATACCGTAGTATTAGTTAATGTCCCCAGACTACATCAGGGGATGGTCGAAACATGTGAGAGATCTAACTTGGAAGAAGTGGACTGACTGAAGTCATCTCTCCTCAGTATAGTTAAACCTACCCATAGGAGCAGTTTGCTCGAAAATACTACAGACATATTAGCTTTGGATATAAGTAGTAGGGACGATGTATTGAGGATCTATGGGGATGAGAATACTATAGGGGGTATAGGACCATCTGGTTTATATGATAACGCAGTGCAATGCGACATACCTGACATACTTCCAGTGCATACTACCAGTAAAATGGTCAATCGATCCATTTATGATGAGAGACCTACTCCCTCTTACTTTGGCTGCCCCAATAGTATGCCCTACTTTGGAGGATAATTATTTGACACCTAGTAGGGGTGAAAGCCCTGTTTCTTATGTAGACAATACTGGAAATGGTTGTTGTAATTCTATGTTTTGGAACGTAGCCGGTTTAAAATCTAAGGTCTCAAACAGTATATGGAACGATTTTATCCAGAAATTTGAATTCATTGGTCTACAGGAAACATGGGCGGTGGAGCTTATTCATATAAATGGTTATAAAACTCTGCATACACCTGCAATAGCTATATCGCACGGAAGAGCTAAAGGGGGTCTTTGTACCTATGTTTCGAATTTAGTAAATTTTGGTAGAATTATTGTGATTGCTGAGGATATTTTTTACCAGATTATTAGTTTACCTGTGGACAAATCCTGTAAGTAATATTAGTGAACTATTGTAATAACGTTCCCAACAATTTAATTGTGGGGATTGTTAAGGCTATATGTTGCCATCTACAAAAGTTACAGGAGTCTGGAAGTAAGGATTTGCTTATAGTTTGTGGGGGGGATTTCAACTCTGTATTATGTCAACAAACAGATACTGGGAATTGTGGTATTACAAATGATTTGTATACGATTTTTCCCCATTTTCCACACTCAAGGTATGGTGACAGTTTGAATGAAACTGTGTTTCAACTTGACTTAGGATTTGCTAACACTTTATGTACTCCCTCCGCTATCTTTGGTCCTACCTATAATGGTCGCAGAACATTTTCTACAATAGATTTCATTCTGGTTTCAAACAGGCATTGCTCAAGAATTACTAACTTCCGTACTCATATGATCTCACTAAGTGATCACTTCCCGCAGAGCTTGGGTATTCTTTTATTTAAACAAGAGATAACTAGGGCTAATAGCCCTAATCCGATAATGGGAGATATATCCTTATTTAGGCAAAATGGATATGCATTACAGTGGATTAAAATAGAACCAAATGAATTAATTAGAAAGGTTGTAATGAGGTGTAATGATAAGATCATGGCCTGTCTGGATGAGAAGACTACAAGTAGGGAAATCATTGACGGTTTTAATGTCATTATAGACCATATTAAGAAGGCTCTCACTCTTAAAGTTGAGAATAAGAAAGAAAACTTAAGGAAAGATGAATGGTTTGACTCCAACTGTACAAGGGCTTATAGGAACCTTAAGTATGCCCTGCATTTGCAAGACAAAAATCAGGATAAGATCAGAGAGGCCCGAAAAGAGTATAAGTGCGCCTTAAAAGATAGAAGAAATGTGTTAAAAGCAGAGGCATGAACAGCATTACATGAGGCATCCATTAGCAGAGACTCCGGCGCCTTCTGGAAGGCAGTTAACTCCCCATTTTTAATAGATAGAGATTTAGCTACTATTGAGGTAGCAATTACTGAGCAAGAGTGGATAGAGCACTTTTCCTCTCTGTATAATGACCCACTTTTAGGTGCGCAAATTAATAGAAACTATGAGGATGAGCATGTAATACTTTCAAAGGATCAAGGGGGACAACTCTCTTTTGAGCTCAGTGAGGTAAATTTGGCCATTACTACAAGTCTGGGAGGAATGGCTGCTGGGCCAGACAGTGTCCCTGCTGATATTTTTAAAGCTAATATTGCACTATGGAGTCCTTTGCTGACACAAGATTTTAATGCTTGTAGCTCTGCTGGTTTTGTATCTACATGGTACGAATCCAAATTGGTGCCAATCTTCAAAAAAGGAGATAGGGCCGATCCAGCTTGCTACCGGCCAATATCCTTGTTGGATTCAACCGTGAAAATTGTGGGTCGAGTTATATTGAACAGATTACAGGACTGGGCAGAGGACCGGGCAGTGATAAGCGACCGGCGATATGGTTTTCGCAAGAAGTTAGGTACAATCGAGCAGCGCCTCAATCTTAATATTTTAATGAATAAGTATATTAAAGCAAAAAAGGGTATTTTATATCTGGCATTCGTCGACTTATCATCGGCGTTTGATTGTGTAATCCATAACAAATTATGGATGATTTTAAAGAAGATGGGTGTGGAAGTGGTTTTAATTTCCTACTTAAGGCAGCTATATCTGGGGGCAAAGGCACGGGTTCGATTCGGGGCAGGGGGGAATGCACTAGACACTTTAATTTGAGGCGAGGTGTGAGACAAGGCTGCGTCCCTGCACCCTTTCTTTTTACATTGTACATAAATAGTCTTGATAAGGTTTTAGTTCAGGAATGTATGGACCTACCGGAAGCTGATAAACGACCCATTCCACCATTATTATATGCAGATGATGCGGTTCTTATGGCTCGTACACCCTTGGGACTTCAAAGGGTCGTTACCAGTTTTGCAAATTTTATGTCAAGGGTGGGGTCTTACTATTAACTCATCTAAAACGTTTACAATGAATTGTGGTTCAGGGTGTACAAAGTCCAGAACAATATTTATTGACAAAAAGCAGATCGAAACCACTAAGACTTTTTCCTACCTTGGAATTTTATTTGAACACACGGGATCTTGGGTGCAGGCAGTTAAAACAATGAGACTATTGTATATAAGGACTTTATTTGCCCTATCTAACTTTTGTAGGAAATTAGGCAGATGCCAGACGGTGGAATTACTAAATATTTATAAAGCAAAATGTGTTACTGTCGCTTCCTATGGAGCTGGTATATGGGGGCATGCGGATGTGGGATCTATTCAGGTAGCTGAAAATATGTTTTTAAGATTCTTGTTGATGGTCCCAAATAGTACCTCCTCTTTTATATGCCACACAGAACTAGGGTTGTTATATCTGGAAGATATCATAAAGATTCAACCGGTTCTGTTGTGGCATAGGATATGGACAATAGAGGAAATGAAGTTCAATCGCTGGATTTTAACAGACTGTATGGGCCTAGATGGGGTGAAACAAGTTAGATGGCTGTTATATGTTAAATCTTTCTTATATAATTTGGGCCACCAAGAATTTTACGATGATCCCACTACCATGAATAGGTTATCCAGAAAAGACCTTAAAAATCAATGTCTTAGTTTTTTGAGTGAACAGAGACTATGTGTGGAAATTAACAAAATAATGGTGCTAGCACATAATCTCACAATAACAACTTTTAGACTGCAACCTTACCTATGTCTGATAACATGTGATTATGACAGATTTTTATTGATGCCTTTTTGTCTGGGTATCCTGCATAGATCATTAAGCTTTCACGATGTAAATGACTGGTCAAAAGAGCTGTGTAAATGCCCATGCGATGATATCTCCGTACAGTCAACCATACACGTGGTATTTTTTTGTACATTTTACGCAGTACAGCTAAAACAATGGATTACTCCTGTTTTAAAAACATATGGTATGAAGCACTGTCGTCCAGCATTTATGGCCCTTCAACAGTAAGAGACAGAATTTGTAATAGCCTCTGTAACTGTCCTTTTATAAAACATTTTCAAGTGTAGGAAATCAATTATGGTGTGATTATATGAGAAATGAAATCATCTATGCATTTGGTCCACTTTTTTTTTAAATGTAATATCACTATATGCTTCTTTTTAATAATTGTATTACGTTTTATGTACTTTTATGGTTATGTAAGTAACCGAATAAAGTGTTATTGATTGATTGATTGATTGATTGATTGACTCTACACCCACACACACTTTAGACTTACAAAGCAAAGAATTGCATAGTAGGAGTAAGCCTGATTGCTAACTTGTATTTTATGCCTGCATATATACACTGTCTTAGCGCCATGGTGGAACTGTATCTGCCGTTTGCTCTTTTGTTGCTCGTAATCCCTTTCATCTGCTCCTATCTACTGATTATCGCAGCACATGTATTGTATAAAAGAATAACATTGGTTCAATAAATACATTGAAAACATATCATTGTGTATTCTCTGTATTTATCTATGAGAACAAAAGAGCACGAGTGACTGAGCGGAAGAGTTCTGATCTGTTACCACAATCCCTGAGGGGTCAGGGTTGCCATGTTCAGTGGTTGCCAGAAACCATTTGCTAGCTGCTTGCGTTAGGGGGGCTTGTGGTGGTACTGTGAGCTAGCTTGTCTCTAGGTCAACATTTCCTGCAGGGGTACTTAGAATCAGTCTAGGCACCTACCAAAGTATTTGTTGTCCACAGACACACAGGTCGTACTGATTAGTGGGAACTACACCACAGAAGCATGGCTCAGACTTGCTGCTCCGATCCCTGTTTATTAGTTAATAGTGGCACATTGTTCTCTAGACAGTGAACCATGAGAGCACACACTGCCTTCCTTAGAAGGAAACATGGGCTACAGGATTTGCCAACAAACTCAGCTGTCATTACCAGTATGGACCACGAAAGAAGTAGGTTATGGTACGCACAAGCAGCTTCGAAAATCTCAGCAGTGCGTTTTAGGGAAATTCGACACCTAACACACGTCATAAGAGTTGGGCTACTGGTGTCAACATATATTTATGTGCTAGGGGAAAGACCTGCCTGAGAGGGAGATGATGGACCTACAAATAAGAGGGTATAGTGCAGATGAACTTGTAATGAAGAACGATAGAAGCTTTGGTTTTAATAGAACACAGCATCACCTCTGCCCCGAGCCATGCAAGGTGTTAATGCCACAACACTGAACAGTAAGAGGAGGGCAAGATGGTGAAAGTGAGTGTGTATGGGCATTGTTGCTGCAGTACAGAGCAGAGAGATGAGGCAGCAGAACAGGCAATGTTAGTGGCTCCTTTCAGAGAAGACACCTGAAGGCTGTATTGCACAAGTGCCCTAAGAGCACAATGGGCATTTGTGCCTGCTTTCTGTGACCCCGGGGCACTCTGGTATTACCAAAGGGGCTGCACATGCTTGTGAGGCCCCTTCTGTAATACCGATAGCGCTGGAAAACATATAGTGTTGATGCTATCACCAGAGGGTGTTCCCTCATTTGCATGAGGACATGGCCCCATGCAAATTAGGAAATCCCCTTGCCTCTTGGCCCATGCCATACTATAGATGGGGGCACAGAGGTAAAAAAAAAGCTGTCAGGAGTTACGCCAATTAAAGGTGGTGCGTTGTCAGTGCACCCCATGATGGCAGCCCTCTGGAGGGAGGAAAGGGTGTCGCATGGACCCCCCAGATATCCCCTTATAATTAGTCACTGCACTCACCTGCAAAGGGATCTCTAATTCCCCTAAAAAGTGCAGGTGGGTTGCTGCCTGCACTGTAAAACATGGAGAGGCTTCAAAACAGATGCGCTGTTATTCACACGAATGCGCTGCTCTCAGTACAGCATGAGTTTGTGGCTGTGCTGGGGACTGCATAATCATCCTAATATGGCACCTTTTTAAAGGTGCGCCCGGCACAAAGATGGAAAATTCACCACATCTATAATATAGCCCCCGGAGTAGTCACATTTGTTTGCATGGATTTTATTGCCAATCAGAGCATTTTCAATACAAAGGCTGACTGGGACAGAAAAGAATCAAAAGGCTGTCATCCAAGCTAACTGACACCACAACTACTACAGGCTCTCCACGGGACTGACCCAAAACACGAATATCAATGCAACAAAGAAAATGGCTATGGTGACTAACCCTAACACATCTTTTATAAATGTTATGTATTATACTTTATTTCATTTATTACATCATCATCATCATAGTCTTTATTTCGATATCCAAGATCATAAAAGTACATTCACTTAAAAACATGAAACCTTTTTCCACAGTCACCAATATCATCCAATAAAACCAAAGCGTATGTACATTTATAAGTGAATTATTAATCGTTTGTTCCGAAGACAAATTTATTTAATTAAAAAGTAAAAAAATTGTTTAATGTGATTCTTTGCTCTATTTTAAGTTTAAGCAATAGTTGTTTAAAAAGATCAATATTAATTAAATAGCTATCTATGTATTATGATGTTTTCATATATGGCATCAAGGTGGGCTACGTGTTATATTCCTTACAAGTCCTAAGCTATGAAATAGTACAAATACACATAAAGTGCTATGTGACAATAAACACCACTTATACCAAACATATCCTGGAAATAATTGGAATGAATTTGGGCTTAGCTAATCTATTGTTTTTACCCCTCCTGGTTTAATTACATCTTGTTCACTTAATTGACTACTATATTATATAGCCCCAGGGATAATTTGCATTTTTTTGCATATTCAGTCCAAATATTTGGCAGCCGGTATTATATACTGCTCACGTGTGTTTGAGTACAGTATTCTTAGTGCAGTATTGCTGCTCCTAGTACCCATATTTTTACATAATGGTTTTAACCTTTTTTTCAGTGGGGCCTCATAGGCGGGGCAAACACAAAGTATATGCGAATAAGTCTCCACTTGTTCTACACATAGTTGACATCTACTATCATCTGTGCTGTACCATTTGTATGTGAAAGACTTTAATGGTAGAATGCCCAACCGAAATTGGGAGTAGAGTCTGCTATCTGAGGGTTTGGAAATGAAATCCCAATATGGTTCGTACAGGAGACTAGGTTTGAACTCTAAAATGCTACCTGTCAATGATGAGCTCTCGGTACTACTTATGATGTTAGCTACGGTCATAGCCCGGTATAGCTCTTTCATTTCCCTTTTTGAGGGAAACCGTTGGGCCATGGGATCCTCCCATAGGTGTCTCAAACCCATTGTTACCAGTGTGCATTTAACTCTTTGCGGCCAGCTGATCTTTTGTGTGGTGTCAGCTTGACGGACGTCCTTAAGTGCTACAGAATAATGTGCTAGCTCAGGGGTAGTCCATAGTCTACGCCAGTATGCTATTGGGCGGAATCTCGCTATCTCATCCAGTGATTTACATCCTAGATCATAGTACAAAGGCTTTAAAGGGGTATTTTGCGGAAGACCTGTGATACCTCTTAAAAACGGATTTTGGGCTGAGACTTATGGCGTCAAATTTTCGAAGCCCCATAATTCTGAACCACAAAAGTATTGAGGCCATAACTTTGGTATTATAAATCTTCAAGGTAGGGCTAATTGGCTTTGTAAATGATGTTTTGTGTTCTTTTGCCAATACTTCTGCCAATTGATGATGTTTTAAGGCCATAGTTTTGATCTGGGGTTTCCAAGTATGTTTTTTAGCTCACGTAACCCCTAGATAATTAAAAACATCAGTCTGTTCAAGGGGTTCGCTATTTAGACATGCATTGCCCACAATTGCCCTATGCTTGTATACAACCACAAACTTGGTTTTACTTGCATTTATCACTAGGCCTTGCACCTTACAGAAATCTTCAAAATGCAAAAGTGCTCGCTGCAGGCCGCTCTGTGTTTTAGGAATGATGAGCCTGTCATCTGCAAACATGAGTATTGGTATTTTGATACCTGCAAGGACCGGAGCATCTGTTGGATGAGTAAAAAAAAAAAGTGCTATCCCATTCAAGAATAAAGAAAATTAAGTTGGGGCCATGACGCACCCTCGGCGAACCCCCTTAGATATGGGAAATTTGTCTGTAATGTTACCCATTGCACCTGTGCAAAGTTTTCCTTATGTAGTCGGACAATTATGGATAATAGTTCTGATGGGATGCCTAGGTCCATAAGGACCATCCAGAGTTTTTTCCTTGAGACAGCTCGTACGCAGATTGAGGTCCACAAAGGCAGCATGGTTAGTGCCTTTGGCAATCACTACAGTGAGCCAATATATTAATATAAAACAGAACACCTGGTCAATGGTGCTAACATGGGCACGAAAGCCTGCCTGTAGAGGTGTTAGTAGTATGTCATTTGTTGTGATCCAGTCCTGCATTTTTGCCAGCAGTAATCTTGCCACCACCTTTGTATTGAGTTGATTAGACTTATGGGCCTATAATTGCATGGACTAGAATGGTCACTTTGTAAAAAAATTGGTATGATCTCTGCACCACGCCAGGCTTTGGGGATGGGAGCTCCACTGGCTACTGCATTGGCTAAGATTTGTAGATATATTTGCCAGATATATTTATCATGCAAAAATAGATCCGCTGGGATACTATCTAAATCCAGGGTTCTACCTCCCATAACTGTCCCCATCGCTGCTCCTACATCAGAAATTTCAAAGAGCAAAGCTGATGTATGAGGTGGAATTTGGAAAGCCTCATCAGCTTCTTCTTCCTCTTCTATTGCATTTCGTTTGTAGAAGTGTGCAACCCATGTTTCTTAAACTACATGATTTTGCGGGGATGATGCTTGTCCTTCTCAACCCCATTTTACCAATTGCCAGAAGAGTTGAAGTTTTTTCCCTGTGCTGGCCCTACAGAGACCCTGCTGTTAGAAATGGGATTTCTGGTTGGCTAAGGCTTGGGTCAAAGCCAGGCAGAAACCACCATTCTAGTCAGGGCAAGGAAGTTACACGCTGAAGATAACCCCTGCTCACCCCTTTGGTAGCTTGGCACGAGCAGTCAGGCTTATCCCAGAGGCAATGTGTAAAGCGTTTGCGCAACACACACACACAGCAGCAACACACTATGCACACCACAAAAGAAACTCCACACAAGGTTATATAAAAATAGCCTTTGTATTATCCAAAACACATTAGAATCATAATCACACAAAGTACACTGCGCCAACTGGCACTAGGCAATATTTACAGGGGATTATATATAGGACCAGGCCAATCAGGCCACCATCAGAATGCAGGTAGAAAATATAAAACACAACCAGTAAGTACTGGTACAATAATGACCTCAGCATTATCACATTAGGCATAAAACACATTAGGCCCAAACCTCATTAGCATAAACACATTACGCAATAGACCTCACCAGCATAAACACATTATGCAATACATCTTAGGCATCATCCTACACATCTCATATTTTGAGGTATCAACCAGTACTCACTGGTAAGGGTACACCTAGCTTCAGCACATTAGGCATCAACACATTAGGCCTAAACACCTTATGCATCCATTTCATGGGGCAGAAGAAAAAGTATTAGCAGTAGTGCAGTGCATCATTATTACACCACCCGCTCTTCTCAGGCATAAATACATTTCCTATAATGCCCCCAGGTCCCCGGGAGCCCACTGGCCCCCGAAATGGCAGTCCTAGCACCTCTGCGCTCTCTCCCCGGACTGTGTGGCAGGCTGGTGAAGTTCTTCTCCTCCACCTGGGCTCGGGGTCCTCCGTCGAGGTGCACCCCGCGCTGCCCAAATCACAATGGGGCCTTGGCCCCCAAAATTCCCAGGCTAAGAAATACCCACAAGTTGCAGCTGACCACGCTCTTACGGTGCAGCTGGAGAAATGAGCCTTGGCACCAACAGTGCCTTCTTAGCCCCACCCTTACCGGGGCTTCTATGCTGGGCCTAAACTCAGCCCAAAGGAAATCAGCGCTGGCATCCACCATGCCGTTCACCGGGTTCCTACTCATGCAAGCACTAGACCCCCTCTGGGGCTTGTCTCCTGCGACGGAGGCCTCAGTTCCACTTACCGGGGTTCTCCAGAGGCAAGGCCACGAAGGTTCAGGCTCCTCCGGCAGTCGGGACTCCACTATCTGGACACCGGTGTCTCGCCAGCTGCAGGGTCTCGGCTCTCTCAGCCATATGCGTGACTCTCTGCTTCGGGGCATTAGGCCACGCCCCAACCAGGCACGGCTGCCTGGCTTCCTCTGCTGGCATACACGGAGGCGGGTAGGCTCCCGCCCTCCGTCTGGCATTTCCTCTTCCCGGCCCGCTTTCATTGGTTGGCTACAAATTAGCCCTGCCTACAACCAGACACAGGCTTCTGCCTGTCTTCTGGGCTGCTCGTGGCAGCGGCCCTCGGCACTCAGACAAATGCGCGGTAGGCTCCCGCTTTTAACAGGCACACAATGCTGGGTGGGCTCCCGCTCGACTGGCAAAACGCGGGGTGGGCTCCCGCTTCAAGGAGCATTTAAACAATGCGGGGTGGGCTCCCGCTCCTCTACACAAATGCGGGGTGGGCTCCGGCTCTGAGGGATGCAATTGCCGGGTGGACTCCTGCCCTGATCCCAGCAACACAGGGGAGTCCCCATACCAGGATCCCCCTGCAGACATGGCAGCCGCACGCTGCAAGGCACCAGCGCTCCTCTTCTCTTCCGGGCAATCAGAATATAGCACTCACGAGATGCTAGTGTCCTTTACAGTTCAAGGGGCAGAGCTGGGCCCAGGCAGGCCAGCACACAGGGCCCTCCAGTAGGGAGGCATTCCCTTGTGGTGGTTCCTGCTGGTACCCAGCAGCAGCAAGCTCCACGTCACAAGAACAGCACAGGAACAGCACTACTCATGGGGTCACAGCCCCAATATTTATATCCTAAATTCCTATGTCTGCTCTGGCACAGGGCTCGGTGGAACCAGTCCTAACTAGTTCTGGGGAGTGTGGAGCACTTTTTTTACAGGGCTTCTCTTCCCCTTTGTCACGTTGGGGCTCTCACACCCCAGGGGGACAGAGCCATCATTCACATTGGCAGGCACAGACCTATTCAGGGTCAGGGTACTACTCCACCCACTATTCCAAAGGCAGATGCCCTAGTCAGCCTAGCGCTGACTCACCCTGCCCCTCCTGGAGCCACTCACACCTCACCAGCCCCTGCCACTCAAAAGCCAGACATGCAATCCACATCAGGCAGGCAGACACATAGCACACAGAAATGCCCTTTTTTAAAAGTGCCATTTCTAGAATAGTAATAATAAATCTGCACACACCATTGCGCAGCATTAATTATTACTATTCTAACCGTACCAAACTTGACCACACTGCTCCTCTCATATCAGGAATTACCACTGAAACACTTATCAGGGGATCCCCAATGCAATTCTATGAGAGGGCAGCCTAATGGCTGTGAGAAACCAAACTGTCTGTTTGTCACTACCAGGACATGTCCCACTCTTAAGGTACATGTCCTACCTTTTACCTACAATGCACCCTGCCCAAAAGGCTAGCTAAAGCCTACCTTAGGGGTGACTGACATGTTGTAAAAGCGTGGTCACAGACATGGCACACACTTTAGGTGCCACGTCACAGCGGCAGTAACACTGCGCACACAGGCCCTGCAATCACAGAGGCCTGGGAGAGGTTTGAAAGGCTACTTTGGTGGGTGGCGCAATCAGCGCTGCAAGCCCACCAGTAGCATTTAATTTACCTGCCCCGGGTATATGAGATACCACTTTACAAGGGACTGACAGGTAAATTAAATATGCCAAACAGGTGTAGATCAATCCTTACCATATTCAACACAGAGAGCACACGCACTTTACATTGGACCGCAGTGCTAAAGTCCCCAGAGTCCTAAAACCACCAACACCATGTCAGAAAAAAGGCTAGGAGAAAGGCAAGAAGTTTATGGATGACCCTGCAAAAAGGGCCAAGTCCAACACCTGCTATCTATGTTCGTCCCAATCTCTTTTTGCTTTCAACTGTGTGGATTTGTACAGTTTCCTAGTTTGTTTGATGCTAGCCAGAATTTTTGATTTGATTGCTGCAGCAAGGGAGTTGATGCTTGCCTACAGTCCTTATTGTACCAGTTTTACTGGATTGCTAGAGGTTTGTGAGACTGTCTAGACGGCTTCAGAAAGTATATCTTTATTTTATCAAATAGTTTATCATGAGCCCCAATTATTATTTTATTTAGATGTTCCTGGTTATGGGCCATTTGCAGCTATTTCAGGGCGTCAGTGACATCTGCCATTATGGCTGTGACTATTTGTGGATTTTTGATGACCTTATCCCATTTGACCCATCTCATGTCATTACAGAGAAGAGCGTTTCTGGTTGCACTGTGCATTGAATGCATAGGGCCAGTACTGGATTTTAGTGATTTCATTGTAAGTATCAGGGGATGATGATCACTTTCAGCTCTTTCCAGTACCTCCATATCAGTATGGGCTAGCCATTGTTCCAGGTTGATTAATATATAGTCAATATGGCTCACAATGTGGCCGCTATTGAATGTGTTTGACTGTAGTCTGTCGGATGTGGTTCTTCCATTAACTGCGCTGATACCCCTTTCCATGTTCAATGCTTTTAGTTGTTTAGCTGCATCCGTCCATCTTTTGATGGGTGCCAGGTCTAAGGAGGGGATATCCCATTGTGCATTTTCCTCTTCAGTTAGCTTACTGTCTTCATAATCAAGGGGCTCAAAAGATGTATTGAATAACCCTGGGTGTAGTTTGCGTAGTAGCGCTACGCGTAGCTACGCGAAGTGCACTTCACACTACGCGAGCTATGTGAACTGCGCAAAATGCTGTTCGCACTGATTGCACAGTGCCGGATGCATGTCCGCACTGTGCAATCATTGCAAACCGCATCTTGCACAGTGCAAGTGCTGAAGCGGGTAATTCAAAAAATTGTGTATACCCTCCCCATTTTGCATGTTTATGCTAATTAAATTAATTAATTAATTATAATCGAACTAATGGATTGAAGTGGAAATTATTAATCAATCTTATTAATAATTGAAATACACGTGGGATTGCTTTGCATGACTTTATTAATTCGTAAACTAAATTATGTACGCATACTAATGATAGACAATTAGAATATTGCATGATATATGTGGCTTTTGTGATGGATTTGTGATTTGTGCTTTATTTAGTAAGTATAAACCGCTTGAGTATTGCTTATTGCTAGATAAATAAATACACATATGGGTATTAGCGAGGGAATAACATTTTATTAGTTATTTCTATGTATTAATTGCGTTTTGTGTTTCTTTTGCTTAAGTTGACCATTTGGGCCTGCCATAAAATGGCTGCCTCCGGTACCTAACTTGACTGTCGATGCTACACGAGGTTTTGGGTGAAGTGCGCCTGCGCTAACAGCAGCTACAGTGGCCTCATCATGACCCTAACCAGACTGTACTCACCAAGGTCGCCCTGGGAAGCAAGCTAGCTTTTCAGAAGAACAATAAGAAGCCTCTTAAAACCGGAACCAGCAAGACTGATGATCTAAGAGACATTAGTTCATGAGAACCCTGTCAGATGATCTTCGATTGTCCAATCAGAGGAGCTGGAAACCAATATTTGTTACATTTTGTCAATGATTTTACTATAAATTATGGTAGAATAGAGAGGTTGATGCTGGGTCGTTTTTGTCTTTTCTCGATTTCCTGACGTTATGCTGACGGAGAGGATGGTGACGCTGCAGGACAGCTGTTTCCCTGAATCTTTGACGGACTGAATTAATGCCCAAACTCCTGATGAACTGAAATTACTAAATTTGATGGGCATAGATTTGCGAGACTACGGGATTTGACTTAGAGGACGACAATATGCCAGAAAAGGTAAATATGATTTAATTTGCATTAATTAGATAAAGATTGAATTGATTAACTACAGAATGAGTTGGGTTGTTTATTCATTGAAAATGTATTAATTTAAAGGTAAATTAGAGAATTGGAAGTCAACCTAAACCAGCAACTAACTGATCCATCCCAAATTTATGAGAGGAATACTAAGGGTGAAGTTCAGGGCCTAATGAGTATCAGAAGGTTGTGTAGATTTGTTGCTCATTAGGGTAAAGAGGTAATTCCTTTCATGTCAGCGTTTGGAAGATAATCGCCTCCTGAGAAACACAGATTGATGGTGAGTGAATGTTGGTGTTATGGGCCCCACCAGCGAATGTATGATTAGTGTGTGTTTGTGATATCTTTGGTCTGTGACGGAAGGAGGGATTTGTATTCCACGCTGCAGCAGTTTTTCTGGTAGCAGAATGATGGTTGTTATTGTTTTGGTTTGGTGATATTGCTTGTACATTGCTTATTGATTATTGGTTATTGATTGGTATTGATATGTGTACTAACACTCTATGTTGAGTTGCGTCGAGTTATATGTTGTTTGCACGGCTTCTGGGATGTAGGAAGTCAGAAGTTTGTAATGGTTCCGTAGTAGAGCAGATGTAAGCGCTGCTCTCGGAAAAGACGGAATTGTTGTTGCCCTGTAGGTACACAGGAAAATTGTGTAACGATTGAAGTTGCATGACGCATTGTCTGGGTTCGATTCAATAGCATCTTCGTGTGTTGCCATTAGAGACATTTATAGTGTGAGAGAAGAGTGCATGATAGCGAAGGTTACCTGTGAAATTCTGGTCTTAGGTACCAGGGATCCAACTGGCATTCCAATAACGCTTATCACTGGAAAGGTAATAGGTATTCTCTGAGCTTGCTAGAAGGACAAAGTAGAGGGAAGCGCTGCCTTGTTAACGTCATAATTCTGTAGTAGGACAGACTGTTCGCTGTTCTCGGGAAAGACAGGATTCTGTATGAATGTACTACATTTTCTAGTGTGATAGTGCGTGAATGAAATAGCATTTGGGTTAATTACGAAACTCTGGGTTTATTTCTCAGGAGCATTGGGTCTCCAACTATGTTTCTTAAATACTAGAGAAACAATTAGCTAATGCTTGTTAGAAGGGTGAAGTAGAGGGATGTGCTACTTTATCAACGGAAGTAACGATTCCGTAGTAGGGCAGAGGTAAGCACTGCTCTCGGGAAAGAAGGAATTCTTGTGAGAAAGGTCTTTTGCTGTTCTTTGGTTAGCGAAGCAGACAATGGAGACGTTTCTATGTTGTTACTAAGAGAAGTGTAGAAATTGAAACAAAAACTTACTGAGCAGATTTGTAAAGGAGAGGTAGACAGGAGCAAGAGCTGCCGCAGCGGCAATTGACGTCAGAGCGACCGCGCTGGGAATTCACTGCTGGCTGGGGGGGGTCCCCAAAATAAAAGTGACAAGTGTTATCGATGCACAGAGGAACGCGAATCTGTAGAACACTTGTTATTTTTCTGTCCAATTTATATGCTACCCCGGAAAACCTGGATAAAACCCGTCTGTAAATTACTGGGTATTAGAGACTACCGCACAGCCCTTCGCATTTTGAGCACTGACACTGCTCCTTTTATCTGTATAGCAGTGGCTAAGTTCTTAGGGTGGGCTTGGGGCATACGTACCAAAGCCTTGAGATACAATGGCAATTCCTAGAAACAGTAATTTTAACAACGTGTTATTTTATTTTGTGAACATTCGCAGGAGTTTTAGATTGTTTTTAGCTTTTGTGATGGTTGTATAAGGAATTTAATTCTAGTTTAAAAATTTTTTGGTAATTTATAAGTTATTTGTGTTATGATTGTAATGTGCTTTTATGACTCAACTGTCGAATAAAGCTTGATTGTGAAACGCTCCGGATTGGTGCCTTAGTGTACGCCGCGCTAGGAGTGGAGAAATACAGGGTGACGTAGACGCTCCTTATTGGTGCGTTAGTGTGAGTCGTGCTGGGATTTGAGGATTGTGACAGTGACGTAGACGCTCTGAATTGGTGCGTTAGTGTAAGTCGCGCTGTGATTGGATAGAATAACGGTACAGTTGTAAAGAGAGATTAGTGATACATGAAAGACAAGAAAATGCATTACGATCCACCAGAAAAGGAGAAAAAGTCATGGTTTGGAAGGATCAAGAAGTGGTTTATGAAGGATAAACCGGTCAAAACTAGGGAAGGACAATTACTTCCTCCACCGAAAACCCCCGCATCCTTTATATATGGGTATCGTACTTGTATTTGGTCAGACAATTGGGTGAGATACACAAAAGAGGACAGAGTATTAGCTTTTCCAGAACATGGTTCATTTAATTTGGCTGTTTTGAGAAATTTGAGAGAGAAAATGATGAATTTAGAACCAAGACCTAGACCGACACAGTTTGAGGCTTTGACGGAATAGGAAGACGAAATGCATGAACGAGAGAGACAAAGAAATGGTAGAAGATATAGGTACCTGTTTGGCAGATCATATGGACATGAAACGCATAATGATTGAATGAGAAGATGGCGGGATGCGAGTATGACTGAGGGTTTGTTCCCTGTAAGAACTGCAGGAGAGAATGAAGGACGAAAGTGCATAGAAAAGAGGCATAATGTGGAGTCGAGAGGATATGGAGGGAATGAGTCTGAGGATGATGTTCTTGATGATATGTTCTATAAGAATCCACCACCGTATCGACCAGAACCAGAAATATTAACTCCAAGTGCCCCAATGAAAGAAACAGTACGAATTATAAAATCGGAACCAGAGTTCCAAAGTTTGGGTAAAAACAATGCCATTAGAGAGATAGAAAAGGGGTCTGAAGAGAAAACAGATGGAGAAAATTCTGCAGAATTAGCAAAAACTACCCTAGAATTAACTGAGAAAATAAGAGAATTGACTAAGAATCTAGAAGCGGTAACTGTTCCAGTAACGATAGGTCCAGTAATGCCTATTTTTGACAAACAAAAAGACAGTGAGCATTGTTTGACAGTCCCTTATAAAAGTAATAAACCGGTTGAACAACCAAGAGTGAGTCAGAATGAGAATCCATGGAGACAGACTATGAGTATAGTTGAACTGAATTTTTCAAATAACCCATTTGTAGGTCAGAACTGTGCAGAGAGACGTATGACAATGATAGAGACAATGTCAGAAACACAAAAAGATTTTGGACAAGGAAATGTAGAGAAGCCAGTAGGGCCATCGACAGAGGAGTTAAGTGAATGGTTAAGAAGGTTGCAGAGAAAAGAAAAAGAATCCCAATCAATTGATGTGGCCAAGTTACGAATGGCATTGGAAGAATTAATAGTAGGGACTATCCCAACAGAAAAATGTAAACTTATCAGGATGAAGAATTACTATTTTTGTGCAAAAGTGTGACCTGGAGAGCGAAAAACTTACATGAAAGGTTAGAGGAAGTGGCAAATGAGATGGGTATTGATATTGAAAAAGTAAAAGCCTTACAGAAACCATATCGAGTAGATTTCACCGAAAAAGATATTGAAAACATGAACACCACAGGACGAATAGGTCAGATTAAGGACATAATCATTTTATTGAGAAAATGGGGAGATGTGGATAAATGGAGAAGCAGGTGGTATAGAAAACGTGATGATGCCTCAGATAAGACATTTTCAGCATTTCCTGTAAGAGAAAAGGAAAAGGTAGTGACAGAATGCCATATGAGAGAGATTCCAGGAGGAGGATATGTACATGTCCCATGGACAAAACAGGATATTTTGTCTTTTACGAATGATTTCCCTCGACTGCGCGAGAAGCCCGTCGAGTGGTACAGGCAGACAGACAGATTTGTAAAATTGTCTAAAGTACTATGGATTGATTTGAATAGTCTATTTGACATAATTGTAACAGCAGATTTATGGACAGAGTGCAAGCTAATTTTAAATTGGCCAACCCAGGAATATCCTAGGGATCCTAAAACAGGAGCTCCAGACCCCGAGGTAATGAAGAAATATGAACAGGTTATGGTATTTTTGAAAAACATAGTGCCCCCTAAAGAGACAGATTGGGTAAAAATTGATCGAACACATCAAGAAAGTAAAGAGTCAGTACATGCATATTTTGAGAAGCTAATACTAGCTTTTAAGCAGTTTAGCGGAGATGAGAATCTGAGTGAAAAGGATTTTAGTCCTTTTGTATACAGATTTGTATATGATTTACGTCCAGAAATTGGTGAAATGATTAAACAGCATATGGTAGATTGGCAAAACAAGAAAATAGACGAAGTATTGAGACATGCTAAATATTTCAGTGATGCATGAGGTGAGTGGTCAACTGCAGCAACAGCAGCAAGTTGTTACCCCACAGAATCAGGTGCCAAAACCGCCTTTTCCACAGGGCAGAAACTCACAGAAGTACAATAGTGAATCGGGATTCTACAATGAAGAACAGGTAAATAAGCTGCCACGCACTAGCGCTGTTTCGCAGTATTGGCTGCAACGCGATGAAAGTGACTCAGAAGAAAGCTATTGACGGTGCCAAAGGGAGGAAGGAGAGTGCGTACTTGGCGCAACTCTAGAAGTAGACCAGACAGGACCATTTGTAGATGGGAATGTTAATGATGAAAATATTACTTTCCTAGTGGATACTGGTGCTACTCGATCAACTGTTAGATTAGCTGATATTAAGAATCTTCCTCTCTCGGATGAAGCGATCCAAGTAGTTGGTGTGTCCAACAGACAGATTAAAATGCACCTTACATAACCAGTGAAAGTTAGCATAGGGAAATTTTCAGAAATGCACCGCTTTGTTGTGTGCGACACCAGTCCTGTGAATTTATTAGGTAGGGACCTGTTGTGCAAAATGAATTGCACTATATTCTGTACTCCGGATGGAATAGCTTTTGAAACACCAGACGATGATGTTCTGTATAAGATGACCATAGCTAACAGAGAAAATGAGGTTACTGAAACATATGCTGTATTCAACCCTGATGAATTACCTAAAGAATTGAAACAGTCTGTAAAAGCGGAAGTTTGGGATTTCACTGGAGAAGATGTAGGACTAATGAGAAATGTAGATCCAATAAAAATAACAGTAAAGGAAGGAGTAACATAACCAAATGTCCCGCAATATAAATTGACACCTGAGATAATTGAAGGAGTAACTCCTGTAATAGAGAAAATGATCAGGCAAGGAATTTTGAGAGGAATAATGTGTAGTCCATGTAATTCATCAATAATGGGACTGAAAAAGCCTAATGGGAAATTCAAGATAGTGCAAGATCTGAGAAAGGTGAATAAAATTGTGGTATAATGTTGCCCCATTGTACCGAATCCATCAGTGATCTTATATCAGATTCCCCATGATGCAGAATGGTATACAGTGATTGATCTGTGTCATGCTTTCTTTTCCATCCCATTGCACCACGACAGTCAGCAAATTTTTGCGTTTCGTTTTGGCGAACGTATTTTGGCATGGTGCCGAATCCCACAGGGGTATACAGAAAGCCCCTCAATATTTAATCAGTTATTGAAGAAGTCTTTGGAGAGTCTAGAAATGCCTTAAAATTCAGTATTAGTTTAATACATTGACAACCTTTTGGTGGCATCAAAAACACGTGAAGCTTGTGAGGTAGACACGATAGCCTTGCTAAATCATTTGGCAGATGGAGGACTTAAAGTGTCACCATCAAAGTTACAGTTTTGCAAAAAGTAAGTACAGTACTTAGGACATAACATTGAGAAAGGACTAAGAAAAATAACAATAGTCAGAATTATAAAAGGAATGAGAGCTCCCATGAATCAAAGAGAGGTGAGAATGTTCTTGGGAGTGGTTGGATACTGTCGTCAGTGGATCAGCAATTTTTCTTTGAATGCAAAACCTTTGTACGATTGATGAGAAGTGATGTGAGAGATCCCATTGAGTTGAACAAGGAGGAATTGGCAGCATTGAGAAAATTGAGAGATGGTTTGTGTGAAGCACCTGCATTAGGTATGCCTGACTATGAGAAAGAATTTGAGTTGTATTGCAGTGAGAGAAATGGATGTGCACTTTGTGTGTTATTACAGAAGCATGGAAAATTGAGGAGACCAATTGCATATTTTTCATCAATGCTTGATCCAGTAGCTGTAGCTTTACCTGGATGTTTGAAAGCGGTAGCTGCAACTTCCCGAAGTTTGGAGCAGAGTGAAGGGATTGTGATGGGATATCCATTGAAAGTTTTTGTACTTCATGATGTAGCGATCCTGTTAACAAGGAGTCGTACCCAGTATATGACACACAGTCGGCTGACTAAGTATGAAAAGGTCATATTAGGCGCAACTAATGTGAGTCTTGCAAGATGTTTGAATGTGAATCCTGCAACATTGTTGCCTGATGCTGAGAATGTGGAAGTAAGAGATGAAGCAGATCATGATTGTTTGGATGTACTTGATTTTTGTACAAAACCACGACCGGATATAAAAGATGTACCTTTGCCAGAAAGTGATTTAGTGATGTTGGTGGATGGGTCATGTTTGAGAACAGATGAAGGAGTGCTGAGTGCAGCGTATGCAGTGTGTACAGTCGCAGCAGTAATAGAAGCATCCGATCTGAAAGGAGTAAAATCGGCCCAAGTAGCAGAGCTTGTGGCTTTGACTAGAGCATGCAAGATTGGGAAAAGTGTGAGAGTGACTGTGATAACTGACAGCCAGTATGGCTTTGGAGTTGTCCACGACTTTGGCCAACTATGGCTACAAAGAGGTTTCCTAACCTCGAGTGGAACTCCTATTAAGAATGCTGAAGTGGTTGGAAAGTTGCTTGAGGCGATACAGCTGCCTAGACAACTGGCTGTTGTAAAATGTGCTGCTCATAGTCAAGGTGGTGATTATATCGCCACAGGAAACAGATATGCCAATGACATGGCACAGTATTGTGCACGTAATCAGAATTCGGTCAATCGGGCTAAGGAAAAAGAAATGTCTTCTTGCTCATTGATGTTTACTAACATTGTAGGAACTTGGGAATAGGTAAGACAGTTGCAAGAAGAGGCAGGAGATGAGGAAATGAAACAGTGGGTAAAAGCAGGATGTGCCCTAAGAGAGAAGGATCATGTGTGGTTCTATCGAGATGGAAGACCAGTTATGCCTGATAGCATGATGTCTACCATGGCACGGATGTATCATGGCCAGGGACACATAGAGAGAGACGCCATGATCAGGTCATTTAAGCAGACCTGGTACAATGCAAAATTCAGACTTGTAGCAGAAAGTCTTTGTCAAAGATGCCTAATATGTCAGCAATACAATCCTGGGAGAAAGACAGTAGTGAGTCTGGGAACAATAGGTCGAGAAGGAGGGCCTTTCACCAGAATGCAAGTAGATTTCATTGAGATGCCTCCCTGTAACAGACTGAGGTATGTTTTGGTTGTGGTCTGCCTATTCTCTAGGTGGGTGGAAGCCTTTCCAACAAGGAGGAATGATGGGATGACAGTAGCCATGCTACTGCTGAGAGAGTGCACCCTAGGTTCGGGTTCCCAGTGACAATTGAATCCGACCGAGGAGGACATTTTCATAATGAGATTGTAAAATTAATTTGTGAAGCATTGAATGTACAACAGAAACTACATTGTGCCTACCGACCAGAGTCTTCTGGTGTGGTTGAACAGATGAATGGTACTATCAAAAATAGAATAGGGAAAATGTGTTTAGCCACAGGTATGAAATGGCCTGATGTCTTGCCTCTAGTACTCATGACTATTAGATGAATTCCAGACAGCACTACAGGATTAAGCCCTCATGAAATAATCATGGGACGAGCCATGAGACACATATTTATACCAGTCAACAAGCTGATGACTATAACTGATGACATGGTGTTGGAATACTGTATAAGCCTGGCTGACGCAGTTCATTCAGTGTTTCAGCAGGTTGGAGCGGATGCCACCACACTTGAAAAGAAGCCAGCCCATGATCTGAGCCCAGGTGACTGGGTAAGGATAAAGGTCCAGAGAAGAAGAAATTGTTTGGTTCCAAGGTGGGGAAAGCCAAGACAAGTCATTCTGACCACGACAACAGCTGTGGAGTTGTGGAGTGTGCAGGTCTGAAAAACTGGATTCATGCAAGTCACACATTGAGAATTCCAAATCCAGTGAACAGCACAGAAAAATAATATTTTGATGAATCAGAATCAAGTACTGAGTCAGATGCTGAAGAGTCAAAAACACGAGAAAACTCTGAAAGGGGGGGAAACAGAACCAAGTCTAACTTTAGTCCCCAGAAGTAGCTCTCTGAGAAGAAGATTGCAGATTTCTGAATCCAGCGATTCTGGAAACGAACAAGAAACGCAAGGTTCTAGAAAAGAACACAGAAAGAAAAGAGGGAAAGATACTGAAGAAACAATAAAAGAAATTTGTGAAAAGGAAGTACCAGATGAGAGACTGAGAGAAATTCCACCGGAAATAACAAATTTAAGTGAACAAGGGACAGGTACAGAGAGAGAGGGACAGATTTCTGCGGAAGACCCCCGAGGAGGTGTAGGGAACTGCAACATCCAGTTAGGTGAAGGGACAAGTAGCCAGCAGGAAGATTGCGTGTCGGAGACCCGAGGAGGGACAGAAGTAGGGAAAACAAAACAAGTGGTGGAAGAGGAAATTGTTGAAAAGACAAAGCAAGTTGAGACAGAGTCTGAAGAGAGTGAAAATGAAATACCTGAAGGTCGAGCTCTAAGAAAGAGAGCTTGGAGGAATGAAAAGAACGACAAAGGAAGTAAAGTAAAAAGAGTTGCAAAGCATGACATTTGGCCCAATAAAATAAAGAAATTGAGATATCGACTGACATGAGTGAATTCACCAAGAGCTGAACAGGTGAATAAAGTAACAAGTCAAGAAAAATCAAAAGAAGAAGAAACAATTGAGAATAAAGAAAGTAAAAGTACAAGGAAACCTAACCAGAAGTATAAGTCACCGGAATGGACGTACGTGGCTCTGCCTGAAAAGGGAAAAGAGGCAGATAGTCAAGGAAAGACAGAGCAGGCTGTACTGAAAGTGGTTGAAGAAGAGGAAGAATCGGAAATCCTGAGAGTTCTCTTGTCCGACATTTGAGAAGAAGAAACGGAAGTTCAGGAAATTCTGTATTTGCATGACGAGAGGAAAGTGAAGAACGATGAGATGCCAAACTGAATAGATCAAGAAAGCTGTTGATGAAGAAAATAAGAAATTAAGTCAAAAGATAGATACTCGTAGAACCAAATCGGTGTTAGAGCCTTAGGTTAGAAAACTAGTTGTGAAGTGAAAGAGGCTAAGTCAAAAGACACGGTCCATTTTTAACAAAAATGGCTAACATAGATCGTAGCAAAGGTAGATGTACATTCATGAAAAGATGGTGTAAAATGTGTTGTTGTTGTACAGGAATATTAATGATTTTATGGAGCATCCTTGCTCTTCTTATTTCTTTTAAAGTCACTATAGATACATTAGAAGGACATAGTGAGAACAAAACTAATATAGGGAAGATTCAAAAGGTAGTTCCAACTAGAATAGATAACAATTATTTACATAAAGACAGGTCAATAACAGATTTTTCTAATAATGTGTTTTCAAAATTATTGTATGAATATGTAAAGACAATGGATGTAAGGGACTGCTACGTATGCATGCAGTTACCTGCTTCTGTTTCTGAAGGAGTGACTTATCATCACCTCCCAGCAACATATGGAATAACATGTAGTGTAATAGCTAGTTTATTTTATCAGACAGGAAAATTAGAATATTATTTTTCAGATGTAGATAACATTTTTGCGCAAGTGCCTGCCTTTAACAAACTAAACAAGTTAAAACCTGCTAGGGTATTAGGTGAGTTTTTCTTAGAATCTAAAGAACTAACATTAGAATATATTTTTAGAAACGATTTGACGTGCAGTTTGAAGAAAGAGGAAAGGACATTCTTAGACATGGTTGAAGAAAGGAGACTGAAAATGCAAAGAAAGGCAGCAGAAGGGAAAGTGGAGAAAACAATCTGGGATGTAGAAAGGGAAAAACACTTGAAAGGAGAAGCTAGTCCAACTATAGCTTTAGATTGGCCTCGGAAAGGGAAATGTTGTATTTGAAGGAATCAAACTGTGTATGATAAATATTTTCTAGGTAATAGTAAGTGCCATGATACATACCGAATCATGGGTGGATGGGGATTTAAAGGCGGAAAAGATCCAGTCTTTCCTGGATTATATTTTATTTGTGGGAACAGGGCATATTATCGTTTGCCAGACCATTGGTATGGCACATGTTATGTAGGCCTGGTTTTTCCGAAATATTTTCATATGGATAGAGGAGAAGATGGTGTACATAGTTTAAGTAATCATTTAGTGCATAGTAAGAGAGAATCTTGGACAGAAATTGTAGGTCCCATTTTTGGAGCATTGATACCAGCAGTGGGAATATCTCTGAATGCAAACAAAATTAGAAGACTTTCAACAGTAGTGGATCGCTTGTCAACAAGCACCCCTGAAGGACTTTTATTGGTAGACACTGAAATGGTTGCCATGCGTGCTATGGTAATGCAAAATCGACTTGCCCTTGATATATTATTGGCAAAAGAGGGTGGAGTCTGTGGAATGCTGAAAGTTCAACATTGTTGTACTTACATTCCTGACGAAAGCAAAGATCTGAAAATTTATATTAGGAATATTACTGAATTGCATGATGAAATTGTACCACTGGAGGTTGAAGGTGTTTGGGAAAAGATTGGAAAGAAAATAGCTGCTATTAAAAATTTCCTAGAAAAGCTTGGTAGTACATTTATAGGTAAAATATTATTTCCATTAACATGTGTGATTTTTATAATATTAGTGATAAGATTAGGTTGTATTTGTTGTAGAAATAATAAAAACAAGAAAAGAGTAAAAAGCGAAAAATTAAGAAGAAAAGACAAGAAACAAGAAAGAGAATTAGAGGAGATAGAATTGGAAGAGTGGAAGGAGAGTATGTATGAATCAACAAAAAGAGGAGACGTGGGTGAGACTGAATTATGATTAAGAGCAAGAAAACATTTTAAAAATCAGTAAAAGACAGAACAAAAATTTTGGTTGGTTGGTATGGTGATAAAATCACCAAAGGGGGGATTGCTGGAGCGGGAAATTCAATATCTTTTGTATACCCTCCCCATTTTGCATGTTTATGCTAATTAAATTAATTAATTAATTATAATCGAACTAATGGATTGAAGTAGAGATTATTAATCAATCTTATTAATAATTGAAATACACGTGGGATTGCTTTGCATGGCTTTATTAATTCGTAAACTAAATTATGCACACATACTAATGATAGACAATTAGAATATTGCATGATATATGTGGCTTTTGTGATGTATTTGTGATTTGTGCTTTATTTAGTAAGTATAAACCGCTTGAGTATTGCTTATTGCAAGATAAATACATACACATATGGGTATTAGCGAGGGAATAACATTTTATTAGTTATTTCTATGTATTAATTGAGTTTTGTGTTTCTTTTGCTTAAGTTGACCATTTGGGCCTGCCACAAAATGGCTGCCTCTGGTACCTAACTTGACTGTCGACGCTACACGAGGTTTTGGGTGAAGTGCGCCTGCGCAAACACCAGCTACAGTGGCCTCGTCATGAACCTAACCAGACTGTACCCACCAAGGTCGCCCTAGGAAGCAAGCCAGCTTTTCAGAAGAACAATAGGACGCCTCTTAAAACCGGAACCAGCAAGACTGATGATCTAAGAGACAGTTCATGAGAACCCTGTCAGACGATCTTCGATTGTCCAATCAGAGGAGCTGGAAACCAATATTTGTTACATTTTGTCAATGATTTTACTGTAAATTATGGTAGAATAGAGAGGTTGGTGCTTGTTCGTTTTTGTCTTTTCTTGATTTCCTGACGTTTGCTGACGGAGAGGACGGTGATGCTGCAGGACAGCTGTTTCCCTGAATCTTTGACGGACTGAATTAATGCCCAAACTCCTGATGAACTGAAATTACTAAATTTGATGGGCACAGATTTGCGAGACTACCAGATTTGACTTAGAGGATGGCAATTAGCCAGAATAGGTAAATATGATGATTGGCGACTTGAATAAATGAATGATTTAATTTGCATTAATTAGATAAAGATTGAATTGATTAACTACAGAATGAGTTGGGTTGTTTATTCATTGAAAATGTATTAATTTAAAGGTAAATAAGAGAATTGGAAGTCAACCTAAACCAGCAACTAACTGATCCATCCCGATTTATGAGAGGAATACTAAGGGTGAAGTTCAGGGCCTAATGAGTATCAGAAGGTTGTGTAGATTTGTTGCTCATTAGGGTAAAGAGGTAATTCCTTTCATGTCAGCGTTTGGAAGATACTCGCCTCCTGAGAAACACAGATTGATTGTGAGTGAATGTTGGTGCTTTGGGCCCCACCAGCGAATGTATGATTAGTGTGTGTTTGTGAGATCTTTGGTCTGTGACGGAAGGAGGGATTTGTATTCCACGCTGCAGCACAAGCAGTCGTTTTCTGCCGCTCGAGTAGATTTGTACTCGAGTGGCAGCTTTCTCAATGCGGACTGGTAGTTTCTCATCGCGAGCAGTCACGAGCATACGCGACCACTTGCAATGAGAAACCTGACCGCCCCGCATTGAGAATCTCGCCGGGAGGTTTATTTTCAATGCTCGCGATCGGCAACTTGATGATGCTGATCGCGAACGAGGAAAAAGTCTTGCCGGGATGGTATTTTGCTAGGTCGCGGTCACCAACTTGACGATGAGGACTGTGAGCAAGCAAAAAATGCCTGCTACGCTACGCGTTTTTGCACTGTGGTACGTGAAATTCGTGTAGCGCGTAGCTGCGCAAACTACGCGAGCGTAGCGCAGTCCCACGCCCAGGGTTGGCATTGAAGTTTCCTGCTATAACTAAGTTGACTATTTCAGAAATACTATCCAGATAGTCATCTAATAAGGAGATTGTATTTGAGATTATTCTACCTTTTAGTTCTCTAATATAAACATTAAAGATTGTTATATGACTCTGGGTGATGATATGCATATGAATGGTCATAATGTCTGGGCTGTCAATCTGAAGTTTCTGGATTCTACAGCCTATATCTTGCTTTATCCAAATTGTCAAACCACCTGATGGTCTAACCCGCTGACCCTGAACTGCCAGTTTATAAAGATTTTGAAATTCTTAACGATATATTGGTTCAACCAACCATGTTTCTTGAAATAAACAGATGTTCAGGGTATCAACTGAACCAGACCAATCCGGAGAGGCTAATTTTGACCCCAGGCCCGCAATGTTCTAAGGGAGATATAAGGTCAGGGCTATGTCCAGGTGCTGGGGAGGCCCTATGTACCCATTCATTTCTCGAGGGCTGCTGTTATTATTGCCTACATTCAAGAAAGTGGTTGTATGCTTGGGTTTTCTTAAAGTACGTATTGCAGTCCGGTACCCTCTCCATTGGACTCAATTACCGTGCTGATGTAGCTGATTGAGAGGTCTCCATGACCATCAATCTATCTCACCTAAAAGTGACCCTTCTATGCACTTTAGAGCGGATTTTTGGGCAACATGTTTCATTGAGAGGTCTGGAGAATAGTATTTCATTTACATTTTTGTGGTAATTAAATGTGAGGTCCAGATGTCAAATGCAACAAGGTTTTCCACCAAATCAGCACTAGCTAATCTCAGGCTAATGTACTCCATATCAGTACCAGCTTGAGGAAACCTTTTGGCAGAGATTATATCTTCTCTGATGATTGATCTACATCCCCTGACATGTCTGATCCATTGGGTACATTTGTTTATTAATGAGTTTTCATCATCTTTAATCAGGCTAGGTGTTGATTTAGGGACATTAGTTAGGAAGATATGACGTTTGGGTTCTAGCCCCTGTGGGTAATCTTGGGGGGGTTGTGCTCTCTGAAACTGTCTGCTCTGTTGATATTTTAGACTTGGGTAGCGACTATGCATATTAGCGAGTTCGGGGGCTGTTGCCTCATTCTGCGGGGGCTTTCTCTTTTGTGGTCATGAGGTGGTATATGCTGTTCTATGCCCTAGATAGGGTCCTCTCTTGTTACCTGTTGAGGAGGGTCATATGGTTTGCTATACATACTCCTAGTGCTGGAGGCCAGCCTACTGGGATTTTGTTATTTTTGCATGACCGTTTGCGAGCTAAACAGATGATCCTTCATACGAATTGTATCCACTGCTACTAGATTAAGGGATTAAGATAGTGTATTAACTATTGCTTTAAGAGCTCTGACCTCCTTAGTTAAATCCCTGATCTGCAATTTTAGTTTGTTGATATGGCCTTCTTCTATGATTGATACAGGTTTAGTAGATATATTTAGTGGGGCTACAGGTGCTTCTAGTGATTCTGGCCACCAATCTATTCTCGTGGCAAGATTTATCATACCACCACTTTGACCATTCAAGGGGAGGAGGGATGGTTGTATGGGATTGGATTGGTTGCTGATGTTTTGATTTTCCCTGGTCCTATCCCTTTGTAGGCAGTGTAATGTCAAATAACTTTTTATAGAAGTGTGCCATTTGCCCCACTGCCATTTGTTTTCCAGTTACGCCTTCCCCAGGTGTTTTCACCTTTGCCCCTTTGCCTATTGTATGCGCGTGTTGTGTATCCTTTCCTTAGTGGTCATCTTTTGTTGGGGTTGATCAGGGCGTATTAATGATGCCACTTCCTCAATCAAGTTGTTAATTTCCTCCAGGGTACTTTTTGCCTTATCAGCAACTTTCTTTTTAGGCTTTGATGTTCCCTGAGCTTGCTCTACTGCCTTACGTTTCCCCATTTGGATGTGTACTCAAGCTAACTGACCTAACCACAACGGGCTAGCTGAGAACAATATTCCACAAACAGTGTCAGGGACTTGCAGAGTTAATTTAGTTAAGTGAATGTCACCTCCCTTGAATTATCTCAAGAGATATTGTCACTGAGTTTAGAAGAGTTGCAGGAACAGTGCCTTGTGTTTGAAGATGAAGCCAAGAGAGTTGGCCCAGCCGAGCCTCTTCCTGCCGATGACGGGCAAAGATGGGCACCCTCTTGGCCCGGGCCTTTCCCAGGCGCATCCCGCGCATGTCCCTTGCACGTCCCGTGATGCGGGACTGCTCTGCTCTCTTTGTGGTGCACGAGCAGCAAGCAAATGACGTTGGGCCTCTGGGCCCCCACAGGTGAGCTGGGAGGTGTAGTTTCTCCCCTCCCGCCGATTTGCAAGGTCCGCTAGGTCAGTTTCAGGATTATTACATACATTTGGAGAGACAGATATACTTGTCTATAATCCAAACATAAATATCACCATAATTCTGTGCTAAGGTTTACTATCCTTAGTTTCTTTATGTATCCTGTACAGTTAGCATTCCACTACTAGTGGATGGTTCAGTGGCGAAACCGAATTATAAGACAGACTAAAAAGATGATTAAACTGCATACAGATTAATGAAAAATATCCTTACTGGTGACCACTATAATCTTCCTCATCATAGCCATTATCATATGAGGTGTCCTGCCTCCCCGAGATTATTTACTATTGTTCAAACTAAAGCAAAAAGGGAAGTCTTTCTTCCTTTCTCATGGCATAAACCCCTTTCCCCCTTCCGATATTGTTATTCCTGTCTCGATACAAGACTTCTTCATCTTAAACCTTCATTGAGGAATAAAGGGAAAGAGGGAGGGAGAGAGACAGCTAGGACTGTGCTTGGGAGGACTAATGTCTAGGGTAATGAAGGTCACAGGTAAGTAATATGCTCATAAACCATGAACCCGTGCTCCGCGTCACAGTTAATACTATGAGAGGGTATTCACAAGATTAATTTTAACAAATCCTCATTGAATATATCCGAACACTAATATACAGTTCTGATGAATAACAAAAAATGTAAATCATCATATTTTCACAACTACTGTTATTTACTTCATAATGGATTTTAGTACGCTAGAACCAAAATAAACTGGAAACGCTGTAAAGCAAATGAATACAGTGTGGAGGCAAGCGTACAGTCAACGGTTTACAGACAGCTGTAATGGAGGATAAAGCTTGGTACCTTCTATGGAAGGGCTATGGCACCATATCACATTATCACTGCAAGCGCTAATTTAATACATGGTGTCTGCCTCAGTTCAGGGCTGATGGGGGTTTCTCATAGTTGAAAAGCTGGAACAGTGGTATTTTAGCACCATAGACAATGGGAAATGTATCCTTGTTGCGAGACATTTAGGGGCTGATTATGCGTCCGGCAGTCCACGGACTGCCAGACTCACGTTGACGTAGCAGTGGTGGTCTCCTGACCATCCCATTATGACTCAGGCCCCCTGGGACCACCGTAACCTCCAGGGAACAGAGATCCCTGGTGGTGGCACGGTGGTCTTGAGGCCGCAATATGCTTGCCGGGACCGCCATGGTCCCACCAAGCAAATTACAAGTTTCCTCTCCGCCACGGTTTTCATTGTGGTTCCTTCTCTGTGAAAACCATTGCTGAGAAGAAACCTGTTGCCTTAGGGCCACAGGGAGCATGCAGGGGGATATATGGTGTGCAACCCTGTGTGCTTATACCCCAGTATCTGCCCGGCATGGACTGCAACAGTCCATGCTGTGCAGTTACCGACTTTGACTTTCCCATTGTGGTGCTTATTTAATAGGCACCACTGTGGAAATGCCAAAGAACTACCAGACATGAGAAAACGTGTAATCTGGTGGGTGGTTCGCACACAGGTGGTGCAGCGGGTCCCATAATCAGGTCCTTAGAGGAATGAGCAGCATTTGGCTGGGAATGTAGCAGCATCAGTTGACATTTCTAAAGTAAACAGCAGAACATAGACCAATATCTTACAAAAAACATCATAACAACACATAACAAATATAACAGGGCACAAAACAACAACAAAGTTAAAACTGAAAACAAAACAACAACCATAGGACAATGCATGATTGCATTGCAGTAATATAGCACAGACGTAAAGCACCACAAAAAATCAAAACACATCACTACCACCATCCGTTGTGCCCCACAACAGATATGCACAAATAGTCCTGTTACACATAATCACCCTAGAAACCTGCTTTCATAATATGATGATAAAAGGTGCTTACATCAAGTAGGTTGTTATGTTCAATCACTTTTTATGTGACCACTTCTGTATATGGCACTAATTTATGTGTATTATTATTGGTTATGTTGCATAACAGTCCTGTGTATGTGGTGTGTAGCACTGTGTTCTTCTGTACTATATGAATAATAATATATTGGAGAGAATATTTTTCAGTATTTTTGGTGTTAGTGGTATTTATTAATTCAATATACTGGTGGTACAGAATCATTTATGTGTCACGTCATTTAATGATACATCCCAGGAAATCAGGACTAGAATAACCTAGCTGACAAGAAATTGTGTTTTTCCCTACAGAAGTGATTGTTGTTATATAATATGGTCACTATTAGCAGCACAGCAACTTTCCTGCTGACACACAAAGGTATCACTAACACCAAAGACAGAGTTGTAGGCTGTTACCAATTAATACAATACACTTGGGCTCCATGCGCATGCCTGACGCTCATTTATCAGGCATTATATGGCATTCGTCTGCAGTGCCGGCATTTTCCATTCCTAAGCATGAAAACGTGCGCCACCTGCTCACTAGCAGCATATGGTGCCGAGGAATGAGGGACATTCATTGCTTCACAAAGCACCTGAATACAACCCCATGGTAAAGAATCAAATGCACTAGCAGCTCCCTCAATATCCACATTTATCTCTGGGGTGCCATCTTTGGGGTGAAAAGCCTGAGGTGCTAGCAGACCCGCCACACATATAAGAAAACAGACAGTCACCTTGACGACAGCGAGAGACAGCAATGCATGTTGGTGGGGTAGAATAGAAGTAAACATGCGCAGATATGAATATGGCCAGCGAGACAGCAATGTGGAGAGCAGCATTGCACAGAAGCACCGTCCAAAAGAGTGACATGACATGGGGGTGTGGGTGGCTTTGAGAAGCAAAGCATGCAAGAGAGATAGTTGTAAGCATGCAGTCAAATGGTATACTTCATGATCACGCCACGAAGTTGAATGCTATGCTGGAATGAAAACAACAAGAGTACCAAAATAGAAGAGAAGGAGCAGGACAGATGATGTGGGGTAAAGGCCAGAACAACTGACCTTGGAGATGGGAAGCAGGGTTCAATTTTCGGCGTTGGCTCAACATCCTGTAAAAGCATGCTTGAAATGGTGCTAACACAAAACGATTAAATCAAAGAAAACGGACAAACGAAAAAGCATGCAGAGAACAAGCATGCTTGAAATGCATACAAGCAGGGTAAACATAAACAAAAAATGTGGTGCAGACAAAACCGAATAAAAGAGGTTCCAGTGGATGAAAAGGAGCACTTGGGTCACGGGACACTGTTAATAGAAACACACAAGGATCAACAGGAAACAGCATGATACAACCAATAGAAATGGAGGAAAAGTAAGTAGCAAGCACACAAACTAATGAAAAGTGAGGGTGGGATGGAAGGACCTATTAAGATTTATATTAAAGAGGGGCGTGGCTTGGACGCCGTAGCTGCATGGCGGCTTCTATGTGAGCTCTGTGTGGACGCGGAGCTTAAGTGTCCTTTTCGCAGGTGTGGTTAGGTGCATCGGTATGCCGCTAATGGAGACTCCAGCATTGCTCTTCGTCCTGGGAGCCGCGGCGGTGATAATTCTCTCACAAAGACGCGAGCGCCCGCCATTTTGAATCGCGGCGCTCGCGTTCCGAATTTTCTGGCTTCTTTCTCTTCAGGGTGCTGTGCCTGGATGTCCATCAATTTCGATGTGCCCTTCCTGCATTTTTGTTAAGAGGACAACGCAGTGAGTTGTTTATATCGTCTTTCCTCGCCCATTTCACCAGCTTAAATGGTTCTTCACTGCAGCTGCTGTTATTTTCCTCAGAGATACGAGCGGCCGCCATTTGTATTGCTTTTTTGCGGTGCTAGGTTCTTTTTTTTCATATTTTTAATTGTGTTTTTCCTTGCACAGCTATGGAATTGTGACTTTTTATATTTCCAATGTTCTTATACATGGTCTGAAGCTCCTCATGGGCATTAATTGGTTATATTTTCTGCTTCCTTTTCTTCACCTCCTGCTGCTGCATTGGTTTATTCATGGTCTTTACCTCCCAGTCAATATATGAGTTTTTCCTGCTTTTGTTTTCTATGGCGTGAATTTTCCTCATCAGTCACGGTCTCCTCAAGTACTTGCTGATTTTGTGAGACTTTTTCCTTCCAACGTCGCTGTGCCGATTCCAGTCATGGTGGGATCTTGTTGAACTGTGTTCTAGTGTCCAAAGGGTGTAGCTGCTCCGGGATAGGCTATATCAGATTTCCAAGTCGTGTTCCTGCTTCTGTTGAATTTACTACTATCCTGCGTTACTGTGTCGCTGGGCTCTTGTTGATTTTGGGCTACTGTACCCCTGACTCTCTACTGCTCAAGGATGTCAAACGATCCGCTTGCGCCCAGAGCCTCGAGCTCAGGTACAAAACCGAAAAGGCAAAAAAAGACCCGCCTTCACCGATTTTATCTTCACAAAACCCTGTCCTGGACTCCATTCTAGATGAGGTTCATGGCCTCCAACCATTCATGTCCGTTACCAATGACAAGCTTAAACAAATTGAGGAACGATGGATTGTTATGGAAAGTAAGGAATTAGATCTCGAACAACGAGTCAGCGATTTACAGGATATCTCCACAAAGATCCCTCTTCTTCAACAGGAAGTTCTTAAACTAAAGCTCCACACAGAGGATCTTGAAAATCGCAATCGCAGAAACAACCTTCGCCTTTTTGGCCTGCCGGAAAATGTTGAAGGGACTGATCTAGTGTCATTCTTAAAGAAATTCCTTCCAGAGCTTCTAGACCTTCAATCTTCATCAAATCCTCTTAACATACAAAGGGCTCACCGACTGGGTCGGCTTCAACCTTCTGCTAACAGACCGCGTGGAATTATAATGCTTTTCCTGGAGTTCACAGATCTTATGCCAGTCTTGAAAGCTGTTAGAGTCAAACGCCGTCTTACCTGGTCTGGCCATAATATTTTTATATCTCAAGATATTTCTAATGCTACCAATGCCAGACGTAAAGAATGTCTTGCTCTTCGACCTCAGATGCGTCAACTTAACATTCAATATGGAATTCTTCATCCCTGCCTTTGCAAAATCACGCATGAGGGTCGCACACGCTCCTTCGAGGATCCGGAAAAACTCAAACTTTTTCTTCAGAATTTTTCTGCACATGGCATGGACACAGGTTCTTGATTTCCTCTCCATTGATGGATTGTTTCTCTTTATTGATATAATGATCTGCATGTTTTCCTTCCTTGTTTTTTTGTTCTCTTTATACACGTGAAGTTCTGGTACATTTCATTGTTCTCTTTACCTGTTTTCATGGTGGTCCGTGTCCTTCGGTGTCACTATGCTCCCCGTTCTTAGATCTTCTCTCTTTTTACAGATCTGGATGTTCTTCCTTGATCTGTCTACTTTTTCCACTTACTCCTCTTGTTGCATTCTCTTCCCTCTTTAATTTATTCCTATTCCCCTTTGCCTCTCTCTTCCTTATCTTTTATTCTATTCTCTTGCTTTGGTGTTTTTTCCAGGATTTTGTCCTTTGATTTAGCTATTAAAAATTGTCTTTCTTTCTCTTTTTTTGTCACTCCTGCAGTCATGTGGTCCTATGTCCGTACGTTCCCCTCCATCCAGAAGTATGGTTAATGTCGTTTTGTGGAATGTCCGTGGTCTGGGTCACCCGGTCAAACGTCAGAAGGTATTGTCTCATCTTGCTAAATTTAACACACAGATTGCTTTTTTACAGGAAACTCATTGCAATGACACTGAATCTCTTAAACTTAAACGTCAATGGGTTAACCAGATTGTTTTCTCCCCTGCTAAGGATCGACATGGTGGTGTTGCTATTCTGTTTCATAAATCTATCAATGCTCAAATTTTGTCGACTGAATGTGATCAAAATGGTCGTTGGGTATTGACTGAGGTTATCATAGACAAGAAGCAGATAGTTTTTTTCAATATTTACGGTCCTGTTAAACCAGATCCAGAATTTTGGCATTCTATAAAGTTGAAACTTCTATCCATCGACAATCCCAATATTGTGGTTGGTGGTGACTTCAATAATTGGTTAGACCCGTTCACTGATAGACAGTCCAAATGCAAGTTCAAACCTGACAAATCCCACAAATCATTTCAAACTGCCATCTCCTCCCGCCCTCTATTTGACTCATGGAAAACGTGTAACCCTGATATCTCAGAGTTTACGTTCTTTTCACCCGTACACCATACTAGATCCCGAATTGACTGTATACTTGTTTCTAAAGCATTATTACCCTGTCTACTGTCCTCTGACATTGGGTCCATTTTTATATCTGACCATGCTCCTGTCTCCACCCGTATTGATTTATCCCTCACCACTTGTAAACAGGGCAGATGGCGCTTCAATAATTTCCTGTTATCAGATCGCACTTTTATTTCAGAAGCGACTTCCTTTATCAAGGAATTCTTTTCTTTTAATAACTCCCTAGACACTTCCTTACATAACAACTGGGATGCTTTTAAAGCATCTTTTAGAGCCTTCACTATTGCTTATTCCTCAAAGAAGAAAAGGTTACTGCACACTAAATATAAAGAAACTTTAGCCAAGATTATTACCAAGGATGCCTGTAATATTCTCCTTAAGATTAAGTCGAAATATCATGGTGGCCAAAACAAAGCCGGGAAATTGCTTGCTAATCCTCTAAAAATTAAATCAGAACGAAAAGTTATTGGTCCCATTCATTCAGAGCTGGATGATGCACTCCTTTCATCTGATCCTGATATTATTGCCTCATTTCAGTCGTTTTACAAGCTCTTATATACCGAAACTACCAATCCCTCTAAGGAAGATTTGGTCTCTTTTTTCCGTGATATCCCTAAGCCTAAAACCTCCCAAGATGATTTTCAACCCCTGGAAGAAGATATTTCCCTACAAGAATTGACCGATGCTCTTAAATCTTTGAAGAAAGCAAAAGCTCCTGGTCCCGACGGCTTTTCAATTGAATTAATTTCTGCTTTTTCCTCAATTTTTGCCCCCAAATTACTCGAACTTTTTAATTCCTTTATTTCCAACTCCCTGACATGTGGCTCTTTTTTGGAAGCTCTTATTGTTGTACTCCCCAAACCTGGTAAAGATCCAACCTATTGCAAAAAATTTCGTCCTATTTCACTAATTAATTACGATTGTAAAATTTTTGCAAAAATATTGCCGTCTCGTTTAAAGAAAATTATCCCTATACTCATTAACCCAGACCAAGTTGGTTTTGTTAAAGGTCGATTGGCCTCTGACAATGCCAGGATGTTTTCCAATATTCTTGCCCTTAGTAAAAAATATCCTTCCCTGCTAGCTGCTCTATCCTTAGACGCAGAAAAAGCCTTCGACCGTGTTAATTGGGAATTCTTAATTCATGCATTACAATGGTTTGGTTTCGGCCCGAAATGTATTTCTTATGTTAAATTGTTATATACTAATCCTAAAGCTTGTATTTTTGTTAATGGTCTCTCTTCCCCCTATTTTTCCCTGCAGAGAGGTACACGTCAGGGCTGCCCTCTGTCCCCATTATTGTTCCTGTTATGTTTAGAGCCTTTTTTGGAACGTGTTAGGAATAACCCTCGCATTACCGGTTTCAGTTTTAAATCTACACAAATTAAGCTGTCTGCATATGCTGATGATGTTCTTGTTTATATGTCTAACCCTGAATCCTCCTTACCCCCCTTTTTACAGGAAATTTCATCTTTTGCTAAAGTTTCAGGTTACAAATTAAACTTCTCTAAGACTGAAGTTCTACCCTTAAATCCCTCATGTTACCGATATATGTTTGAGTTATCTGGTTTTACATGGTGTCCTCAAAAAATTTAATATCTCGGCATCTGGTTCTCCCCCAAAATTCGTGATACACTACTTCATAATTTTTCTTCCTTAAAATTTAAGATTACTAATTTGTTAAATCTTTGGTCCCCTTTGTTTCTCTCTTGGTGGGGCAGACTTGATACAATTAAAATGATGATTGTCCCCCAGGTTCTATTTATATTGTCAATGTTACCTTTTAAGATTCCTAGATATTATTTCTCTCAGATTAATTCACTATGCTCCAAGTTTCTATGGAATAACAAACATGCACGTATTGCCTTGTCTAAACTGATCCGACCTAAGAATGAGGGTGGGGTAAGATTTCCTGATTTTAATTTATACCATGATGCATTTTTGATTCGTCAATTCTTTGTTTTGTCTAAGGATTATCAGGATTTACCTAAACCTCCATGGGTTACTGTTGAAAGCTCTCTGTTAAATGATTTCTCAATACGTGATGTTGTTCACATGTCTAACTGTACTTTTATGTCTAAGTATCCTATTTTGAAACATTCTCAAGTTTTGTTGCACACACTTTTCTTTAAGTCACTTAACAACTACCAATCTTTTCTAGCGTCATCACTCTGGTTTAACAAATACATCAAATTTCGCCACAAATCATTTTATTACAAACAGTGGAAAGAAAAGGGTATTTATTATGTACATCAAATGTTTGCCAATAATGTGATTCTTTCATTCCTTCAGTTGCAAGAATCTTTTCATTTGCCTGATTCCTGCATCCAGCAATACGATACTTTAGTTCCAATTCTTCAGGGATGTATTCAAACCTTCTTCTCTCTACCAGTTCCTACTTCCTTTCTTCCTGACTCTTCTCTATATCAAATTTCTAATGATACTATTCCTACTGCCTCTTTCATTTATAAATCTTTATCTTCCCCTACTGTCACTCGGAATAAGTCTAAGGTTGAATTGGATTGGGAACAGGACCTCTCTTTGACCCTTTCTATATCACAATGGGACAAGTTCTGGCTGAAAATATTTAAGACATCTAAGGCTGCTAATCTAACACAATCCCTATTTTTTATTTATAATAGAGTTGTTATTACTCCTCTCTTGCTACATAAATTCAATCATTCTGTCACTGCTTCTTGTTGGTCTTGCCTTAATGCTGAAGGTTCTTTATTGCATCTATTATTTTACTGTCCTAAGGTTTATGCTTTCTGGGATACTATTTGGTCAAAATGTGCTGTGATTTTTTCTCATAAATTACAACTTAATCTTCAAAATGTATTTCTAGGCACTCTGTCGCCAGCTTTTGATACAGTGACTCCTATTTCACCCTTATTGGATTTATTTCTTGCTGTGGCTTTTAAAGTTATACTAACTTGTTGGAAAGACAACTCTAAACTATCCTTTTTACATTGGTGGAACTTTATATGTGATGAACATAGAATCGCCTCTATTCCTCAACCCTCCATTCATCTTCAAATCAAATCTGATTTATTATGGCTTCCCTTTACATCTTTTCTGTCACCAACACCATAATCCTTCTCCTCTTTTCTTCTTCTCCTTTCTTTCTCTTTTTTTCCCTTCTCTCTGTTTATTTGTTTTCCTTTTCCCTTTTTCTTTCCCTTTTTTGATAAAAAACAATTAAGTATCCTATTACTTACAGATTTTACTAATTCTCACTATGTCCTTTGGTTCTTTGTTTACTATTATAATACAATAATTCTTGTTCTTGCCTCTTATTTTTAGCAACATTATTATCTCCGTTCATAAAGTATACTACACTTTTTCTATGTATTATTTGCTTAATGTATTACTACTATTTTATATTTGCCTGTTTGCTTATACTTATACTCTTTTTGGCTCAATTCATATTTGTAATCCTGTGCTTTCTTATCTTAATAAAAATTATTTAACAAAAAAAAAAAAGATTTATATTAAATGCAATACATTTCAAAAGCACATTGCAAGCGCTTTACAGGCGCAACCTAAAACAGACCATGCAAAACAAAGACAGTGCACACGATGCAGGTCACTTCTGTGGTGTCTGAACTCACATCATGATTCTGCATCTGTCCATCGCTGTCATGGGTCCTAGCTTCAGTCAGCCCATTAATTTTCTTGTAACCACTCACCATGCTGTGACTTCTAAGCCCATTCTTATAATGTGAACAACAAAACTGCAACTTATAGAATCCAGTGTTATAGACTAAAATCCTACTAGTAGCTAAAAGTGATCCCCCATCCACCAGGGTCTCAGTTGGAAGCTCTGTCCATCTTCATCCAGAGAGACCTCTAGAAACAGAATGCAGTACTGCAGTTCACATTCACATAAACCTATTTGGATCATATGTATTTCACCCATCAAGCGGGATGCAAACTTTCAAAATAGAGAACGCAGCTGCAAAATGATGACAGAGTCCAATTAAAAGAGTCTCAGCTCAACTGAGAAGCGTTGGTATAGTTACATAAAGAAGCAGCAGCCTCTCTAATACATGACACTGCATTAACGACCAACTCTTCTGAGGCAGCCCTCCTGAGAAGTGTTGCTACTGTCCGTGTAAAGTATAACCACCCAGACCAGAGGTACTGCCACTGTCCCGGTGTAGGTATTGTCTCGTAAATGTATGGCAACCAAGCTAAGATGTATTTGTACCATCTCTGAAAGGTGCACACACCCTGCTTAGAAATGTTGTTATTGTCCAATAAAAATGTTGCTGCTTTAAGGACAGGGTTTTGAACTGTTGGACAGTATCATATTAGACAAGAAGAGACAGAGAAATGTAGTCATTGTCCAAAAGAAATAGAGCAGCACTGGAGGGAAACAGCGGTGCTATCCAGTAAACGTATAGTGAATCCTATTGAGACATGTTTGTATGATAGAATAAGTGGAAGTGGAAGCCTTGTTCAGAAGTGTTCATACCACACGCGAAAAGTGTAGGTGCAACTTAAAAAGGCTTGGCACTGTCCAATAAACATATGACAGACATCCATTGACCCAATCCCTATCTCATAATAACAAGTACTGAAACCTGGCTATGTGTTGGTGATGTCAATGAAAAGCAAAGCTGGATATCTGACAAGTGCCTGCACTAATATGGTGGTGACATGGTATGACTCAGTTGTGGAGTGCATTTCACCTAAAACCCTTTCAGTTGCCCGGTCCCAAGGCACCCTATCTCTGGAAACCTCAAACCCACACTACACAAAGTTGAACTGCCAAGGTATATTTTTCCATTTTACGCACTAGCAAAAGACTCTAATTCTTTCTGTGGCACTGGCGGCCTCCATGAGGCTCATCATGTGTATGTGTGTGTGCTCCCAGAAAATTATCCAGCTCCTTAGAAGTCAGTATCACGGTGCCGCTCGCAGCTGTATGCAGAGTTCGTGACTTTCTTCACACCCTGTTCGTTCGTGTAATAGAAGTGGTGGAGTGGTGCTTTGGACATTTTTTTCTGTGGCCGAGGAGAGTGAGAGGCGCTTTCAACAGGGGCCGGGACTGCGAGACCCAGGGTTCCGCGCAGGATCAACGCAGCGCACCTGGAGTCTCTTCCCGCCCCTGCTCCTCCCTGTTTGCCTTGCCTGGCTTGTCCCTTCATAACAGCTCGCGGCCCCCGCTTCGCGGGTGCCGCTCGCAGCTGTATGCAGAGTACGTGACTTTCTTCACACCCTGTTCGTTCGTGTAATAGAAGTGGTGGAGTGGTGCTTTGGACATTTTTTTCTGTGGCCGAGGAGAGTGAGAGGCGCTTTCAACAGGGGCCGGGACTGCGAGACCCAGGGTTCCGCGCAGGATCAACGCAGCGCACCTGGAGTCTCTTCCCGCCCCTGCTCCTCCCTGTTTGCCTTGCCTGGCTTGTCCCTTCATAACAGCTCGCGGCCCCCGCTTCGCGGGTGCCGCTCGCAGCTGTATGCAGAGTACGTGACTTTCTTCACACCCTGTTCGTTCGTGTAATAGAAGTGGTGGAGTGGTGCTTTGGACATTTTTTTCTGTGGCCGAGGAGAGTGAGAGGCGCTTTCAACAGGGGCCGGGACTGCGAGACCCAGGGTTCCGCGCAGGATCAACGCAGCGCACCTGGAGTCTCTTCCCGCCCCTGCTCCTCCTATAAAATCGTGCCCCAGACGCATAGCGGGACGCGTGTGCGGGACGCCGGACGAAGCCCGGACAAAGGGCGGACAGTCTTAGACAGTCCGAGACAGGCTGAGACTGGACTGGACACGCTACTCAGCCCTTACTGTCCTCGTTTCTGCGTGGTGTGCAGTAAGGCTTTTCATACTTGTTTCTACTTCTTGGATATACCGTCATCCTTTATAACACTGTTGTTATTTGGTTATTTTTATTAGTTCAAGAAGAATGCCTAAAAAGAATTTAGCGGCGGGAGGCAATTCAATAGAAAACTATATGATACAAGTAGTCTCTAAGATTAACAACGAGAGGCGCGAATCCTTAGGTCTTAGCCTGTCCCCTAATTTATCTCCACTAAGCCCTTCACCTGATTCTCCCTGGATTGATAAACCTCATCAGGTCGAGGGAAGTGCAGTTTCAGACTCTGATATCTTAGAACATGGCATTTCAAACCTGAGTACTCGTACAACACCGGGTCAAGACATAACTCGGGCTAATGACTCGGAATGCCAGGTAGTTGACACTGATCAAGACCAAGATCAAATTGTGCAGGAGAGTGAGCAGACAAATAATGAAGCTGATCCCCCAGTTCTAGATCTTGCGCCACGTGCTATCAGAAAATGTAGAAAAACCCCATTATACCGTGGTGGAGTTCCTTTAGGGAAGAAGAGGGTTGCGTCACCCGTGAGAAGTAGGGACAAAAGCAGGGGGAAAGTAGAAGAACCCGAGAAGTATAATGTGGATGAGGAGTTATTATCAAGATTAGCCGATCTAATTGACACTAAACTTAAAATCTTAATTAAACCAGTAGTGACCAAATTGGACAAGCTAACTGCTGATATAAAGAAATTAGGTGCAGATCAAAAAAAGTTAGCAGAAGCTGTGTCAAATATATCAGACACAGTTACCAGCCTAGCACTTCCCATAAAAGAGGTTCTTTTTCCTTCATCTGAGGGAGGCACTACCTCAAACTCTGTACACGTAAATTTACAGGAACAGTCCTCATCTACAGTGACACATCATTTACGGCCAGGAGATACATTACCCCCAATTCCGCCTGTAATACCTGTACCTACTACAGAAGAAGTTACGGTACAGTTTTTGGAAGATGCGGCTCCATTAGTATTAGTATTGGCTAACGTCCCCTCATTAGCCCCAGACCAATCAGAATCCCCCCCGGCAGTAACAAGTAAGGCCCTGCACTGGTTATCAGGCAATATGCAGTTGGCCCCGTGGGGGAAACAACAGCTAGCTGGTGACATCAAGTCAGCCAGAAGGGTCTCATGGATAGGTCAAAACCCTAAAAAATTCAAGGGTGACTGCATTATTATAAATTTTGCCAATTCTGCAGTTTTACCAAACATCCTGCCAAATATTTTGCCGCCGCAGCGCAGAAGAGGTACCATCATTCCTCTCACCCTAGAATTTTTCGGCAAAAAACAGCGGAGCATGTCCTATCCTAAGCCTACCCATAATTTCACCAGGCCCACATGGCCAGCGACATCTAATGGCTGGGGTTTTGAGGTACCAACTAATAACTGGGGGTATAGTCAGGATAGAAGGGAACGTCCAATACGATTACCCCCTCCAGATCAATACTACTCTTCTCATTTTAATAATCATTTTAACATTCCCATCTCCAATAGGTATGGCATCTTCTCAGACGAGGGGGGACTGGATGGGGTGGAATGACTACCTGACACATTTTCTAACCTCCTCCCCACCGACCGATTGCCTGAAGTTACAGACTTTGGAGATATTTTTCAAGGGTTAGAACCGCAAGGCAGTAAGGATGGGGGTCCGGTTGGCTGGAATCAAATAGATATACCAGGTTTACCCACTGATATAGATCCAGCCTGTCCTCAAGCTTGTTCTTCTGCCAATCCTGGGTCAGTTGGGGTACGCTGCTGTACAGGCTTAACACCTATCACTCTAATTGCACGTGGAAATGTGGCTACATTACAATACGAACCAATTAAATATAAGGAGGGGCTATTATCCTGGAATATAGCAGGACTGCAGGATAAACTGTCTAATATAGACTGGTTATCCTTTGTTAAAAATTACCCCGTTATATGCCTCCAAGAAACCTGGGCAGTGGGGAAAAATATACACATTGACGGTTATGAGAGTTTTATAACCTCGGCAGTTCCTTCATCTAGTGGTAGAGCTAAAGGGGGTTTGGCAATATTTGCTAATTTATCACTATTATGCCTTAAAACTGTACATCACTCTGGGAATAATAATATTCAGGTTGTCGAATTTAAGAGGGGCAGTACAAGTTTTGCTCTGATCAACTTTTATAACGCAGTGAGTCAGTCTGGCGATTGTAATATGGAGTCATTGCGTGAATTCCTAAGGGCCAAAGATGATTCCCTTCCCCGCCTTAAGATAATAGCGGGTGATTTCAACACTCACTTATGTGGGAATCCTAGCCTGAGTCCTGTTGGTCTTTTGGGTTGTAACAATCTGGAAGGAATACACTTTGACCACTCGCGAAGGGGTTCATGTTTAAATGACTTAATGAATGAATATAACCTTTTCACTGCTATGTCATTAGTTGAGGATCAAACCGTACTTTCAACCCCTACTTTTAAAGGTCACGCAACAGGGTCATATATAGACCATATCCTATTATCGGCAGAATTTGCTAATTTTGTTGGGGATTTTTCGATTATTTCAAGCATTTTTAGCGATCACAATCCTTTACGTATCACTTTGGGCGTGAACTTACTCGAAAAACATAACCCTCGAGAGGACTGTGGTACCACTAAATGCATTAATGGTAAGCGACGCTTAAAGTGGTCAATGGTGGACTGTAAGCAATTTTATTCTTCTATCAATAACGTATGCCATCATAATTTGTTAACGTGTACATCTACTGCTTCAGCACCATTACAAATTCTGACGTCTTTTAATGAGATTGCTAAAAAGGTGGAGTCACTTTTAACGTTACCTGCTAAGAGGATAGCTAACTCACCCAATAATCCAAAATGGTTTGACAGTAACTGTTCGAAGGCCAGTCGCGAGCTCAAGAAAGCATTAAAATCAAACCAGAGAGATCCTTCAACCATCAGGGTGCTGCGGGCTGAGTACAAAAAGTCTCTTGCCATTCGCAAACGTGCTGTCAAGAAAAGCGTTTGGGAGTCCTTGTTAGATCCAGAGATACTTAAAAATAGCTCTAAGTTCTGGGAGATCATTAATAAGCCCTTATTTGATCAATCCAGCATTTCAAGTATAGGCACCATAATCCCAGAAGAAGTCTGGATTAACTATTTCAGTTCCATTTTCAAAGGTAACGGTTCCCAGGCACAACGCAGTCCAAAAGAAATTAGTGAAAAATCTCTGTTCTTCACAACTGATGAGGTAATAAAGGGCATAGAAGGCCTATCAAATAACAAGGCCCCAGGACCTGACGGTCTCCCTCCTGATCTTTTTAAATCCTGTATAACACTCTGGGCACCGGTCCTTACAGCTGTACTTAATGCTGCTGTGCTCTGTGGATGCCCAAAATCATGGGGGATATCCACCATTGTGCCCATTTTTAAAAAAGGAGACCGCAGTAGCCCTGCCTGCTATCGACCAATATCTTTAATAAACTCCGTGGTTAAAGTTGTGGGAGGTGTAATTTTGAACAGATTGGTCAGATGGTCAGAAGAAAATAATATAATATCTTCAATCCAGTATGGATTCAGGCCTGGCCATTCTACGATTTCACAATGTTTAAACTTATATCTCATCATCGCGAAGTATACCAAGGCTCGAAGAGGAACGATCCATATGGCGTTCATGGATCTTTCCTCGGCTTTCGATTGTGTGAGCCGGGGGAAGCTCTGGGACGCCATGCTAAAAATGGGTGTGGATCCAAACTTGGTTGATTTGCTAGATGATATGCACTCGGACACCAATGCAAATGTCAGATTCACCAAAGACCTGAATGTGACCAAAGATTTTGGGGTGCATCGTGGTGTCCGTCAAGGCTGCATCCTGGCCCCTTTCCTTTTTAACTTATATATAAATGATTTGGAAGAGCATCTTTTAAGCACTAATACGGATTATCCGTATATAGGTCGTAGGGGGTTGCCAGTCCTTTTATATGCGGATGACGCAGTTCTCCTATCAAGAACAGCAAACGGACTACAAATCTTACTAGACTCCTTCCATTCTTTCATGACCTCAAGAGAGTTAAGCATTAATAACTCTAAATCATACATAATGAAGGTTGGACAGGGAAATAAAAAAGCAAACTGCCTAAATGTAAATGGTGTACGTATTCCTACTACACATACATTTTCCTATCTCGGGGTCCTCTTTGACAGTCAATTAAATTGGGGACCCGTGATTGAAAAAAAGAAGGGAGAAGTCACTAGGGTAAACGCGGCAATAATGGACTTTTCTAAGAAAGTGGGCAATAGTCCAATTGCCGCTTTGCTCCAACTTTATCAAGCAAAAAGTGTCTCCACAGCGTGTTATGGAAGTGATATTTGGGGTTATGTTCCTTCGGATCCCTTACAGACTGTTGAAAATAACTTCCTGAAATTAGTATTAAGGGTTCCCAGGGGCACGGCCAACTTTTCCGTGCACGAGGAACTGGGGGTTTCTTTCGTAAGTGACAAGATTGCTGTTAATCCCTTGTTATGCTGGATGAATTGCTGGTTAAATGACAACAATCCACTAACCCAGCTTATTTTAAGAGAGTCACTCACATGGGACAACAGGATGAAGGTTCCCTGGTTAAAGTATCTTTTTAAGTGCTTTGCTGATCTAGGTCGCCCTGAACTCTTTTTATCCCCTGAATCGATCACTAAACAGGATGTTATAACGGTCAAGAAAGTTTTTATTGATCTTAGAATTCAAGATAGGGAATCACGTGAGCTAAAAAAAGAAAGTGTTCGTAATCATGTATTAGTAAAAAGCACCTTGCTCATGGAACCCTATTTATCCTGGCAATTGTCCAGTTATGATCGTTTCTTACTGATCAGGTTCAGGTTTAATCTGTTTCATTTTCTGCTGGCTGTACCTAGGGGATCTCATCGCGGACAAGTGTTGCCGGCTTGCGGCTGCGACGACATGTCTCCGCAAGACCTGGCACACTTTCTTTTCTTTTGCCCCTTTTATACTGTACCGAGGAATCTATATTTAAAACCCTGTCTGAAAAAACTAAATTTTATACAATATCGTCCTGCACTGCACTTTCTACAGCTATTAAGTTGTGAATATACTATGTATCTTTGTAGTTTTTTAAAATTGGCAGTAAAATTTAGAAATAGTATGGAAGGATAAAAATAATATATGAATTGCTATTACCTCCTTTTTATAATGGACTCCACAAAATACTCTGAATGCTTGTTGTATATTTGTCTTCACCTGCTTATCTTAACTGTATTTTATCCTTTTGTATTATTGTGATTTTTTTTTTTTAAATGTAATGTAAATGCTTTTATGGTTGTCAATTCGCACAACCGAATAAAGTTTATTGACTTGACTTGACTTGACAGTATCACGATAAGATGCACAGGAAAGGTGAGTGAGTGAGTCTGGACCTGTGGAGCTACCTCTCAATGAATGGGTATCAAATGATTGGGGTATGAATCAAGAGTAAAGCTGATGCCTCGGCAACTCCTGTGAGAAGAGCTAGACATGGAGAGTGCTCCCCTAGTCACAATCCTCCCATGTTGTCCGCAGCTGGTCCATGTCCACCATGTCTACATGTCCTGCTACCACCTCCTCCAGCAGGGCCTCTCTTGCAGTAGTCAGGTGTAACTGCTGAATGGCAGTCTGACTAGAAGTCTTTGGAGTATATGCCTGGCTCTATGCCAGTAAATCCATGTTTGTGTTTTTGCACATTATTTTTCTGCACTGTGTTTCCATGCAAATGTCTGGGTGCACAAGTCTTCCAAAATGTCTTTAAAACTCATCTATTTCCCATTGATGAATTATTGTCGAAGGAGAACAAACATGTACCATTTGCCACAGATTTTCTGCATTTTTTTTTAACACAGAATTACCAACTCAGGACATTCTAGCGGTGATCCTGCCCAATTGAATTAAATACGGCATTTATAATTCATTTAAATTATTTCCAGTTTTCACCAATGTTTATTCTGATTTTAAAGTACACCATTCTGTGTACAATATTCCACAAAATCCTTGGAGCTATGCCCCACAATCCATAAGATTTAGGCCAAAGTTACTCCCGCAATGTGCTTTAAAATGTTACATTTCTTACAGTCTTCCCAGAAACTTCTGAGGTAAAAAAAAACACTAATGTGTGTACAATGCAATACGTTAAAAAAATTATTTAGGTACACCCTGCTTTAAATTGCACCTTCTGTTATTAGTTTCTGAAGTATTGTTGTTATAAATACCTTGCATTCTTTAAAATGTCACTTTATTAAAATATGTTTACATAAAAGAAAGGTTTCAGAGAGGAGTAGAGTACACTGCTTCAGCTCATAAGTTTCCCTTTCTAAGTCTTGAGTAATCTACAGAGAGTTTTTGCAGGATGTTAGCCAAACCTACTGTTTCCAATATTAATAGAATGGGATTTAGCTCAGCCTCTTGCTCCTGGTTGTTGGATAGCTTTGTTGTTTATCTCACTTCCTTACTCCGTCATCTACAACTTTCTTCTCTGTTTTTGTGTTTGTCCCATGAAGGAATATTTCAGTATCACATTGTTCTGATTAGATGAATTGTATCCTGCCACTACTTATTCGAGTGGACTAGAGTCTTTTGTATGTTACTTTCAGCACTGTGTTGGAGTGCATGTGTTTTTGTAGCCTTCTCCTGATCCCAGCATACACTGCCCTGTTCATTCCAAGCTCATATGTCGTTTCTCCCACTCCAACGCATCCCTCTCAGCTTCTATTTCTTGTTTAGTTTTTTTGGGGGGAGAGCTTCGCAGCTGCAATTTGGTGCTGGCCCACTCAATTCTTCTAAATACACTTCCACATAAATTTAATTTTACCAGTCCAAGAAGGGTGTCGGCCATCTTGAGCTCATTTTAAAAAGTGCATCCATATCTCATGTACAAGTACATGCACCTTGATACATGGTGGCCATCTTGAAACGCATTTACGATAATAGGAAACCCATTCAAAGACTGCCAGGAATTCCCGCTCATGCCTCACGACACATGCAATTGCCAATAGATAGGCTATTTAAAGCAGCGATCTTTTGGCTTTGCCAGTGCTTGGCATATAGTTGTTGTTAAAGTGGGGCTACACCCCACACGCACCCACCCCCGCCCCCCCAAAAAATATAGATACTTTTGGCTATGGGCCTGCCCTGATTTACAAGCAAAGACGCCACACTCAAAAAATGTTTTAGTGATCTAGCCAACTGCGTTCCCCGTTTGTATCCAATAAGTAAAATCTTTTGCACGACGTCTTTCACTTGACCTAAAGCATCGGTTTTGTTTCCGTTTGACCCTGCCAAGAATTGCATGAGTTCTAGGATTCGCGCCACATACGAAATTAGAGGCCCGACCGCATAATTGTGGCCTGGGAGAAATATGCTTATCTCGGTGCCATCAGATAACAGAGAGGAAAATCCGTTAGCGGTGAAGAGGTTTCACTGCAATTCTCCATTGGCCGGGCCAAGTTATAATTTGGAAAAGTGCACCGGCTTTATTCAGCCAATGTAATTACAAATAAGAAAAAAGCTTGATTGTTTCTCAGTGCATGGAACATTAAGAAAATTAAAGCACTCTCCTCCCGTCCAAGTATCGACTGCAATTACAGATAGCGGGCAGACTGAACTGCTATACAATATTGAAGTGATTTTATATTGCTACTGACTGTAGTTTATTATTAAAGGTTGGGAGGAAGGCTGCAATTTAATGAAGTGCAGTTTCTCTGAACAATGTGAGAGGAACCAGCGCGGAGCTTGCCGTCATTAGCAGGAAAGCAGACACAGGTCAGGCGGACGGAGCAGGTTTGAACTCGCTTTACATGTTTCTTAACGTCCATTACCCATTGCGCTTATCCACTTTCACGTAACCGGCTCCTGGAAATGGTAGGGGGCAATCATAAAATTTATGGGTTCGAAACATGGCACACAGTTAAAAGCCTTTCTCGGTTGTGTGAGATGCTGGTCGCTGCAGGTCAACATATAATTTAATGTTGTGTGGGGTCATTTTGCTTCGAAATGGAATTTGATTCTTATCGGGGAAAAAATAAATATCTGCAGATAAAACAAGTCGCTGAAAAATGACATTTGGTTCCGCGTCAAAAATGTGCGGTTTGCAAGTTCAAATGGCTGTATTTTGAGCTGTCAGAACACAGTGTCACCAAAGGCCAGGCTGCAGAGGGAACATTATGATTGCATCACTTTAGCTTGTGAGAATGTGAGGAAAAAGACAGAAATGCCTACACAAACTAGTAAACTCCTGACAGATCGCGAAATCGTTCAAATGTTTGCAATAATGACCACTGTGGTGTGCATCCAAATTGTTAAATGGTTCTGAGATTTTCATGGGTGCTACAAAACTGCTGCTTACAAAATTGTTACCACAGACTGCAGATCTTTTCCTATATTTGACTTGTGGAACATTTGGCTTCCAAATAACAGAATCAAAAAAATGTCAGCGAGTTGTCAAGTTGTTCTGTTTGATGTAGAGGACAGAAACCGATTTCATACATTTCCTTCATAATATTTATTTTAATAAGAAGGCAATGTTTGTCCAACCCCGCCCAACACGAGCCTCCTTCTAGTTCCAGTTTTTTTCCATTAAGGAGACCCTAACTTTGGGAAAATAAACTTTGTGGCAACAAGAGGAAATCCCTGCCCCACGCTTTTCCGTTTTTTTTTCTAGTATCGGATTTATTTTCAGCCCTGCCGTGACCATGAATAAAAATCTGGAGTAGTGCTCAAACTGTTCTACCACATAGGGCATTCGCCCTCACAGATCCCGCCAGGTATTGCCTAGAGGGTTTTTTGCAGCTGAAACAGTAATCAATTTGATACGAGAGACTTTGATTGGGTGCAAAATCCACTCACGTCATAAAGTCACACTGCAGAAACAGTATTTCCCCCAGGCGGCCATTCCACATGGTAGAACTACGACACATGAAGTGAGGTACTAAGTAAGCTTTGTAGACGTGGCTTCTGTGGGGCAAGAGGCCAAGCACTCTTCCTTCAAGTCCCCACTAACTGGGCATAGAGGATTAACTGGGGAGATACATTCTAGAACACAGGGCTCTCTGTGGGGTAATGGTGAGAGAAGTGCTTGTGGAACACCTGTTATGGCTCCAGTCATGAATACATGATATGAGTAGTTAAACCAGGCATCAAGTTTTAATGTTGAACTTCAGAAAGTCCTATCTCGAAAGAGAGAGAGAGGAGCTTATACTGGGCTCAGAAAGCAAGTGCAAGGGGTAGAGTACTCCAGAGTGGGAATGAGTTCCAGTGGAGGGGGATGTTTAAGTGTAAATGGGCAGATCATCCTAGAAGGGTGTGGCAATTTCCACTCATGGAGAAGTCTTGAAAGTATGTCAAACTTATTCAATTCACAAGCTTTTCTCATTCGGAGCGGTCTTCTCTGTCAGCTCTCAAGAGGACTGTGGACAGCACAAGAAACCAATAATGCAGTAATGCAAATTTCCACTTCCACATTACTGGCATGGATACTCAGACTACTACAACTAGCATTCGGGTGTACAGGAAATCTCAGGTTTAAGAATTTGTTCTGGAATGGACTATCAGTCTCATTGCAATGATGTCAACAGGCAGAGGTCTAGAAGTGAAAAACCTTACATGTCACGTTCAGTGGCGCGCATCTAGAAGGGACAGCACTTTTACATCGTGCATATGCATGAACTAACTATTGAGCCTGACTCTCCAGATTAGGAGAAACTTAATTGGTTTCTAAATTGGGATGCCAAACTCAGAGTCTGAGACTGGCAATGCATGTGTATGAGGTGAACCAGATTTTGCATAGAAGTGTCACCCTAACATGGCATGCCTAGATCATTGAATGTGAAGTCCAATATAGAAGAAGGTTCAGATTTGAGATTCTTTCTGAGCTGAACTTTAGGGCTCACTACTGTTATTTAGGAGTATGAGTGCATGAGCCCAATATATGGACTAGACTGGATCTAAAAGTGACACATCTCAACATCATATTCACAAATGCTTTGGACTGTAGGACGCAGTAGTTCAACCATGCTTATATATGATGTAGAATTAGTGCATATCATGCTGGTGCTGGCTGTCTATTATCCAGTCACTGAATTGCGAATGCAACAAGCAAGCACAATCAAAAAGCTGACCTGTAATGCAATGGAAGTCCTGGACTTACATTATACTGATGAATCATTCTGTACCATCCACAAAAGTTAGGTTTCTTCAAAATCTACACAAAGAATACACGGTCTACTCCATCACTGTAGCATAACAATCCAGATGAAGTGTATGAGATCAGGAATTTGAAAGATGCAATATCAGAAAGGGTCAATCAGTACAGCATAAACAACCTTTCTCTCTCTTTCCCTCTTTGTTGTTTCCTCCAGCTCTCATTCCCATACCTGTACCTCACTTTGTATCTAGATTCCTAAACCTCTACTGTCAGCTACCCTCCTCAGCCCTGAAACAGGCCCCATGGGTGAAAGCTAGAGTGTCCTTGTGCCGAAGCCTTTATAAAGAATCAACTAGAGAGCATAGGCGTCATCTCCAAAAGCAGGCATGGGAGGTCCTAGCCAAAGCGGGTGAACTGAGAGACCCTTTCCTATTTTGGAAAATTATTAATAGCCCCTGTCTCGCAGAAGCAACTAACCCGACAGTATGCCACCACATCACACCAGACCAATGGGTTTCCCATTATGGAAAAGTCTACAGTGTAGCCTGCATTGGCGAGTGTAGTGTAGACATTCCCCTTTGTGTGGTGGTCCCTCCCATTAGCTTCTCTTTGGAGGAGGTAACCTTAAGCATCAAGCTTTTGGCCTCAAATAAGGCCCCAGGCCCCGATGGTAATCCCCTGGATCTCTTCTGTGACAGCCCCGAGGTCTGGGCTCCCCTACTAACCCAAGTTCTAAATGCGGCAGCCTTGAAAGGGACATTGCCATCCAGTTCCACCACCATTATAGTACCAATCTTCAAAAAAGGAGATAAGGATAAGCCGCAATCTTACTGTCCTATCTCCCTTATCAATGCTGAAGGTCCTGGGTTGGGTACTTCTAACTAGACTGTCTTTGTGGGCCACAGATAACCATCTTATTGGAAGTCCAATATGGTTTTCGTGAAGGCTTGTCAACATCGGATCAATGCCTCAAACATTACCTTCTGATTTCGAAGTATACTGTGGACCAATCGGGCGTCATGTACTTGGCCTTCATGGACCTCACGTCCGCATTTGACCGGGTAAACTGGTCTAAGTTGTGGGACATCTTAATCTCATTGGGAGTGAATATCCGTATTGTACATCTATTCATATCACTCCATGCCCACACATCGGCGGTAGTGAGAGACTCACACAAGGTAGACCTGTCTAATCATTTTAATTGAGCTCCTTTTCTATTTTCGGTCTATATTAATGGCCTCGAGGCGGCATTCTTGACCCTCCAGTCAAACCCCCCAGAGTAGGTAGGAGAGCTTTGCCATGACTACTCTATGCGGACAAAGCAGTGCTCATGGCCCGTACAGGCCGGGGCCTGCAGGTTTTAATAGACAGTTTTGTGGCATTTATGGACAGGCTGGACCTGTCAGTGAACTATACTAAGTCTTATGTATTAGTGGTGGGCCCACGGCTTTAAAGCTGGCAATCATATTCTTGGAAAGGTCCCGGCCTTTCCCTACTTGGGAGTGTTATTTGATGACAAGCTTCAGTGGGAGGCCCTCATAAAAGGGAATCTTAATGAGCTGAATAAATCCTTGGGAACCATCACCAGTTTTGCGAGTAGATTGGGTTCATGGGCCCGGAGGAAATTTTTAAACTGTACAAGTCCAAAGGTATTTCAAGAGTAGTATATGGTAGAAATCTCAGGGTATGTGGTCTCACACAGGTTACAGGTGGCAGAAAATAAATTCCTACGCCGGATCCTACAAGTCCTCCAAGGTACGCCAGTTTGGTCCGTGCATGAAGAGCTAGGGGTTGGTTTTCTGGCAGACCAAGTGGCAAGTAAACCCTTAGTGTATTGGATAAAGATTCGGACTTCCGATCATAAGAATTTAAACCGCATGATTGTATCGGATTGTTTGAAATTGGAGCATGGTAACAAAATATCCTGGATTCACAACGTAAAGGAGTCCTTCCAGGCTATAGGCAGATCAGATATCTGTTTTTGCACATGACACTTTAAGTAAGGTGGAGGTTAATACCATAAAAGACCTACACCACACATGTTTAACTGCGAACCGCAAAATTCTTGAGCTCAGTAAACCCTCAGTTAGGGCATGATCATTGTTAAAATCGGTACCGGGCATTGAACCATACCTTTTGGCCCTAACTAGTGCTCACGACAGATTTTTAATCACACGTTTTAGATTTAACCAGCTCCATCATCTTTTAGCATCCCCGGCGGTGTTCTTTTCCTCAGCAAATCAACGAGGTCCCTGTGGCTGTGATCTACGATCTCCTCCGGATACGTTACATTTCATACTTTTGAGTAAATATTTTTAATTCCCCAGAAAAAGTTTCCTCCGAGCCTTGCTAAAAAGAATGAAGTTTAGGCATGCTAAAGTGGCCCTTCTGGATTTACAGTTGTTACCCAATCCTCTCACTCTTTGTGCAGTGTTCAGTTTCTTGTGGACCGCTTATAGATCTAGACTATCTAGAATCGATTGATTTTGTGCAGCTGTTTTTTATTTATCTGTATTGATTCAAACGTTACTGTGTTTTAGCATACATTTTTGCTTATTTATTATATGATGTATTGTATCTTTTATGGTTGCTCCACATCCGAATAAAGAAATATATATATATACCCTCCTCACCATGCAATCACAGTGCTGTGGAGCCTGATAGTTCCATCTCAAGAAAGACCCTGTGGATCACCTTATCGTTTGCCAATCCCTTTTGATTCAAAAATATTGTCTCCACCACATCAGGGGTACAATAGGTACAGTGGAAGGAACAAGGGGCAAGTAATAGGAGTATGACCTGGAATGGAATAGTGGCAGGGGTAAAGAGCATGATAGAAATGGAATGACAGCTTGCATGGAGAGGATTGCAGGGATGTGAATGTGACAGGTTCTGGGTATGTGACAGGGATGGAAAGGTTGAAAGGCTTTAGTACTGTGGCATGGATGTGATTTTCGCAGAGACTGGAATGGTGACAGGAACTGTTACTGTTACAGGAATTGGTAATGGACACTGATTGGGAGGTTTACAGGGATGGGGGTTAGAAGGGTGACCCAAGTGTTATTCCACAGGGGTTGTGTGTGTGACAATAACTTGGTGATAGGTACTTGTAAGTGACAGGAAGTGGGAGGGGTACTGTACTATCACACTCAGTGCTATATTCCACTACACTATTGTCATACTGGCACGGTCCACCTATCACACATTTCTGACCCTGTTTTATTCACCACCCACCGGCACAGTAAACTCCTACTCTTACCCTAGTCACTACTCACCTGACGCATCTTTCACTACCCAACCGCTCCCGCCACACTGTCAGATCTCTGTCACTACTTATCTCTCCACATACAACCTGTCCCATCCATCGCTACACACCTGATCGCCAAACGCCTTGCTTCACCCCAGTCATAACCCATCTACCCTCACTTCAATCACTACCCACCTGTCACCCCATACATCTGTATGCCACCTGCCTCATTACCAACCTCCCCCAACAACCTGTCGACGCCTTTTATCGACACCTCTTCCAATATATTTTCAAAATAGGAGGTACTGTAGGGCTTTTTATTCGTGGTCCACTATTGATGCTCTGTCAGATCCAGAAAGCTAGTGGAATGCTGTTCCTCTTGGAGTGGTGCTGAGTTAATTAAAATCATAAGACCAGCTACCATCACATGGATGGTGGTGGCAGGGGAGCCCGTGGAGGGAGAGGGATTCAAAGGGAATCCCGCTTATGAGGAACTAGGGTCCTCACACACCCAGCAAGCTAGTTGTCATGTTTCATCATCTGGACCTGCTCCTCGTTGGGTCGGCGCTGCAATACCCAACAGGCACCCGTAAAGGGGCTCTTTGTCAGAGATCTTTTGTTCCTTTGTCGGTGCGGCAAATCAATGAGACACCTTGGAGTTTGGTGTCATGTCCTGCGGGGGACCAGGGTGGTTCACCTACCCTCTCTGCCTGGTTCAGGCGATAGAAGTGACATTTCCGCAAGTGGGAGGTCACTGAACCCCACTACTGAAGAAATAGGAAGTAGTCATTGTCTGTGGTAGTTAGCTAGTAGCCACACCACTAAGTTTAGATAGATTTGATGTTCACATATTAGGTCCTGAAGAATTGCCATGGATTTCATTGACCATTAGGCAAGAAACATGTTGACCCCAAGAGATGAGCAGAGCTTTAACTGAACCTTCACGTCAGGGAAGGTGCCACTCTTTACGCTTTTAATGAGGTGGATAACCAACCTGAATAAAAGTGTTATTTGGATTATCTAACCTTTTTTTAACGCACTCACTGCACCTCACTGTATCTACACTTGCATAGGCCACACACCCACACTTCATCATACTGCAAAGGAACAAAAGATCTCCGACAAAGAGCCCCTTCGTGGGTGACCATTGGGTATTGCAGCGCCAACCGAATGAGGAGCAGGTCCAGATGATGAAGCATGACACCTAGCTTGCTGGGTTTGTGAGGACCCTAGTTCTGCATAAGCGGGATTCCCTCTGAATTCCTCTCCCTCCCCAGCTTCCCTGCCACCACCATCCATGTGATGGTAGTTGGTCCTCTGATTTTAATTAACTAGGCACGACTGCAAGAGGAACAGCATTCCACTAGCTTTCAACACCTCTTTCCAACCCTCAGTCATTACTGCACTTTGTATTGGTGTTTACATGAGATTACAAGGACAGCCTTATACCAATTAAGATTCCCATAGTGCATGCATTTTATTATTAAAGAACATCAATCAGACATACATTCCTGGGGGTAAGACATTTGCTAATTTATACCTTAGAAACTGGTTACGGCAAAGCACTCCCATGCAAATTTCAAATGCTTCAGCCTCTTTTTAATGAGATAATCTCACACAGGAATGGGGTCGGAAAGAAGAAGGCGGCATAAATCCAATTGTTTTTAATTTGGACTAAGAACAATAAACTAAATGGTTGCAGCAATCTGTGACACCTCAAATACTCAACTGCTTGGTAGCATAACCAGGTTATAGGATGCATTACAAAAACGAGTGACAAGCATACTGATCTACCACATTAAATGTGATCTCTTAAGTCATTAAAAAAATCCAGGTTAAACCTGTTTTATTCTGGTGCAAGTTTATACGTGCCTATAAGCACAGCAAAGGGCCCTTTTTCATGAACTGCACTTTGTAGTACGTGAAGTATTACTACAGTACTACTCACATATTGCAAAGTGCTATTCGCTAACTTACGGTTGTATGATGGTACAACGCATGCCTGAACAATGTATGCCTGTACCACACAATCTCTTTAACAACTGCAACTTTGCCATGCATGCCTTTACAATGCAATTTTGTGGTAAAGACATGATGGGTAAAGGGACAGGTGTGCTAAAGATCATACACCTACCCTGTAAACTGTCCCTTTCCCCCCCTTCTCTGAGCCCTGAAAATTAACCCAATGCCCCCCAAACTACCACGGACATAGCTCCCCAACCTTAGCTCTAAGAACTGTATCTCATATCCATAAAGTATCTTGACTCAGCATCCCCACCCTGCTGTCTAAAACTGCCCTACCTCTGCCCTGTAAACTGTCCCTCTTCCCAAGCTCTTAGCCCTTAAAAGTGTCCCCTGCCTTAAAACCTACCCCGATCCAGCCCCCTTAACCCTGAGCCCTAAAAACTGTTCGCTACACCTGTTAAGTTCCCCAACATAGCCCCACCTGCCCTGAGTCCTAAAATTTCTCCTTGACCTACAAACAACCCCAACCCCCTCCTGAGTCCTAAAACCGACCCCACCCTGAAAAACTAGACCCCCCACCCCTCAAGACCCAGCCCCAGTCCCACTTATCTAACTGCGTCCCCTCCCAATTCCAGATTGTCCTTCCTCTTTCTGTCTTCCTCTCCCGCCCATCCGTTCAGCATCTAGACCACGCATTGCCTTAACCACGCATATGCTTTGTTAAGGCATATGCGTGATTAAGGCAAGCGTGGTTCAGCATGTGGGAAAACAGCACACATGGCTGAGCCTGCGTTGTTAAGCCCATTTCCTCAAACCTACAGCTAGAGACATCCTCTTGCTCCTCTCCTATCTTTTTCTATGTAGAGCAGAGATGAAACAGGGGAGTGGGGGAAAATGGCAATATCTACTCCAGAATGGGAGGGATTTAATGAAATGTCAGGAGGGTTTTGGGGGGGGGGCATGCTAATACAAACACACCCACAAAATAATAAGACTACTGATATGCACAAACTACACTTTTAAAGTTACTGCAGGCCTGAAGGTTAAAAAACAGGCATAGACGTACTCAACCACGACCTTGGAGTATGTTTAGCACCACACATGGCCAATCACAGGTACTGCAACACACTCCCGTTGTGTAGAATATAATGAAGACAGCAATTTAAAATATCACCCCATATGGAACATTTTAGAATAATTAAATGATTTTAGCTTTGGAATTAAATATATATATATGGCTGACACACCTTAAGAAAATAAACTGATTGAACGCATCGAGATGTGGAGTGTTTTGTAAATATATATATATATATATATACGGTAGGACAAATTATGGGTAAAACACCAAGCATAACCTATCGAAGAGCCACAAATCTGAAAGATCGCTTAACACATAGCCACTACAGAAAAGAAAAGAGCAAAACATGGCTTCAAAGCAAAGGTTTTAAGAAATGTTACAACTGTAAAGTATGTTCAATTGCAAAAAATATTCAGGAAATAAAAATGGCTGATGGAAAAAATTGGAACATCCAGGAACTTATTACATGTAAGAGCCAGTATGTGGTCTACGTAATAGAATGTCCGTGTCAACTAAGATATGTTGGGAGCACGATATGTGAATTGAAAAAAAGAATATTAGAACACGTTCGAGCAACCATTCACAAAGACAGAAGTAATGCAGTGGCGAAACATATGGAGGCAAACCACAATAGCAATTGGAAAATGTTAACTTTTTTTGGGATTGAAACTGTGAAAAAACAGGAGAGAGGAGGGGATAGAGAGAAAAAACTAAGACAAAAGGAATCATGCCATATTCTAAACTTACGTTCTCTCACCCCACATGGACTCAATCAAAATGAGGAACTCTATACACATCTGTAAATGAACTGATAGAAACGTAGGATGGAACATTATGATGATAATACCCTTTTTTTTGCACCGCCAACTTGTATATACACAAAAAAAAAAATTCTTAATAATTATGTGCCTTGCATATAAAATGTGCGTATTTCAAATGTAAAATTCCAATTATGATTGAAAGTAGAGCTAAGATCGGGGTTATTTAAGACACAAAGTATGAGAAGTCACTCTCCACTGGAGGAGTTATATCATATCATCATATGTCTGAAAAATGAATTCATAGAACATGTTTAAATAATGCATTAGCAAATGAATAGATGGAAAAACCCTTTAATTTTATTCAATATTGGGAACATATGACCATTTCCTCACAAGTCAAGGTCCATTAGAATTAATTTGTTAAGTATTAACTTTATTTTTACTACAATTCCCAGAATGCCCCTTTTCCAAATAATAGGAAGTGATGTAATAACAAAGAAAGGTTTATAACATGTGACCTAGAATGGGGGCGTTACCGTGAACAAGGTCTCGGCTGAGACCGAAACGCGTTGGTTTTGTTTGTTGCTATGGAGTAATACTACAAACGTTAATAAATCACCAAAGTGGAAAAGCTAGACCGGAGTGCGACCCGTTTCTTTCTATGCGAGAAAGAGTGTGTGATTTATCAGCGGCCAGGCTCGGTCGCGGGACAACGCACAACTCCTAGAGCGCCACATCAGCAAATGGAGCCAAAGGAGGATTGATATATATATATATATATATATATATATATATATATATATATATATTACCTACTGGCGGTCGCCAGTAGGTAGTTATAGTTAGGACCACGTTTCCATAGGAAATCCGCAACATTCTATTTTGAATAACTTTGGCGCCGGTCGACGAATCCTCGCGAATTTTTCAAAATAGGTGGGGCGCTACGCTCCGCTCCTTCCCTGAAAGTCTCGGGGGGATTCGTCAAGCGGGGGCTGAGATAAAAGGGGGGTCCCAAAACGCGTTTTTCCCATGCATTTTTCCATAGGACCTTTAGACAGGGCTACAGCCCGAACGTCTGAACAGAATTACTAGAAATTTGGCAGAGAGGTAGTCCTCAGGTCAAGGAAGTGCCTTTTGTAGGTTTGGTGTAAATCTGTTCAGTAGATTCTGAGAAAATAGCCTTTAAATCAATATATATATCTGAGCCAGCTTACGGTGCGCTTACGGTACGCTTACCGTACGCGTACGGTGGCGTGCGCGAGCGCGATTCTGATTGGCTCTTAGATCTTAGTAAACATTCGAATCGGTTGAAACCAGGAAGCGGCGGCCGCCATTTCATGTGTTTCACTCAGAAAAAAAAGAGTGATAACAAGAAAAGGGGGCAAGGAGGAGAGTTACAGACCCCCTAACATTTGTAAGGGGGTCAAAGAAGGACAGAAAAGTACAAAGAAAACATTTATTGATTTTAAAAAAAATCACGGGGTACGCGTACGGTAAGCGTACGGTAAAAAAAAATAAAAAAAAAATAAATGAAATGCAGATTTAAGTGTTTAGATATTAGGGGGCTCTAAAAAGAGCCGTTGTGTTTATGAAGTGATTTTTAAGTGGTACCTACAAGTAAGTACCGATGCAGAGTCTAAGGTTCAAGAGGAAGACTCTGTTCCCTTCATCATTGAAGTGCACACCATCTCCTCTATAAATGTCTTGCATGTCGTAACGCAAGTTGTTGTGGTAAATGGAACCCATACCATAGTCACGGAGGAAAGCAGAAACAGATTTGTTGACGTGCTTTCTTGCTTTGTCAATCTGCGGACAGAAATGATTGGACCAGTTCCATTTTTGCCTTTGGCATATGTTAGAAAACACAAAGGCAGTTTTAGGGAAAAGTGAAAACAGTTGTGCAAAGGTGTCCTTCATAAGCATTTCCAGACCTACCCCAGTCAAAGTGCCTAGGTCATTGCCACCACAGTGCACTATTATGAGGTCAGGGTGTTGGTTTTGCATGAAGGATTTCACCAATGGCATCAATTGGTGCCACTTTAACCCTCTCTGACCAATCCATTTAATGTCTACATTTGGCAAAGCAAGGTCTCTCACCATACCTGTTTTCTCTGCAATCTTTTCACTCCAGAAGACATAGCTGTGCCCTACAATCCACACTGTGAACATCTTCAAAGGAGAACTGGATGCACTAAGGAGGTGTAATTCAGTAGAATGGTAAAAACAAATGAAAGACAGTTTGGAAATGGAGGCATACATATTTTTTTCATAAAAAAAAGAACTGATTGGCTGTTTCATACCATTCTAGAATAAAAACTAGGCTGTATGTGTAAATTAATAGAAGCATGTTTTGTATTGGTACAGAAAAATGTGTTACCAAAGAACAGTACTATGGATTTGCTGTTAGGTTTGAAAAGTCAAGCACTCTTGCTCTGTGGAATTGAAACATTGTTTGGCGAACTTCTGACCTAACTCCACACAGCAGTGTTCCATGAGCTGTTGCTATGGTAGCAGGCAGAAGTCAAGTTGGGGGAAGGGTACTAGGCAGAAGTCAAGTTGGGGGAAGGGTACTTTTGGAAAAGGGTTGGTTTTCAACCAATAGAAATGTGTGATGACATTTGAAAAAAAGGGGGAAGCACTGAGATTTGAAATTAACATGTATATATGTGGAAAAAGAGACGGAAAGTTTGCCATTATCTGGTTCTGCTGAGAGGAGAGAGGTGTAAAGAACAGAGATCCTGGCTCTGATAATCTGCTGTTTGAGTGCCACATTTCTTTCACAACTAACTAATTTTAAAGGTGAGTTTAGAGTTTGAGAGGGGATGTATATGGTAAATTAAGAAATGAATAATAGAAATGCAATTCTTTTTGTTGAAGTTGTGTTTATTATTTTCTGTTTTGGGAGAAATTTAAATGTGAGGAACAAGTAAAATAATATGGACTATGTTTTCACAATAAATTAAGGTGCACTGGTATAAAAAAAGAATAGTTTAAGGGTTTGAGGTTGGACTCAGTAATGCAAATACATTCAGCATCACTAAGGCTGGTTGCCCTTGCTGGAGTGTAGGCAGTCACCCAGGTTACAAATGGTGCTGGTCTGAAAAAGCAGTTTGGACATGTGCTTTTTAAAAAATCTGAAAAGTGGATTCATAATGTGTCAGTCTGTAAAAGTGATTATCACTTGCCAAAAAAAAGAGCAGTAAGTGTGCTTTCAAATTGGCAAAGAAATTTCGTTTTGTGACTAATGTGAAAACATGACTCTGTGTGCAAATAGGAATTACAGGCAGAGATTTATTGCGTATTGCTCTGGTGATTTCACAGTTGCATTAGATGGAAAGGGGGAGCCATTTTTTGGTGCAGAAGCAGACTCTTAGCACACACCCAGCTGCTTACTATGTGGAATCATGCACAGTATTCACAAGCGAGTGGGGTTTGAGGTTTCAGTCAGTAATGCAAATACATTCAGCATCACTAAGGCTGGTTGCCCTTGCTGGAGTGTAGGCAGTCACCCAGGTTACAAATGGTGCTGGTCTGAAAAAGCAGTTTGGACATGTGCTTTTTAAAAAATCTGAAAAGTGGATTCATAATGTGTCAGTCTGTAAAAGTGTTTATCACTTGCCAAAAAAAAGAGCAGTAAGTGTGGTTTCAAATTGGCAAAGAAATTTCGTTTTGTGACTAATGTGAAAACATGACTCTGTGTGCAAATAGGAATTACAGGCAGAGATTTATTGCGTATTGCTCTGGTGATTTCACAGTTGCATTAGATGGAAAGGGGGAGCCATTTTTTGGTGCAGAAGCAGACTCTTAGCACACAGCCAGCTGCTTACCATGTGGAATCATGCACAGTATTCACAAGCGAGTGGGGTTTGAGGTTTCAGTCAGTAATGCAAATACATTCAGCATCACTAAGGCTGGTTGCCCTTGCTGGAGTGTAGGCAGTCACCCAGGTTACAAATGGTGCTGGTCTGAAAAAGCAGTTTGGACATGTGCTTTTTTAAAAATCTGAAAAGTGGATTCATAATGTGTCAGTCTGTAAAAATGTTTATCACTTGCAAAAAAAAGAGCAGTAAGTGTGCTTTCAAATTGGCAAAGAAATTTCGTTTTGTGACTAATGTGAAAACATGACTCTGTGTGCAAATAGGAATTACAGGCAGAGATTTATTGCGTATTGCTCTGGTGATTTCACAGTTGCATCAGATGGAAAGGGGGAGCCATTTTTTGGTGCAGAAGCAGACTCTTAGCACACACCCAGCTGCTTACCATGTGGAATCATGCACAGTATTCACAAGCGAGTGGGGTTTGAGGTTTCAGTCAGTAATGCAAATACATTCAGCATCACTAAGGCTGGTTGCCCTTGCTGGAGTGTAGGCAGTCACCCAGGTTACAAATGGTGCTGGTCTGAAAAAGCAGTTTGGATATGTGCTTTTTTAAAAATCTGAAAAGTGGATTCATAATGTGTCAGTCTGTAAAAGTGTTTATCACTTGCCAAAAAAAAGAGCAGTAAGTGTGCTTTCAAATTGGCAAAGAAATTTCGTTTAAGGGCCTAATGTGAAAACATGACTCTGTGTGCAAATGGGAATTACAGGCAGAGATTTATTGCGTATTGCTCTGGTGATTTCACAGTTCATTAGATGGAAAGGGGGAGCCATTTTTTGGTGCAGAAGCAGACTCTTAGCACACAGCCAGCTGCTTACCATGTGGAATCATGCACAGTATTCACAAGCGAGTGGGGTTTGAGGTTTCAGTCAGTAATGCAAATACATTCAGCATCACTAAGGCTGGTTTCCCTTGCTGGAGTGTAGGCAGTCACCCAGGTTACAAATGGTGCAGGTCTGAAAAAGCAGTTTGGACATGTGCTTTTTAAAAAATCTGAAAAGTGGATTCATAATGTGTCAGTCTGTAAAAGTGTTTATCACTTGCCAAAAAAAAGAGCAGTAAGTGTGCTTTCAAATTGGCAAAGAAATTTCGTTTTGTGACTAATGTGAAAACATGACTCTGTGTGCAAAAAGGAATTACAGGCAGAGATTTATTGCGTATTGCTCTGGTGATTTCACAGTTGCATTAGATGGAAAGGGGGAGCCATTTTTTGGTGCAGAAGCAGACTCTTAGCACACACCCAGCTGCTTACCATGTGGAATCATACACAGTATTCACAAGCGAGTGGGGTTTGAGGTTTCAGTCAGTAATGCAAACACATTCAGCATCACTAAGGCTGTTTGCCCTTGCTGGAGTGTAGGCAGTCACCCAGGTTACAAATGGTGCTGGTCTGAAAAAGCAGTTTGGACATGTGCTTTTTAAAAAATCTGAAAAGTGGATTCATAATGTGTCAGTCTGTAAAAGTGTTTATCACTTGCCAAAAAAAAGAGCAGTAAGTGTGCTTTCAAATTGGCAAAGAAATTTCGTTTAAGGGCCTAATGTGAAAACATGACTCTGTGTGCAAATTGGAATTACAGGCAGAGATTTATTGCGTATTGCTCTGGTGATTTCACAGTTGCATTAGATGGAAAGGGGGAGCCATTTTTTGGTGCAGAAGCAGACTCTTAGCACACAGCCAGCTGCTTACCTTGTGGAATCATGCACAGTATTCACAAGCGAGTGGGGTTTGAGGTTTCAGTCAGTAATGCAAATACATTCAGCATCACTAAGGCTGGTTGCCCTTGCTGGAGTGTAGGCAGTCACCCAGGTTACAAATGGTGCTGGTCTGAAAAAGCAGTTTGGACATGTGCTTTTTAAAACATCTGAAAAGTAGATTCATAATGTGTCAGTCTGTAAAAGTGATTATCACTTGCCAAAAAAAAGAGCAGTAAGTGTGCTTTCAAATTGGCAAAGAAATTTCGTTTTGTGACTAATGTGAAAACATGACTCTGTGTGCAAATAGGAATTACAGGCTGAGATTTATTGCGTATTGCTCTGGTGATTTCACAGTTGCATTAGATGGAAAGGGGGAGCCATTTTTTGGTGCAGAAGCAGACTCTTAGCACACAGCCAGCTGCTTACCATGTGGAATCATGCACAGTATTCACAAGCGAGTGGGGTTTGAGGTTTCAGTCAGTAATGCAAATACATTCAGCATCACTAAGGCTGGTTGCCCTTGCTGGAGTGTAGGCAGTCACCCAGGTTACAAATGGTGCTGGTCTGAAAAAGCAGTTTGGACATGTGCTTTTTAAAAAATCTGAAAAGTGGATTCATAATGTGTCAGTCTGTAAAAGTGTTTATCACTTGCCAAAAAAAAGAGCAGTAAGTGTGCTTTCAAATTGGCAAAGAAATTTCGTTTAAGGGCCTAATGTGAAAACATGACTCTGTGTGCAAATAGGAATTACAGGCAGAGATTTATTGCGTATTGCTCTGGTGATTTCACAGTTGCATTAGATGGAAAGGGGGAGCCATTTTTTGGTGCAGAAGCAGACTCTTAGCACACACCCAGCTGCTTACCATGTGGAATCATGGACAGTATTCACAAGCGAGTGGGGTTTGAGGTTTCAGTCAGTAATGCAAATACATTCAGCATCACTAAGGCTGTTTGCCCTTGCTGGAGTGTAGGCAGTCACCCAGGTTACAAATGGTGCTGGTCTGAAAAAGCAGTTTGGACATGTGCTTTTTAAAAAATCTGAAAAGTGGATTCATAATGTGTCAGTCTGTAAAAGTGTTTATCACTTGCCAAAAAAAAGAGCAGTAAGTGTGCTTTCAAATTGGCAAAGAAATTTCGTTTTGTGACTAATGTGAAAACATGACTCTGTGTGCAAATAGGAATTACAGGCAGAGATTTATTGCGTATTGCTCTGGTGATTTCACAGTTGCATTAGAAGGAAAGGGGGAGCCATTTTTTGGTGCAGAAGCAGACTCTTAGCACACACCCAGCTGCTTACCATGTGGAATCATGGACAGTATTCACAAGCGAGTGGGGTTTGAGGTTTCAGTCAGTAATGCAAATACATTCAGCATCACTAAGGCTGTTTGCCCTTGCTGGAGTGTAGGCAGTCACCCAGGTTACAAATGGTGCTGGTCTGAAAAAGCAGTTTGGACATGTGCTTTTTAAAAAATCTGAAAAGTGGATTCATAATGTGTCAGTCTGTAAAAGTGATTATCACTTGCCAAAAAAAAGAGCAGTAAGTGTGCTTTCAAATTGGCAAAGAAATTTCGTTTTGTGACTAATGTGAAAACATGACTCTGTGTGCAAATAGGAATTACAGGCAGAGATTTATTGCGTATTGCTCTGGTGATTTCACAGTTGCATTAGATGGAAAGGGGGAGCCATTTTTTGGTGCAGAGGCAGACTCTTAGCACACACCCAGCTGCTTACCATGTGGAATCATGCACAGTATTCACAAGCGAGTGGGGTTTGAGGTTTCAGTCAGTAATGCAAATACATTCAGCATCACTAAGGCTGGTTGCCCTTGTTGGAGTGTAGGCAGTCACCCAGGTTACAAATGGTGCTGGTCTGAAAAAGCAGTTTGGACATGTGCTTTTTAAAAAATCTGAAAAGTGGATTCATAATGTGTCAGTCTGTAAAAGTGAATATCACTTGCCAAAAAAAAGAGTAGTAAGTGTGCTTTCAAATTGGCAAAGAAATTTAGTTTTGTGACTAATGTGAAAACAAATGTAGTAATATATTTAAATAAAATAAAGGAATTTTTTGTTAGTTTTTTTCAGGTATTGCTGAAGAGCAGTGAACAAAATTTAAGATGCCTACAAAATCCAGAGTAAAAAAAGACCACAAAAAAAACCTATATTTGAAGACAACTGGAGGACCTAAGTTAGTTGAAGATGCTCATGTTGGGAAAAAGAAAAAATCTTCTGGTAAGCAGACAAAACATTTTCTAAAGAACATATTCAAAAAAAGGAAAAATGTACAAAATGTCTGTACTGGAAAGAATGATTTCAATCGAAAAGGACAGGAAAAAATTGAGAATTTAGTTAATGCAAATATACCTTCTGCAACTAAAAAGATTAACTTAAACAGAAAAACAGCGTTTAAAGAGATACGTAGAAAAATGTTTCAGAGAAGAGTTATGTCCAATTTGATAAAGGATGTGAAGAAATATAAGCAAAAGGCTAAGTTTTATAAGAGAAAAAAAGAAATTGAAGCCATTGCAGCAAAGGCATTAGAATTAAAAAGGAAACTATTCATTTTAATTTTGAATAGGATGCGTACATTAGACAAAATGGTTAATGTACTGAAATCACATAGCAAAAGGAAAAGAGTAGTGAACAGAACAAACTTTTCTAAAGTGTTTTTAGGAAAATGGATGCATAGTTCAAGTAGTGAACCTTTTTTTAATGAAGAGAGTTATTTTCAAAGTAATAGTTTGCTGCATGCAGTTGACACCAGAGGTCGTGCTTACGAAGTGAAAAATGGTTGCATAATGGAGAAGGAGATAATGGTTCCAAGAGATGAGGTACAAGTGATGGCGGATGAGGCTATGGGGAGACGTCCTAAAGCCCCAGTGTACACTTGGAATTGTAGTAGTATTTGCACTGTGCGTCAGGAATCTATTGATAAATTTCGTGAGTTTCTAAGAGAATATAGTAAAAAAAGTGTAAAACAGAAGATTAAGGTGCTTCAAAGTTTGGATCCATGCAGAGTGAGAGAGAATACTGGTTTGCAGGGTCATTCTCTGGCTTGTCTATCTAGAAAAGTGTGTAATAGTGTTTTCCATCATTTTAGGATGCTGGCTGTTCATCATACTGAAATGAGAAAGTTTGTGAGACGGTTGTATTTTGCTAAAAGTCCAGCAATAAAGTTAGATGAATTGAATAGGGCTCTGTTCCGTGGAACGGTATCAGATGCAGAGAAGGTTGTTGATGAAATTCAGTTTTGTTACTTTGGTCCTGAACAAAACAGTGCAGAGAAGGACACAGTAAATGAGGAAGAAGTGGAAGAGAATGTAGAACCCTCTGTAAGTAAGACATTTAATGATCAAATAACAAAATTTGCAATAATCTCTAATGAAAGACCAAATATTACTTGTATTTGTTGCCGCAGAACTCATTATAGAAAACAAACCAGGTATGTTGATCTCTACAGAAAGAGTGAAAATGAAGATAATTATAAGTGGAAGGATTTTGCCACATATATATTTCTTGAAAATTGTTTTGAATTGGGTGAAGTTCAGTGTATTTGTAAATACTGTTACAACAAGTTAGAGGAAAATAGAATGCCGACCAGAGCTGTACATAATAATTTAGAATTGGATGCTATTCCTGCTGAACTTTCTGAATTAAATACATATGAGTCTATACTCATTCAATGTGTTCATCCGTTCCAGACCATAGTACGTATGGAGCCCAAAACTGGTAAATTACCTCCTTCAGATTTACTGAGAGGTTTAAAAGGTAGAGTGGTGTATTTGCCCTTGGATTTGAAAAAAAATATGGAAACTATTGATGCGGATACTTTGGAAACTGAACCATTAATTATTCTGGTTAATGGTGTACCTACAAAGAATGAGAAGATTTGGCGGGAGCTGGTAGATGTACGGAAAGTACAAAGAGCAAATTTGTATTTGAAAAGGAATAACAAATGGTATGAATCAATTTATATAGAAGAAGAAGAAGAAGAAGATTTACAAGAAGACACAGAAACACCAACTGGACAAATTGAAAAAGTGGACAAGTCAAAGGAAGAAGAAATTTATGAACATTTTAGCATACATCCTCTTCATTCAAAAGAAGTTATGGGAGACAATATTGATCTATTTCAGATGAAGAAAGCAAAAGGAACTCCCGTGAGTGTATGGGAGGAGAGCTTGGAAGCTCGATGTTTTCCCCAGCTGTTTCCTAAAGGAAAAGGAGGACGATACGATGAACGTCCGGAACAGATTCCAGCTTCTGAGTATCGGACTACAAGACTATATGCTGAAGATCCCAGATTTCGACAAAGTATTCCTTATTTGTTCCATCTTTTATTTGAAAGCGACTTGTCTGCATTGTCTTATGCAGTAAATCACATTTTAAAAAGTGGAGTACATTTGCAAAATGTGTCTGCTAAGGATTTTATGGAGAAAGTGCAGCACCGAGATGATCATTTGGAAACACAACTGATCAATCTGATGGCTTGTCAGCGTGGGACAAATGAATATTGGTACCGACGCCATGGTGAATTAAAATGCATGTTACGGAATTTAGGAACACCAACATGGTTCGTTACCCTAAGCTGTGCGGAGTACGCTTGGGATGATTTACTGGATTTTCTACGAGAGGCAAATTCAAACATTAAAAACATCGAATACAAGACAGCAGGAGAACTGTGCTCATTGGATCCGGTTAATGTTTGCAGATATTTCAATCATAGATTTGAGGCTATGATGTCCTTCATCTGCAATAAAAAAAATCCACCTCTAGGAGAAGTAGTGGATTTCTTTTGGAGAAAAGAGTACCAGGCAAGAGGTGCTCCTCATATTCATATGCTGTTGTGGATCAAGGATGCCCCAAAGTTTGGAACAGATACTGATGAAGCAGTGTTATCTTACATTGAAGAATATGCAACATGTGCTATACCAAAAAGCACAGAAGAGAAAAAGTTAAAGGAGCAAGTTTTACGTTTCCAAAGTCATCGGTGTGGAAAATACTGTCGACGGAAATACAAGAGCAAAGATAAATACTACACTAAATGTCGATTTGGATTTCCTAGACCTGTTCTTTCAAATGGAAGAGTTAACAGTTTTATGTCATCTGTGAGACATACTATTACAAGAAAATCACCTAAGAATACCTACAACCTTAAAAGAAAAGAAGAATCAAAAAATATAAATGACTACAACCCAGTGATTTTATCCATGTGGAACGCTAACATGGATATACAGTATGTAGCTGACAATTCCATTGCTGTTGCTCGATATGTAACGTCTTACATTACGAAATCAGAAAAAACAGAATTGAAGGAAATGTGGGAAGAGATTTCTCACGAGAAAACTGTCAGTAAGAAGCTGTACAGTTTCAGTTTGAAGATGTTATCGCATCGAGAAATTGGATCCTACGAATGTTCAGATAGGTTATCTTCTGCAAGTCTCTACTCGAAATGAAGAAGAATAATTTGGGCAAGTTTAGGCCTTGCAGCAATGAGAAATCGGGTACTGAAATCTGTTGGAGAAATTGAATATTTGGCCGAGAATGACCCAGAAAGTACAGATATTTTGAAATCAAACATGTTGGACACATATTATCCCAAGAGAAGTCATCATCTGGAGAACATGTGTCTCTATGAAGTGCTGCAGAACTACATTTATTCACGGAAAGCCGCAGAAGACATCAACAATGGAAAATATAAAGTCATTGGTGAGGAAGGATGTTTGGTGAAGCAAACAAAAGGAAGTTTGATAAATCACCGGAAGCTGAGTTGCGACACTACTGACAAAAAGGAATTTTACTACTTGGCTCTTTTACAGCTGTTCAAACCATGGCGTACAGAGGATGAACTACTGGGAGAATTTCAAAGCTATGAAGATTCTTTTAATGCTTGCAAAGACAGCATACAATGCAATACATTCACAACTTATCTGCAAATGTTAAATGAAGAAATTGAACAGGAAACTACAATTGCAGCAGAAATAGCTAGAGACAGTTCTCAGGACAGCCAAAGTTCAGGAACACTCAGTCAAGATCCCCTAGGACAACCAATCGTTGAAAATGAAGCATCAATAGCCATGAATGAAGTGGAAACGGCTATGAATCAAGCTCAAGGAGAATTTATAGACTTAAAAAATTTGGAAAGACAACTGAACGAAGAGCAGCAACAAATTTATGAAGAGATCAGAAAAAAAATTGATCACGGATTTCTACATGAAAAAAAAGAGTGCTCATGCACATCATTTCATCCAATCAGGATGTATGTAAGCGGACAAGCTGGAACTGGAAAAAGTTTCCTGATAAAAGTCATCAGAAGCTACCTACAGCAAAAAACGGATTCTACTTTGTCTTGTGTGGTTACTGCTCCTACAGGGTTAGCAGCATATAACATAAAATGAATCACTTTACATCGTTTGCTAATGTTACCAGTGGAGCATGAGAACAAAATACAATACAACAAGCTAACTGGAGAAGCATGCTTGGAAGTTTCAAGAGTATTGAAGAAGATGCAAGTTCTCATTATTGATGAGGTGAGCATGGTATCAAACTTAATGCTTGCCTTTGTGCATTTAAGAATGCAGCAAATTCTGAAGACAGACTATGACGTGTTATTTGGAGGAAAACACGTCATAGTTTTTGGAGATCTTTTGCAACTTACTCCAGTTAAAGGACAACCAGTGTTTAATACTGTGACACTTGAAGACACGAAGAAGTCATTGGGAAGCATCGGTAATACAAATATTTGGTCCTTCTTTGAGTACAAGGAACTTACTACTAATATGAGGCAAGCAAACGATGAAGAATATGGAAGTATTCGGAAAGATATCAGAATTGGACTACTCACTGAAGCTGGCAAAAAAGCATTACAGAGTCGGCTGCTACATAATTTATTTCCAAAGGAAGAAATAGTTGCAGAGAAGATATACAAGAACATTGCAGAAAACAAAAGTGTCATCTGCTTAATGCCAACTCTACGTGAATGCTCAATATTCAATGAGGAGCTTTTGAAATTGGAAAAGGAAGATATCAGGAAATTGGAAGCAGTGGACAAAATTGAGGATGGAAGAATTACTGTCACATTAACAGGCACACTGAAAAATAAATTGGATTCACTAGAGAAGAACATTTCCAAAACAGCTGGATTAGAAAAAAATCTATATGTTTGCATGAACTGTAGAGTATTTTTAAGGAGAAATTTGGATGTTGAAAAAGGTTTAGTTAATGGAGCTATGGGAAGAGTTGTGGGTTTTATTAATTATCAGAAAAAAGATGGAATTGAATGTTTAAAAATAAAATTTGATCAGATAGAAGAAGTTAAAGACATTTGTCGTTGTTCAGTTCGTTTCATGCTTGTGAAAGACTTATATGTACGTAGGAAGCAGTTTCCGTTTTCGCTGGCATATGCTGTAACTATTCACAAGTCTCAAGGATTGACTGTAGATTGTGCATTTGTGAACATTGGTTCAACTGTGTTCAAAGAAGGTATGGCTATGTTGCTTTGTCACGAGTGAAAACATTATCAGGTTTATTCATGATAGACTTTGATGATTCAAAAGTTAGTGCTGATACAAATTGTGTAAAGGAGTATAATAGATTAAGAAGAAGCTATGCTCCTCATTTAGGTCAGTATCCTGTGTTGGAGAAACGTGTAGTTTCTCGTAAAAGGAGAAATGAGAATATCTGTAATGAAGATGTAGAGAGGAGGAAAAAAAAGAGGAGTGATGTAATTGCAAGCAAAAAGAATAAGGAAAATGAAGAACAGGTTGTAGGATGTTATTTTGAAAATAGCTCTGGTGTCAACTGCTACGCTAATGTAGTGCTGAATGTTGCATTTTATCTGGAAAGTTTGCAAGAGCAGATAATAGTAAATCAGGGAAAAAGATTCTGTTCTGTGCTGAGTCTCCTTTTTGAAAAGCTGAGTAATGATAAAACTCAAATAGAAAGTGCTACTGAAATTAGAAAAGTTTTAGATGTATGTTCAGGACGAACACAGTTTTCTCAAAATGTACAGCAAGACGCACAGGAATTCTTGATTTATTTTCTTCAGGTACTGGAAGAAGAAGGGGTTCCCATTGAAAATGTATTTGGTCTCTCTTATAAATGGGAACATAGTTGTGAAAACTGTTATAATATATGTGGCTCTAATGTTGATTCTGAAAGGTTTATTTATTTAACATTGCCAGAAAGTAAAACAGTCACTTTTGCTAAATTAGTTAAAGATGCTAATCATAGCATGCAATGCGGTGAGTGTAAATCTGACATGTTTTCAACATTAATTTTAAAGGAATACAGACAGTATGTAATTTTAATGATGCAACGATGTAGAGCTGATGGTTCAAAATTGGATACTTTAATAAAGAAGTTTACAGGACAGCAATTATCAATTTCAGGAAAAACTTTTGTAACAGTTGCAATAATTTTCCATGATGGACCTACTGTAACTTCTGGTCATTACACAGTTTATCTTAAATGTGAAAAAGGCTGGACACTGTGTAATGATTCCCAATTGATTTTTAAGCAACGTTTGCCTTTTGATTTAGCAAATTCCTATCTAATCTTCCTGAAACCTAAATTTTAGAGAGATTTGGCAACATCTGGACAAAACAATTTTACCATTTTATTGGATTACCATTTGGAATTTACAAATAAAAAGATTTAACAAATTATCATTTGGCCTAATGGAAAGGTAACCAATTGTAATGTGGAATTTTTCCATTTTTTAAGGAAACTTTGGAAAACCAAAAATTTAGAAAAAATCGGTATCTTCTGCACAATTTAAATTTTGGAATGTTATTGGATTGCCATTGGAAATTTTTTCAAAAAAGATTTTTAAAATTACTATTTGGCCATGCGGAAAGGTAAACAATTCTATTGTGGACTTATTTAATTATTAATTAATCTTTCGGAAACCAAAATATTACAGAGAATCGGTGACATCTGTACAATTTAAACTTTAGATTTTTATTGGATTACCATTGGAAATTTAACAAAAAAAGAATTTTATAATTACTATTTGGCCTAAAGGAAATGGAACCCGATTTATTGTGGAGTTATTTGAGATATATTATTGTGATTATACTTCTGAAACAAAAATATCAGACGGTATTTTAAAGAAATAAGTATTGATATTAGATGATATTTTTTATGAATATTATGCATTTCTATAAAGTTATGTTTATGCAAAAAGAGATTGTGGGCTTTTTTAAAACAATCTTTGAGATTGTTAATTTTTTTTTTGCCTGCTGTTAAATGATGAATGCAATTGCTTTCACAATTTATAGTGAAATGCAATATTTTCTGAAAACAGCAAAAAAAAGGCAAAAATATTTTTTGAAAAATATGTAAATATGTGTACTGTATTATAAAATGTTTTATTAAATATTAATACTTTTTTCTTTTTTTTCAGATTGAGATAGAAAATTTTCGAAAACTAGAACCATTTTTAAAGCAATTAAAAAAAAATTTAAATGAATAAATCTTTTTTTGAGTGGGTATGGTAAGTCAATAATATCATGGTCCCTTTTTTCCACTTCTCTACAATCACATTTTCAGTTTTTAATTGTAGTCTCTCAAGGACCTTGTAATGTGATAATTGATTTTTAGTGTTTTTAAAAAAAAAAAAAATAAATTACGCGTACCGTACGCGTACGGTAAAAAAAAAAAAAAAAAAAAGTTTTTCAAAACATATATAAAAAATAGATGAAAGGTAAGGTTGGCTCTTAAAAGAGCCGTTGTGTTCATGCAGGGACGGAGGAAAGAAAGATTGGGAATATTAGATGGTACGACAAGTGTGCTGTTCTATTTTACAGTTCACTAGGGAAATACTGGTCTCCCTATAAGTAATTAGATCATGACAAGTGGCGCACCGTACTTCAACCCTCGCAAACCGAGGGTTAATTTCCAGAGGACCAGAAAAAGGAGATGCTCCCACCACAGATGAAGGGCTCACCTGACCTGCAGAAGAAGGACTCGGCCCTGCAGATGATGGTCCAGGCTGAGCTGCTGTGGATGTGCTTGGTTGATTTACTGAAGGGTTACCTTCAGTAAGTCGAGCATGTGTCCTTCTGTGTACATCCTTAAGGTGTCTCATCATGGTGTGATTCCCAAAGGAATACTTCCTGTCAGGATTCCCTCTTGAAAGTACACGCTTACACAGCTTACAAGTCACTAAGGGTGCATTTACCTTTTGCTGGCCTTCTGGAAAAGTATAATACTCCCATATGTAAGAGGTCTTTTGTTTCCTCGCTCTCTGCCTCAAGGTAGTGCTGCTAGCCTCACTCTCAGAAGAGCTCTGCTGTTCTGCCATCGTATCACAAAGACAACCCAGCTCCTTCTCCTAAGGGATCACAAGCAGAAATGAGGGGAATGGGTGTGGTGTAGGAGAGTTCTAGAACTGAAAGTAGTTTCAACCAATCAAAAGTTGTGTTTCATGATCACATGACCCACCGTACGCTTACGGTGCGCTTACGGCAAAAGTACGCATGTGCGTACAAAAGACACGCGCTCGCGCGCATGCGCATAACAGTCACTCCCCAACACTTCCGCGTAACGTGCGCGTGTAGCGTACACGCATACGCGCCCCACGCGGAGTACTCGCGGCTACGCAAATTGCGTAACTATACGCAAACAGCGTAGATAAATTACGGACATTGCGTAAACCGTACGCTTACCGTAAGCTTACCGTACGCGCACTAAAAAAAAAGAAAAAAATGTATTGCTAATAAATTTTACCTATTGTTTTTATAAAAAATGTAAAATAAAAACATATTGTAGAATTTTAAAAATTTAACCATAGTCTTTAAAAAAGGATAGAAAATTAAAATAAAAATATGTAAAAAAAAAAGAAGAAAAAAAAGAAAAATTAGCATTTAAAAAACCTTGCAAATTCACTGAAAAAACCATAGGTTTCACACACGTTATAGTTAGGAATTAGCATTTAAAAAACCTTTGAAATTCACTGAAAAAACCATGGGTTTCATACACGTTATAGTTAGGAATTAGCATTTAAAAAACCTTAGAAATTCAATGAAAAAACCAAAGGTTTCACACATGTTATAGTTAGCTGGACATTTCACTCGTAAAAAACCATTGAAATTCCCCCGTTATAGTTAGTTCAGCTAACTATAACTCGCGCGCCCGCAATGCACTACTGATGACGTCACATATTACATCACTCATGACATGGTCAGTGACATCACTCATGACATCACTGATGACATCTCAAATGACATCACTGATGACATCATCCTTGTGATAGAGTGGTAGACCTCCTCTCACCCTAATATAACCTTTGATACACACATTTAAAAATAGAGACTGAAATTTTCAAAAAAATGGACATACAAATAACAGTTACAACAACCTATTCAGTAATTCTAAGATCCACATACACATCCACTCATCCACCAACAATCCTATACAGTCACTCATACATGTACTCACACATCATATGTACTCATATACCTAAACATTCTGTAACACAATGCCACTCATTCATAGAGTTACTCACACATAGTCACTCATGCTAATAAAGAATCAAACATCCATTTACCTGCATATACAGTTATACACACACCACCACACTTAATTTTACAGAAACTTACACATACTTAGTCTTTAAAACAATCACTTATAGAAACACATACTTATTCATACAGGAACTCTTTCAATCTCTCACTCTCACATATACTCACTTATATACACCAATAGTCACATATACTAGTTTAAAACATATGTAGTTACTCATAAAGACACTATTGAGACAGTCATTCACTCACTAACACACCCATACACACACTCATCCACCCATACGGTCCTACACACATGCTGTCTTCAACACATACAAACAGTGAGTCACTCATTCATGCACCTATGCACTACATAATAACCCCCACCAAACCATGAAGACACTCAGACACTCATACTGATACTCAAAAAACCAACTAATAACCTATATAGACACTCATGTAGCTACTCACCAACCCATGCAGCCACTTATATACAAAGTGAGAGACTGATACAGGTATTTACGCATTTAAACATTACTCACTTAGCCATGTATTCATAAAGATACAGTTAATCAGTCAGTTACACAATCAATTTTTAAAAAACAAATCATCAATTTAGACACTTATATACTCATTTATTCTTCCATCGACCTTGAGATATACATATATTAAACTTTTTTAATTTTCAGAAAAACACACATTCACTGGATGATGTCATCAGTGATGTCATTTGAGATGTCATCAGTGATGTCATGAGTGATGTCACTGACCATGTCATGAGTGATGTAATATGTGACGTCATCAGTAGTGCATTGCGGGCGCGCGAGTTATAGTTAGCTGAACTAACTATAACGGGGGAATTTCAATGGTTTTTTACGAGTGAAATGTCCAGCTAACTATAACATGTGTGAAACCTTTGGTTTTTTCATTGAATTTCTAAGGTTTTTTAAATGCTAATTCCTAACTATAACGTGTGTGAAACCCATGGTTTTTTCAGTGAATATATATATATATATATCTACATGGATACATTACCTACTGGTGGTTGCCAGTAGGTAGCTATAGTTAGAACCAAGTTTCCATAGGAAGAACATTTTATGTTTTGCTTATAACTTTGGCGTTGTTTGATGAATCTTCATGACATTTTCCAAACTAATTCTTTGTTCATATCAGCTTCTATGTGGGAAGTTTGGGGGTGATCCGTCAAGGTCGGGGCCGAGAAAAAATGGGGCTCCTAAAACGTGTTTTCTCCCTGTTAATTTCCATAGGAAACTTTATACAAGGCTACAGGTCGAACGGGTGGACGGAATTGCCCCAAATTTGGCAGGGAGAAGGATCTTGGTCTAGAAAGCACGCTTTTGTTTATTTGGTGTAAATCCGTTCAGTAGTTTTGGAGAAATATTGAAATTTACAGATATTGATATTTGAGAATTCTGCCATCTGATTGACTGAGGCGTTATGAGCACAAGCTTGCTGCTTATTGGCTGTGAGCGGTGCGAGCAGTTGCAACTAGGAAGTGTTGCCCACCAATTTGTGACTCCATTGAAATGAAAATGAAAAAAGTAGAAAAGGGGAGGTTAGGAGCGATACAACGTCTGTGGGGTGTTTAAGGTGTGCTATACAGTAAGTGTGAAGTGAAGTATTTAGTCGTACCGGTGTGAAAGTGCAGTTTTGCCAAGAGTGAGAGGGTGCTGAGGTGAGGTGCCGGTACACTCGGGGATGAAAGTGTGCGCCCAAACCATGAGCTGAGTGCTGTAAACTGATGTGCTGAAGTATTTATCCCTACCGGTGTGAAAGTGCTGTTTTGCGCAGAGTGAGATGGTGCTGAGGTGAGGTGCTGGTGCACTCGGGGATGAAAGCGTGCGACTAAACCGTGAGCTGAGTGGTGTAAACTGATGTGGTCTGGGTACTGTAGCATACTGGCCGCTGTAAGATAGCTGTGCAGTTGGTGTTGGTATGCGTTTAGAGTATAGCGGGAGTGGGAAGCAAACTACTCACTGGTACTGGTCTGAAGACTTGGGGATGAAACCGTGAGCATAAGCCATGAGCTGATTGCTGTAAAGTGATGTGTGTTGGTGTTGTAGGATACTGGCTGCTTTAGCATATCTGTGTAAGTAGTGTTAGTATGCGTTTATACGATACAGGGAGTGGGAAGCAAACTACTCACCTCTAATTTCTGAAAACTCGAATGCAGTGTTTTAGGAAGCAGGAATAAAGAAATAACCATGAAGAATATAATGCAGAATGTTGCAATGCCACAGAAGTGCAATGGTGAAATCAGATGTGTCTAAGAAAGTGGTTGTGTGTAATAGGAAGGAGGAATAAAGAAATAATCATGAAGAATATAATGCAGAATGTTGCAATGCCACAGAAGAGAAATGGTGAAATCAGGTGTGTCTAAGAAAGTGGCTGTGTGTAATAAAGCGATGAAGTCTGAAAGTTGTATAAAGAGTGTCTTTATTTAAGTGCCATAAATGGATCCACTGGTGCAAGAGGTAAGGCATTCAGTTGAGGTAAATTCCAACCGCTTCTGCTGTATTCAAACGTAAGCTCCTGCATCAGTGAATTCCACATTAGATGTTACAGTTCCATGTTACATAAATAATACCTATTACACTTGAATGACTCGAAATTCTATAATGAAAATAAAGGTAGGATACGATTAGCACATGTATCCTTTAAGAAAAGAAACAAAAAAAATTCTGGAACTCCTTTGTTGTAACACAAAATTATCAACAGTAGAACAGTCAGCAATCTCTTGTACGGTAGATTCAATCTGGTGCGTGTCAGAATTGGTAATAGTTCTAGTCACGTCAGAACTTTGAGGACGAACACAAAATTGTGCATCTGAGAAGCACATTAGGTACCCTTCTCGTCAAACCATACATTATTGTCTTTAGCTCTTTCAAAAAAGAATTCTTGTGGAAAGAGCTAAGGCATCGAGCTGAGGCAAACTCCAACCGATTCTGTTATATTCAAATCTGAAGCTGCTGCATTAGTGAATTCTACATTACATGTAACAGTTCCATGTGACATAAACAATAGCTATTAGACATGAATGACTCAATTCTATAATGAAAATAAAGGTAGGATACGATTAGCACACTGTGCCAACCAGTTCCTAAACAATGTTGTGTTTTTTTATATTGATTGCCAGCCCTTGAGTAGAGGCTGAGGATGAGTAAATTTGTGTGACAGGGCTTCTTAGATAACAGGCAGGCAGAGAGACGTGTGCACAAAGAATAGAGATGGTTTCAAAATGGATGTCGGGCTTTAGGCTAATTTAGGAAGAATATAGCATATTTGAATAGGCCATACATCACACATTGCTGGTTAGACTGGAGACATAAGGGGCAATAATGAAAACAGAGTTCAAATGCCTGACCATACTTAGAAATTTATTATATGAAAATAGTTAAATTGAAGTGTATTAAAAAATTGAAAGGAAAAGTAAAAAAAGTTGGTAAAAATCAATCCAAGAAGAACGTGAATTTCTTACAAGTCTCGGAGATTGCAGTCCAGAAGTTCTTCAGCGGCTTGAGATGCGTAATGTTCCAAGAGGTCATTGTTGCCATCGTGTGAGAAAAGGGAAGTGATCCAAATCATATCTTCGAAGGGACTGGATATTGGGAGCGATTTTTGGGATGTTGGCAAGGCATACATCCATTCGCCAGTCAAATGGCCAAGTTTTGCAATAGAAAGATGGTTGGACGCACAATGGATATGTGTAAATAAATGTCATGTTGTAGCTGGCTCTGATAATAGATAGAGGCAGGCAGCCGAAAAGTAGTTCCATTTTTTCACGGTATTGATGTAGCTTCGCGTAGAGGCGTATTCTGTCGGAGATGCTTGTTACCACAGGGAGCACAGTCATTTTTTACAAGCAAAAATAGTAGTAGGATGGCCGCAAAGAGAGCGGAAATTTTGGGCCCTGTTCCTGTTATTCCAGAGATGATCGAATGAATGAAGTGTGGTATTATACCAAAAACAGGTTGAAAGGCTGTGAGAAGGCCGGAGGAGACCGTATTAAAAAAGTGTACCAGACCTTGAGTGTGAGATGTGTTGAAAATTGGGTAACAATTCACAAAGCGTAATGGGAGGTTCGAATTTAAACAGGACTTTTGCAGAAGTGAGGGACACTTCTGTTCTGAAGAAAAGCGCTTTAGTTCGGTTAGTTTAATGAAATCTGTTTGCAAAGTAGGGATTCAAGGCCAAATTGAAGTTTGGGAGTTAGTTTGTGTGGGTGGGAATAGACATTGCTACAGGAAGTTACTCGGTTTAAAACAGTAAGGACATACGGTATGCCACCTCACATTCCGTAGGAGTGCATGTTATTGAGAAGCAGATAACTGCCGTTAGAAAGCTGTGTGAATGTTGGTGTGATTGTGGGAGTTGGCGTGCTTTCAAGGAAGCAGGCAAGATTGGGGGCTGTAAGCTTAGAAGTGTTGTGCAGTTGGAAATTCTTGCATAGTAATGAATAACTGCCATTGCGGTCACAGTTTGCACCTGTGAGAAAAACGTCTGTATGCTCTTTAAGACAGCGATATGTAAATGGGAGAAACCACTGCTCGTGAATAAACGCGCTACCTTATATAATCGCATACAACATGACAAACAATATGTACACCTATCAGACACAACAACACTACGTACTGTGGGAACTGTGGCTAGCCATGTACACAAAGCAAACATGGCATAACACCTCTGCTGCACAATGCAGAATGCGGGGAGAGATGGGAGGAAAGTATGTGCGAAGGTGGCAAGTGATTCTTGATTATAAAAGTATACAATGGAAATTGTTGAGGGGGTGTTGCGGAAAGACTTGAGTATGCAGAGCACACACATGTACATGTGAACATACACTGATGGTCTATTGAGTGAAGTAGATAGTGGACAGAACCATAATAGTACAGTCAGTAGGGAAGATTTTGAAAATATAGCACGTTTGTGCCCTTTCCCCACCCCCAAATCTTTAGCTCAGTGGGCTGGCTCGGCCTACACAAGGCTAGCTTAGGGGTATGAATAAAAGGCACGTTTCTCTGGACGTGGTTCTCTTCCGGAATGGCAAACGTGTCTGCCAGGTCTGCGCAGCTTACACCGCCATGAGGTTGACCTCGTGAGTGATGGTGGCTGCGTGAATGATGCTCTCAGCCTGCTGGTACTCAGAAACCGTCATGGCCGTTGCGACGCACATATGCCCCATAGTTCCCCTTCCGCTCCTGCATTATGTGAAAGAGGGCCCACCATGTGCCGGCGGAAGCTCCTGGGGCAAGGTCTGCGAGTTCAGAAGGTTCCTAGATCAACGCTGGCTACCGCGACACAGGCACACAGCGTTCAGTTTGAGGTCCAACAGCGTGCAGTGCTCTATATACTACTAACACAGTAGTCGAACATGTACCAACAGTGGAACAGTGTCTTGATCGCACAATGGACAACGTTAGAACTGCATCTGAGAGTGGGGATGAAGGTGCTCCCTTGGAGCAGGTGCAACCAACTCTCGGTCACAATAGTGGAACGTGTATTGATTCCAGAATGGATGATGCCCGATATTACTTGCAAGTGGGTTTTCACAGAACTCCTACTGTTCACGTGCATCAGACTCTGTGCTTCAGTAGGTAATTGCTGCACATGATTATTGGGCTTGGCTGACTGCAGTGGCTGGAGTACACCGCGCAATAGCAGGTCCGAACAGTGAAACGGGGTCTTGATCCCACAATGGACGATGTTAGAACTGCTTCTGAGAGTGGAGATAAAGGTACTCCCTTTAAACAGGTGCTATCAACTCTAGGTCCCAACTGTGGAACGGTGTCTTGATCCCACAATGGACTATGTTAGAACTGCATCTCAGAGTGCAGATGAAGGTACTCCCTTCGACCAGGTGCAAGCAACTCTAGGTCCCAACAGTGGAATGGTGTCTTGATCCCAGAATGGACTATGTCTGATATTACCTGCTGCTGGGTTTTCAGAGAACTCCCTCCATTGAGGTGCATCAGACTCTGTGCTTCCGTAGCTAATTGCTGCACATGATTATTTGGCTTGGCTGACTGTAGTGGCTGGAGTACACCACGGAACAGCAGGTCCGAGCAGTGAAACGGGGTCTTGATCCCACAATGGACGATGTAAGAACTGCATCTGAAAGTGGAGATAAAGGTACTCCCTTTGACCAGGTGCTACCAACTCTAGGTCCCAACAGTGAAACAGTGTCTTGATCCCACAATGGACTATCTTAGAACTGCATCTCAGAGGGGAGATGAAGGTACTCCCTTCCACCAGGTGCAACCAACTCTAGGTCCCAACAGTGGAACGGTGTTTTGAACCCACAATGGACGATGTTAGAACTGGATCTGAGAGTGGAGATAAAGGTACTCCCTTCGAACAGGTGCAATCAACTCTAGGTCCTAACAGTGGAACGTTGTCTTGATCCCACAATGGATTATGTTAGAATTGCATCTTATAGTGTAGATGAAGGTACTCCCTTTGACCAGGTGCTACCAACTCTAGGTCCCAACAGTGGAACGGTGTCTTGATCCCACAGCGGACGGTGTCCGATATTAACTGCTGCTTGCTTTTCACAGAAATGTTTCCGTTGAGGTGCATCAGTGTCTGGGCCTCCGTAGCTAACTGCTGCACATGATTATTGGGCTTGGTTGACTGTAGTCGGAGGACTACACCGTGGTACAGAAGGTCCGAACAGTGAAACTGGGTATTGATTATATGATCGAGGATGTCAGAAGTTAAAGTCTATGATGATTTCTGTGTATCCCCTCCGACCAGGTGCAACCAACTCCATGCATCCTAATCCAACGGCATGTGGCTGTGAGGTCTTAATGACTACTGCCTCTGGCTTACACTGTGGTCAGCAGGGCTCACAATTCAGACCGAGTTGTGATTGTTTAATTACATAATACAGTAGGCAACTAACTACAACATCTTGAAATATACAGAATATTCTTTTAGTATATTTGCTTGAAGATTGTTTTTTAGATGAGTTATATGTTTAGTACAATGGTGAAATTCATCTTGCAAGTTCAAAGGAACACTGAATAGCCTACACTGTGGACAGTAGAAATCGCATTTCGAATTGTTTTGATTTATTTATTGCAGAGTTTTCTGTAATTTATGTTGTTGTATTTTGGGAAGAGGAAGTCAGAAAAAGTATTAATGGATGTCTGTGTGATTAATGCCTTCAATTTACACTGCAGACAGCAGTGTTCAAAATTCAAATTGGTCGGTATTGTAGATGATGCAGTCCTGTAGGAAAAGACATTGCTGCAGTGCGCTCTGTCCACAGCATGCATATGCGTCATCGCAGGCTCTGCACACGCTTTTTCTTGCTTCGCGTACAACAAACTGTGTAGCTCAAGTCCACCTTACGTAGCTGTGGGTCTTTGTTGACCGCTCTCTCTGGCCTACACTGCAGACAGCAGTGTTCACAATTGAGATCGAGTCACTATTGCAGATGATGCAGTGTTGATTGCAACAGACATTGCTGCTAGTACGGCCCGCTCGCAGCACACTTCATCACTGGCTGTGCACATGCTGAATGCTTTTGATGTGGCTATCTGAGTGCACTAGAACTGCTGGACCCTTTATGATACAATATTTTTGTGTATTATTTCAGATCTATTGCCTGTGTCTGAATATATCACAAGTTGTGTTTCTTTTATGATAGCATTTTTTCTATATTATTTTACATATACTATCCCTACCTTACTGCAGCACAAACTATTGACTCTTTTATTATTGAATCTCTGTGTGATCCAATGATTACTGTTGTAGTTGATGCTAGCAGCAACCATTCTCTGAGGGCTCGTTTACACTCACCCCACACACATCCAGCACAGACGTCACTGGATATGTGACCATGGTAATAAAAAGGAGTCACGCGCACGTGCCCATTCCCAGTTCCACCATCTATCTGTGTCCGTGTGTTCATTATCTATGGATGATAGTGCCCCTGGGCCGTACCACATTACATTGTGCTGTGGATGGCGTATGCAAGCATGTTACCTCTGGCAGTGGGGAGAACTTTGGTTATGTAAGTTTTAGGTGTGCCTATCACAGGTGGAAGGCTACTTTACAGACCATGAATATTGATGAAGATGATGGTTACATGTTGTGTGTAGTGCAGGATATGTGTATATAGCAAAACGTTTTCAAAAAAGCTCTCTAAGCAGAAGAGGTGTGTTTCATCAAATGCTGTAGAGAGAATGACTAAAATGGGTGGAGTTTTCCAACTGGTAGAATGGGAAATGTCATGAACCAAGCAAATACATTTTTTTAAGGTCACATGGCAATCGCGCACTCAGCGTGCAAGGAGACCGCACCCGGCGCGATTTTGAGAAATTATATTTACTATAATATACGTTTATTACAGTTAGAAATATACAAATGTTTAAAATATTTTAGATTATCGCTTGCTCTCATATACACTTTAAAGTTATGTAGATATAGTTTTGACACATACAAAAAAATGAGGGAATGGCGTACCTGCCACGGCACCATATGTCTATGACGTAATATAGGGTCTGGCAGCGTGCAGTCGTCGCATACGCAACGCGCAGCGGGCGCGACCCCATACGTACATGACATAACACGTGGCTTGGTATTGCGTACCCGTCGCATTCCAAAGTAGCAGCTGGCGCGACCTCATACGTATATGTTCTTACGCGGGACGTGGTGCCACGAAATTGTCGGATACGAAATGCGCATCATTTCAATATGGCGGATAGGATTTACGTGCTGATGGAGCTTGGTAGACTGCCGGTACGGGACTCTAGTTTTCACAGAAAAAAAAAATTATTATATTAAATATTTTTTTGAAGATATAAAACATTACATCATTTTTAAAGTTAAAAAAGGTTTATAGAGTTCCAAAATATTAGAATTTTTTTTGTAAAAAATATAGGTTATATAAATATTAAAATATGAAATTAACATTTAAAAAACCTTCAAAATTCACTGAAAAAACCATAGGATTTACAGACGTTATAGTTAGTTAGACATTTCACTCATAGAAAACCCTAGAAATTGCCCTGATTCATAACATGGTCAGTGACATCACTGCTGACATCACTGATGACATCTCAAATGACATCACTGCTGACATCACTGATGACATCTCAAATGACATCACTGATGACATCACTGATGACATCATCCAGTGACTATGTGTTTCTATAAAATGTAAAATGTTTTATATATATATGCCAAGGTGTATTGAAGAATGAATGGGTGTATAAGAGTCAGGATGGATGATTAAGTAGGTATTTAACTGACTGTATAAGTGAGTGATTAATTGTGTCTTACTTAATTCATGTGTTAGCGACTGATACAGACATTCACACAGTTTAGGTTGTCAGTTGGTGGGTAAGCGGTTGCATGCATTGGTTAGCAGCTAAAGGAGGATCTATATGGGTATTGATTGGTTGTCTGAGTATCTGTATGGGTGCCTGAGTCTCTGTGTGGATGGGTGGGGTGTGTGATTCTGTGCATAGATGTCTGAGTGGATAATTCACCGGGTATATGTGTTCAAGTCTATATCTGTGAGGGGCTGTATGGCTTGGTGAGTGTGTGAATGAGTGTATTGGTGAGTAAATGGATGCCTCAGTGGTATATGTGCGAGTAACTGCATATGTGAAAGGCAGTATATATTAGTGTTGGAGTGTATAAATGACTATATGTGAGACTGAGTGATTGTGAGAGTGCCTGTATGGATCAGTGTGTGCTTGTATTAGTTATTGTATTAGAGTGGAAGTATGTGTTAGTATATGTTTAAATAAGTGAGGTGGTATATGCGTAACTGTATAGGTGAGCAAATAAAAATGTGATTGATTATTTCCATTACTGACTACATGTGTGAATAACTCTATCATTGAGAGGCGGTGTGTGAGTGTCTGTATAGATATGTGACTGGATAAGATAATGCTGTATTGATGGCTGACTGTATGTATGAGTGACTGTATGGGTGAATGAATGGATGTGTGTGTTGACCTAGGAATTAGTGAGTGGATATGTACTAACTGATATTGGTGTGTTCATAGTTTTGAAAAATATAGTCTCTATTTTAGAGTGAGTGTATCAACTATTATATTAGGGTCTGATGAGATGCATCAGACTTTCACATGGATGATGTCATCAGTGATGTCATCAGTGATGACATTTGAGATGTCATCAGTGATGTCACTGATCATGTCATGAATGATGTAATATGTGACGTCATCAGCAGTGCATTGCGGGGGCGCGAGTTATAGTTAGCTCAACTAAGTATAACGTCCCTGAAACCTGATTTTTTCAGTGAATATATATATATACATATATATATATGTATATTCACTGAAAAAAACAGTGCGCGCGAGTTATAGTTAGCTGAACTAACTATAACAGGGGAATTTCAATGGTTTTCAATGGTTTTGTACAAGTGAAAAGTCCAGCTAACTATAACACCCCTGAAACCTATGTTTTTTTCAGTGAATTTCAGAGGTTTTTTAAATGCTAATTCCTAACTATAACGTGCCTGAAACCTATGTTTTTTTCTGTGAATTTCAAAGGTTTTTTAAATGCTAATTTCTAACTATGCCTACAGATATAGGACATGTGAAGAAAGAAGAAAAAATGCACAGAAAGAAAAAAAAGAAGTGCAGAAAGAAGCAACAGAAGTCCTCAAAGACGAAGAAAAGTGCAGGAAGAAGGATAACGTGCAGAAAGAACAAAAATCATCCTGTACCCTCAACTTTTTCAGACGGATACTGGTGGTAACTGAGTCTGACTAACCAGTCCTAGAGCCAGTGCTATGTTAAAAGACACTTAGAATACAGTGAAAACACCTACATACACTAGGGAACATTATGCGTTGGGGTCCCCCTGTGATTAGCATGACCTCCTCTGTAAGCCCCTAGTATATAATAGGGCAGGGGGATTAAAACTACCTCTTAAAACAGGCCACAGGGCGTTTTTGCACCCGTTAACTCAGGCCCCGTCCCCTCCCTTCACCACTGTGTAAACACGCCCTGTGTCCGTTTTTAGTTGGGAGATTAAGTTCATTTGAATCCTGAGGGTCCCTAGGGTCCAACTAGCCCACTAGGTACCTCCAGTAAGTGCCACAGAGCTGCGTTGCAGAGAGGTGTAAAAAGGGGCTTGGCCTCAGAACACCTGTCTGCAGCGCAGCTCCCTGGTGCATACTGGAGATGCATGTTGGGCTAGTTGGCCCTCAGGGACCCTCAGTATTGAAGAGGAATTAATTCCCCAACTTACAAGTCGCCAGGGGGCGCGTTTGCAGAGTGCTGCAAGGAGGGGGCGTGGCCACCGGCACAATGCCAGTCTTTTATTTATTTTAATTTTTTAAGAAGGGGGGCTGTGTGGTTCCCCTTCTTATTCTAATTTATTGGCCCTGATGACCCCATCCCCCAGGGCCTGTCTCCTAATTATATTTTTTTGACCCCAATCCCCAGGGCCGGCCACTGTTTTTTATTATTTTTAAAAAATATATATTTATAGACACACCTAGGACATGCTGGACAAACCGTACGTACCTATCACCATGACGATTTGCGTGATATTCATTAAAAGGCGACTATGCATACAATAAATCCACGTGGAATGTATTTACACCACTAGTGAAGCTCTGACATGTCTGATGCCCTACCGTGCCTAATCCCGGTAGACACCCTTGTTGTTTATTTATACAAACATGGGTAGCTATTGACGGCACATTTAATACACATGCACACCAAGCCATTCATAGGGGATTCGACAAAAATTAGACCAAAACTATGCAAGAAACCCCCTCACGGTTAATAAAACACACATCCACTGCCGGATGTGCAATACTTTTTATTTTACTCTCTGGAAAGGGGACGAACATCACTTGAGAGTCACAGCGCGCTCCTGGCAGAGCTCAATGCTGTGTTACACCCACCATTGCCTGCTGAGTGCCACACACCTCTGTGTTGTATTCCACTAGCTAGTGCATATGCTATGACACTCTCTAGCCCATGTGCACTGTAACACCACCCCGTGAATATGTCATGCCACACTTGTCTTCGCACGGGTTATATTGCCCCATCTAACGTGCCTTCCTCGATGCCTATGTTATAATGCACAGTGCTATGCCATACATATTACAATCTGGAATCCATATCTTTGTCACAGTGCATATGCAACGTTACACTCCCCAGCACATATTTTATATTGCAACGTTAGAGACTAGTTAGGTTACACAACACTGCCCTGTGCATATACACTACAAGGCACATATCGCATAGCACGCACTAGTGCCTGTGCTATCTCGCGCTCTCCAATGAATCTGTCATTGCGCACAATGTATTGCATATTATATTTCACGCCCGGTTCATCTTATATCACACTTTTTGGTGCATTGTTTATACCATACACTATATCTAGTTTTCATTTTCAATCGTGCTCTCAGGACTATGTTCTATATAACACTGTGTTCACCTACCCTTTTCACAGGCATTACATTTTGCGATAGGGGGTGGAGGGTCAGGGGGTGTTTCTGCCAAGTGAGCCCGGAGTCACAGCCACAAACGTCCTCTTCTTCCTGAATAAAAGTGAGATTATGCTGCATACTTGTTCATATTTTAAGTAGTTCGCACAGACACACGTTTTAAAAACAATAAAGTTCCTAATACTCGCCTTCTCTGAACAGTTAGCTTGCTGCCCCATCCCCCTCCTCCCTATCCTCTGTTGTGTGAATCCATGGACTAGCCTCCTCCCTCCTGCCATGCATGGTCTGATGTGCTGCCACTGCCCTCAATTTAGTATGATGTACCAGTCCACTCCTCCTGCCCTCCACTGCCCAATTCTATGCCCCATCATTGACCTCCTGCTTAAACTCTGTGCTTAGCTTGCTGCCCCTATTCTCCTTCCACCTGCCCTCCGATGTCTTTGTGTATGCGCCTGCTCCATCCTTTTTGCCCACCATGTTCCATGGACCTGCCACTCCTATCTACTCTGAGTGTTCTGTTGAGCTGCCACTCCCCTCCCACCTGCCTAGCATTGTCAGATGACTGTAACCTGTCCCTGCCACCTCCACCCTGCCTGTCCACATGCCATGCCCCTATCCTCTTCCTCCTGTCCTACATGGTCCATTGTACTGCCACACCCTTCTGCCCTCCCTGGTCTGTTGTGCTGCAACTGCTCCTCCTGTCTGCCCCGTGCGGTCTGTTGTGAGGCCCCTTCCCCTGAACTTTCTTGTCTGTGCACAGGTCCTGACCCTCCCTTCTATCCTCCATCGTCCTTTGTGCATGCCCCTGCACCCTCCTTCTTGCCCATCATAGCCATTGTGCTACCACTAACCCTCCCACTTGCCATGCATGGTCTTCTGTGCTGCCATGGCCCCTCCCACCTTCCCTGTGTGGTCAGTTAGCTGCCCCTGATCCCCTCCCACTTTCCCTCCATGGTCTGTGTGTATGCCATCACAGTCTCACTGTTGCTCTTCATGGTGTGTCTTGCTTCTAGTGCCCATCCTGCCTGACCTCCATGGCTATCTTGCTGCTCCTGCCCTGCCCCCTTGCCCCCAGCCCTCTGTTTACATGTGCAGACCCCTACTCCCTCCCTCCTGGCTTGTCTGTTCCATTGCCCCTGATCCGTCCCTCTTGCCCTTTATGGTCTGTTATGCTGCAGCTTTCTCTCCTGTCTGTCCATTATCGTCCTGCCTCTTGCCCCCCTGTTCTCTGTTGTCCATGTGCATGGTCCTGTCCCCTCCCTCTTGCTTTCTATGGATTGTTGTGCTGCACTCCCGTCCCGCCTGCCCTGTGTGGTGTATTGTGCTGCTGCAAACCCTTATGCCTGCCCTGCAGGGTCAGTTTGGTGCACATCTCCATGTCCCTCCTGTCCTCTGTTATCCAAGTCTATGTTCCTACCCCATTTCCTTCCATGATCCAATGTACCATACTTGCGAACATTTTGAACTTGGTAAGAGGGAGATTTTGAAAAAAAACTGGGGTATTGATTTTCCCCTTTGAGTTACATTGAAAAAGAGGAGATTGTAGACAGGAGACAGATAAAATAAAGCCCATTTGAGCTTAAAAACATTGGAGGTTTCCTGGCTGAATCGGGTCTGTTGGCATGTATGGTTGTACTACCATTGCCTCTTCCTTCCGCCCACAATGGTCTATTACATTGCCACAGCCTCTCTTGCAAGTCCTGTATTGTTGGTTTGTTGCCCCTGCCCCCCTTTCCACTGCCCTCCATAGTCTGTTGTGCTGCCACGGCCCTTCCTGCCTGCTCAGTGTGGTTAAATTGTTGCCTTTGCACCCTCCTACCTGCCTTCAATTTTCAGAGTCTGTGCCCCTGGCCTCTGCCTCTCAACAGTGTCCTCATGAACAACTAGATTGCTAACATTCTATATTTATTACAAAAGTGTGGAACGCCTGACGCCATCTTGATGTAATCAAAACTGTAATACCTAGAGCATTTCCTTTAGAAATTACATATATGAGAGGGTCTTATTGGCATCAAAATTATGGTTAGTGCTCTAAAAGACTAAAATAAGAACATCTTTTCTGAGTTTTCAAATAGCGAGAAAGCACTTTAAAATTATTTGTTACCTTTATGTTTTTTTATCCAGTTGACCACTTGATTAAATGTTGCACTTAAGGGAGAGGATGTGGTGTTACTTCCAGAACTGCAGACTTTGCAACTGGGGAACCAGGTTGGAGTTTCTGCTTCAGCTCGACATTCTGTGATTCTGGTCAAATCACTTAGTCTCCCCATGTCTACAACCAATTTGTTCTTGTGTGATGTAACTAATGCTCATGTAAAGCACTCCAATACCTGACAAGTCTGCACTATATAACACTGCAAAACCACAAAATAATAAGTGTTTTGCACACTTCTGTCATTGGGCTATATTTGGGCTACATCTGGGTGATTTTGGGCTACATTTGGGCTCTTTTGTCTCCGGTGGCCATCTTGGGAGATTTATTTGTTATGAAGTTTCCTAATTTCCTCATGTACTGCAGTCTCCTCAGTAGGAAATGCTTTCAGTTTCTTACTTTGATTCCATCATGAAGGTATTCAGATATGTCACACATTTGCCATAAATTCTGAATGTTAGCACTCTAGTTGCTCATTAGATCACTGTAGTAAAACTACTGTTCACCATGGAAGTCTGCACCTGGTATTCAAAGTGCATGTTTCAGTCTGCATGTCAGAATTTTTTAATGAAATAGAAGAGGATTTGAGAAGTCACTCAAAATGTGCCCTCATTTTCTTTCTTCAGCATTAATCATAATTTCTATGGCAAAATGAACCCCCTCATTGTGTTCCTTTTTAAATTAAATGTTTTAAGTGTTGCCAGTTTATTCCAATCAAGATGGCTTCAGGTGTGCTATACTTTTGTCATAATGAAGACAGTAAGCGCTCTAGTTGTTTTTAAGAACACTCTGGGACATTCTGTCATTGGGCTATACTTGGGCTACATCTGGGTGATATTTGGGCTACATTTGGGCTCTTTTGTCTCTGGTGGCCATTTTGGCAGACTTATTTGTTATGAAGTTTCCTAATTTCCTCATTTACTGCAGTCTCCTCAGTAGGAAATACTTTCAGTTTTTTACTTTGATTCCAAAGGCATTCAGATGTGTCACACATTTGCAATAAATTCAGAATGTTAGCACTCTTTTTGCTCATTAGATCACTGTAGTAAAGCTACTGCTCACCAGGGAAAACTGCTGCTGGTATTGAAAGTGCATGTTTCAGTCTGCATGTCAGAATTTTTTAATGAAATAGAAGAGGATTTGAGAAGTCACTCAAAATGTGCCCTAATTTTTCTTTCTGCAGCACTAATCATACTTTTTATGGAAAGATGAACCCCCTCATTTTGTTCCTTTTTAAATTAAATGTTTTAAGAGTTACCACTTTAATCCAAGCAAGATGGCTTCAGGTGTGCCATACGTTTATCATAAGTAGGACTGTTAGCGCTCTAGTTGTTCTTTGCAACACTCTGGGAAGCTGCAGTAGAACACCAAGGAATTAACTGACAGTCTCTGCCATTGTTGGATGTACATGTTTTACTGAGAATGTCAGACTTCATTCTCACATGACTGAGTAAGATAATGTGAATTTACAGAAAATAAGCTCTCAGTTTAGCTTATAGATCACCTTCCAAACCTCTGTGGGAAAAGCATGAGAAAATATTTTTCTCTCAATCATGATATCCCAGCAGAAGGCTTTTTCACATGGTGAAATCACCTTAGAAAATACCACAATTCCTAAAACGAGTATGGTACCATCAACAAATGATTTATAATGTAACTAAAGTCTTAAAACCTTCTATTAACTGCAATGCTTTTTAATGAGGTGCTATCATGTATATTGGTCCCAAGATGGCTGCCAACACTTCTTGGATGAAGTGCTGACAGCCAATCAGATCTCAGGATGAGATGTGTGGTTAGGCTCCGCCCACATATATATATGATTTTACTTTTGATTTTCGCAGGAACTACTGAACAGATTGACACCAGACCTGCAAAAGGCACATCCCTGACCTGAGGACTACCTCTCTGCCAAATTTCAAGTAATTCTGTTCAGCCGTTCGGGCTGTACCTTGGACTAAAGGTCCCTATGGAAAATTGCATGGGGAAAACGCGTTTTGGGACCCCCCTTTTTTCTCAGCCCCCGCTTGACGAATCCCCCCGAGACTTTCAGGGTAGGAGCGGAGCGGAGCGCCCCACCTATTTTGAAAATTTCGCGAGGATTTCGCGAGGATTCGTCAACCGGCGCCAAAGTTATTCCAAATAGAATGTTGCGGATTTCCTATGGAAACACGGTCATAACTATAACTATCTACTGGCGACCGCCAGTAGATAATATATATATATATATATATATATATATATATATATATATATATATATATTATCTACTGGCGGTCGCCAGTAGATAGTTATAGTTAGGACCGAGTTTCCATAGGAAATCTCAAAATTCTATTTTGAATAACTTTGGCGCCGATTGATGAATCTTCGCGAAATTTTCAAAATTAATGGGGCGCTCCGCTCCGCTCCTACCCTGAAAGTCTCGGGGTGATTCGTCAAGCGGGGGCCGAGAAAAAGGGGGGGTTCCAAAACACGTTTTCCCCATGGATTTTTCCGTAGGGACTGTAGTCGCAGCTACAGCCCGAACGGCTGAACAGAATTACGTGAAATTTGGCAGAGAGGTAGGCCTAACGTCCGTTTGGTGCCTTTTGCAAGTTTGGTGTAAATCTGTTCAGTATTTTCTGAGAAAATAGCATTTAAATCAATATATACGTACAACAACTCAGGATTCGATAGTCATGGGGTATCTAAATACCTGGGTTGGGCATGGGCAATTAGAAGACGGTCCCTGGGGGGAAGCAGGTAACAAGGTATTCCTCTCAACAATGATTAATGTAATACTATTTGTAAATATGGTTTTTATATGCAAATGTTGTATGAGCTGTACTCTATGTTTAATGAATTTTTAATCCGTAATAATGTATTATTGTATAACTGTGTTGATTTTATGTGCTTTTATGAGAATTGTCTCGAATAAAGCTTATACAACAATATATATATCTATACGCGTGCAGCGTGCGCGCAGGGTGCGCGCACTCGGCCGTCCGCGAGCGCACTTCTGATTGGTTGTTACATCTTAGTAAACATTCCAATCGGTCGAAACCAGGAAGTGTCGGCTGCCATTTTGTCTCTCGCACTGTGAGGGGGGTGAAACACAAAGGAGAAAAACATGTAAAGGGGGCATGCTGGACAGTTCCTGACCCCCTAGCAGGGGTCAAGGGGTCCCAAGAGGTCCCCCAAGGGCAATTAAAAAAATTAATTTTTTTTCGGTAATTCGCCGAGTGCGCGAAGCGTGCGCCAACTATAGAAATGAAAAAATTTCCGCGCGGTTCGCGCAGCGTGCGGGCACGGTGTAAATGCCCAAAAAGTAAACTTGCAATGTCACTCCCCCGTGTGCGCACGCTGCGCGTAGCGCAGTGTTCGAGCATGGCTTATCAACCATTAACATTTTATGCCAAAACCCTTAACAACAAAGCGTATCATGTGTCCTCCTTGTGCGGACGGTGCGCGAAGCGCACCGTGCGTACATGGCCCATTAAGCGTAACGTGGGCTTGCGGTGCGCGTAGCGCACTGCGTGCCCACCGTGCGTGCACGGTGCACAAAGTGCACCGTGCGTGCACGGCACTAACTGCGTAAAGTGGGCGCGCGGTGCGCAAAGTGCACCGCTTGCTCACCGTGCGCGCACGGAACGAACTGCGTGAAGTGGGCGCGCGGTGCGCAAAGCACACCGCGTGCCCACCGTGCGCGCACCGTGCGCGAAGCGCACCGTGCGCGCACGGCACGAACGGCGTAAAGTAACTTAGCATTTAAAAAAACGTACAAATTCACTGAAAAAACCATAGGTTTCACACACGTTATAGTTAGGAATTAGCATTTAAAAAACCTTGCAAATTCACTTAAAAAACCATAGGTTTCACACATGTTATAGTTAGCTGGGCATTTTCCTCGTGAAAAACCAATGAAATTCCCCCGTTATAGTTAGTGCAGGCAACTATAACTCACGCGACCGTAATCCGCTGCTGATGACGTCAGATATTACATCACTGATGACATATGTGTCTTTCTGAAAAAAAAAAAAAACATAGATGTATAGCTAAAAAAAAAGGAAGAAGACATGGGTATATAAATGTGTAAATACAGTGATGTAATATCTGACGTCATCAGCAGCGGATTACGGTCGCGTGAGTTATAGTTGCCTGCACTAACTATAACGGGGGAATTTCATTGGTTTTTCACGAGGAAAATGCCCAGCTAACTATAACATGTGTGAAACCTATGGTTTTTTAAGTGAATATATATATATATATATATATATATATATATATATATATATATATATATATATATATATATTATCTACTGGCGGTCGCCAGTAGATAGTTATAGTTAGGACCCTCTTACCATAGGAAATCCGCAACATTCTATTTTGAATAACTTTGGCGCCGGTCGACGAATCCTCGCGAAATTTTTAAAATAGGTGGGGCGTTGAGCTCCGCTCCTACCCTGAAAGTCTCGGGGGGATTCGTCAAGCGGGGGCTGAGATAAAAGGGGGGTCCCAAAACGCGTTTTTCCCATGCATTTTTCCATAGGACCTTTAGACAGAGCTACAGCCCGAACGGCTGAACAGAATTTAATGAAATTTGGCAGAGAGGTAGTCCTCAGGTCAAGGAAGTGCCTTTTGTAGGATTGGTGTAAATCTGTTTAGTAGATTCTGAGAAAATAGCCTTTAAATCAATATATATATCTGAGCCAGCTTACGGTGCGCTTACGGTGCGCTTACCGTACGCGTACGGTGACGTACGCGAGCGCGATTCTGATTGGCTCTTAGATCTTAGTAAACATTCGAATCGGTCGAAACCAGGAAGCGGCGGCCGCCATTTTGTGTGTTTCACTCAGGAAAAAAAGGGTGATAACTTGAAAAGGGGGCAAGGAATAGAGTACAGACCCCATAACATTTAAAAGGGGGTCAAAGAAGGACAGAAAAGTACAAAAAAAACATTTATTAATTTTAAAAAAAATCGTGGGGTACGCGTACGGTAAGCTCACCGTATGCGTACGGTAAAAAAAGAAATGAAATGCAGATTTAAGTGTTTAGATATTAGGGGGCTCTAAAAAGAGCCGTTGTGTTTATGAAGTGATTTTTTATTGGTACCTACAAGTAAGTACCGATGCAGAGTCTAAGGTTCAAGAGGAAGACTCTGTTCCCTTCATCATTGAAGTGCACACCATCTCCTCTATAAATGTCTTGCATGTCGTAACGCAAGTTGTTGTGGTAAATGGAACCCATACCATAGTCTCGGAGGAAAGCAGAAACAGATTTGTTGAAGTGCTTTCTTGCTTTGTCAATCTGTGGACAGAAATGATTGGACCAGTTCCATTTTTGCCTTTGGCATATGTTAGAAAACACAAAGGCAGTTTTAGGGAAAAGTGAAAACAGTTGTGCAAAGGTCTCCTTCATAAGCATTTCCAGACCTACCCCAGTCAAAGTGCCTAGGTCATTGCCACCACAGTGCACTATTATGAGGTCAGGGTGTTGGATTTGCATGAAGGATTTCACCAATGGCATCAATTGGTGCCAATTTAACCCTCTCTCACCAATCCATTTAATGTCTACATTTGGCAAAGCAAGGTCTCTCACCATACCTGTTTTCTCTGCATACTTTTCACTCCAGAAGACATAGCTGTGCCCTACAATCCACACTGTGAACATCTTCAAAGGAGATCGGGGTGCACTCAGGAGGTGTAATTCAGTAGAATGGTAAAAAGAAATGAAAGACAGTTTGGAAATGGAGGCATACATATATATATATATTTTTTTTAAACTGATTGGCTGTTTCATACCATTCTAGAATAAAAACTAGGCTGTATGTGTAAATTTATAGAAGCATGTTTTGTATTGGTACAGAAAAATGTGTTACCAAAGAACAGTACTATGGATTTGCTGTTAGGTTTGAAAAGTCAAGCACTCCTGCTCTTTGGAAATGAAACATTGTTTGGTGAACTTCTGACCTAACTCTGCACAGCAGTGTTTCAAGAGCTGTTGCTATGGTAGCAGGCAGAAGTCAAGTTGGGGGAAGGGTACTAGGCAGAAGTCAAGTTGGGGGAAGGGTACTTTTGGAAAAGGGTTGGTTTTCAACCAATAGAAATGTGTGATTACATTTGAAAAAAAGGGAGAAGCACTGAGATTTGAAACTTACATGTATATGTGTGGAAAAAGAGAGGGAAAGTTTGCCATTATCTGGTTCTGCTGAGAGGAGAGAGGTGTACAGAACAGAGATCCTGGCTCTGATAATCTGCTGTTTGAGTGCCACATTTCTTTCACAACTAACTAATTTTAAAGGTGAGTTTAGAGTTTGAGAGGGGATGTATATGGTAAATTAAGAAATTAATAATAGAATTGGAATTCCTTTTGTTGAAGTTGTGTTTATCATTTTCTGTTTTGGGAGAAATTTAAATGTGAGGAACATGTAAAATAATATGGACTATGTTTTCACGATAAATTAAGGTGTACTGGTATAAATAAGGAATACTTTAAGGGTTTGAGGTTGCACTCAGTAATGCAAATACATTCAGCATCAGTAAGGCTGGTTGCCCTTGCTGGAGTGTAGTCAGTCACCCAGGCTACACATGTTATTGGTCTCAGAAAGCTGTTTGGTATTGCTCTGGTGATTTTACATTTGCATTAGATGGAAAGGGGGAGGTATTTTTTTCTGCAGAAGCAGACTCTTAGCACACAGCCAGCTGCATATCCTGTGGAATCATGCATAGTATTCACAACCGAGTGGGGTTTGAGGTTTCAGTCAGTAATGCAAATACATTCAGCATCACTAAGGCTGGTTGCCCTTGCTGGAGTGTAGTCAGTCACCCAGGTTACACATGTTGCTGGTCTGAAAATGTTGTTTGGACATGTGCTTTTTTAAGAATCTGAAAAGTGGATTCATAATGTGTCAGACTGTAAAAGTACTTATCACTTGCCAAAAAAAAGAGTAGTAAGTGTGCTTTGAAATTGGCAAAGAAATTTCGTTTTTTGACTAATATGAAAACATGACTCTGTGTGCAAATAGGAATTACAGGCAGAGATTTATTGCGTATTGCTCTGGTGATTTTACATTTGCATTAGTAGGAAAGGGGGAGCTATTTTTTTATGCAGAAGCAGACTCTTAGCACACAGCCAGCTGCTTATCCTGTGGAATCATGCACAGTATTCACAACCGAGTGGGGTTTGAGGATGCAGTCAGTAATGAAAATACATTCAGCATCACTAAGGCTGGTTGCTCTTGCTGGAGTGTACTCAGTCACCCAGGTTACACATGTTGCTGGTCTGAAAATGTTGTTTGGACATGTGCTTTTTTAAGAATCTGAAAAGTGGATTTAAAATGTGTCAGACTGTAAAAGTATTTATCACTTGCCTAAAAAAAGAGTAGTAAGTGTGGTTTCAAATTGGCAAAGAAATTACGTTTTCAGACTAATATGAAAACATGACTCTGTGTGCAAATAGGAATTATAGGGAGAGATTTATTGCGTATTGCTCTGGTGATTTTACATTTGCATTAGATGTAAAGGGGGAGCATTTTTTTTATGCAGAAGCAGACTCTTAGCACACACCCAGCTGCTTATCCTGTGGAATCATGCACAGTATTCACAACCGAGTGGGGTTTGAGGTTGCACTTAGTAATGCAAATACATTCAGCATCACTAAGGCTGGTTGTCCTTGCTGGAGTGTAGTCAGTCACCCAGGTTACACATGTTGCTGGTCTGAAAAAGCAGTTTGGACATGTGCTTTTTTAAGAATCTGAAAAGAGGATTTAAAATGTGTCAGACTGTAAAAGTATTTATCACTTGCCAAAAAAAAGAGTAGTAAGTGTGGTTTCAAATTGGCAAAAAAATTAAGTTTTCAGACTAATATGAAAACATGACTCTGTGTGCAAAGAAGAATTACAGGCAGAGATTTATTGCGTATTGCTCTGGTGATTTTACATTTGCATTAGATGTAAAGGGGGAGCTATTTTTTTGTGCAGAAGCAGACTCTTAGCACACAGCCAGCTGCTTATCCTGTGGAATCATGCACAGTATTCACAACCGAGTGCTTTATAAAATGTTTTTCTTTTTTTTCAGATTGAGATAGAACATTTTCGAAAACTTGAACCACTTTTAAAGCAATAAAAATTAAATTTTAATTAATAAATAATTTTTTGAGTGGGTATGGTAAGTCAAAAATTTCATGGTCCCTTTTTTCCACTTCTCCACAATCACATTTTCAGTTTATCATTGTAGTCTCTCAAGGACCTTGTAATGTGATAATTGATTTTTAGTGTTTTTTAAAAAAAAAAAAAAAAAAAAATTACGCGTACCGTACGCGTACGGTAAAAAAAAAAAAAAAAAAAGTTAAAAAAAATATATAAAAAAAAGTTGAAAGGTAAGGTTGGCTATTAAATTGTTCACTAGGGCAACACTGGTCTCCCTATGACAAATTAGATCATGACAAGTGGCGCACCGAATTAAAACCCTCGCAAACCGATGGTTGGTTTCCAGAGGACGAGAAAAAGGAGATGCTCCCCCCACAGATGAAGGGCTCAGCTGACCTGCCGAAGATGGACTCGGCCCTGCAGATGATGGACCAGGCTGAGCTGCTGTGGATGTGCTTGGTTGACTTACTGAAGGGTTACCTTCAGTATGTCGAGCATATGTCCTACCGTGTACATCTTGAAGGTGTCTCAACATGGTGTGATTCCCGAAGTAATACTTCTTGTTGGGATTCCCTCTTGAAAGTACACGGCCACAAAGCTTACAAGTCACTAAGGGTGCATTTACCTTTTTCTTGCCCTCTGGAAAAGAAAAATACTCCCATATGAAAGAGCTCTTTTGTTTCCTCCTTCTCTGCCTCAAGGTAGTGCTGCTAGCCTCACTCTCAGAAGAGTTCTGCTGTTCTGCCATCGTATCACAAAGACAACTCAGCTCCTTCTCCTAAGGGATCACAAGCAGAAATGAGGGGAATGGGTGTGGTGTAGGAGAGTTCTAGAACTGAAAGTAGTTTCAACCAATCAAAAGTTGTGTTTCTTGATCACATGACCCACCATGACCCACCGTGCGCGTACGTTACGCTTACGTTACGCTTTTGGTGCGCTTACGGCAAAAGTACGCATGCGCGTAAAAAAGACACGCGCACGCGCGCATGCGCAAAACAGGCACGCCCCTTCACTTCCGCGCAACATGCGCGTGCAGCGTACGCGTTACGCGCTGCGCGCGCGTGACGTACGTCTACGCAAATTGCGTAAATGAACGCAAACAGCGTAGAAATCTAACATTATAAAAGCAAGACGTACGCGCACGGTAAAAAAATAATAAAAAAAAAAAAAGGGGAAAAAAAACCCACTGTTATACTAATAAATCTTACCTGTTTAGTTTAAAAAAATGGTAAAAATAAAAAATATATTGTAGAATTTTTAATATTTAACCATAGTCTTTAAAAAAGGATAGAAAATTAAAATAAAAATATGTTAAAAAAATTGAAAAAAAAAAAAAGAATTAGCATTTAAAAAACCTTGCAAATTCACTGAAAAAAACATGGGTTTCACACACGTTATAGTTAGGAATTAACATTTAAAAAACCTTAGAAATTCAATGAAAAAACCAAAGGTTTCACACATGTTATAGTTAGCTGGACATTTCACTCGTAAAAAACCAATGAAATTCCCCCGTTATAGTTAGTTCAGCTAACTATAACTCGCGCGCCCGCAATGCACTACTGATGACGTCACATATTACATCACTCATGACATGGTCACTGACATCACTCATGACATCACTGATGACATCTCAAATGACATCACTGATGACATCACTGATGACATCATCCTTGTGATAGAGTGGCAGACCTCCTCTCACCCTAATATAACCTTTGATACACACATTCAAAAATAGAGACTAAAATGTTCAAAACAATGGACATACCAATACCAGTTACAACAACCTCTTCAGTAATTCTAAGATCCACATACACATCCACTCATTCACCAACAGTCCTATACAGTCACTCATACATGTACTCACTCATCATATGTACTCATACACCTATACATCCTGTTACACAATGCCACTCATCCATAGAGTTACTCACACACATAGTCACTCCTGCTAATAAAGAATCAAACATACATTTACTTGCATATACAGTTATACACACACCACCACACTTACTTCTACTGAAACTTACACATACTTAGTCTTTAAAACAATCACTTATAGAAACACATACTTATTCATACAGGAACTCTTTCAATCTCTCACTCTCACATATACTCACTTATATACACCAATAGTCACATATACTAGTTTAATAGATATGTAGTTACTCATAAAGACACTATTGAGACAGTCATTCACTCACTAACACACCCATACACACACTCATCCACCCATACAGTCCTGCACACATGCTGTCTTCAACACATACAAAGAGTGAATCACTCATTCATGCACCTATGCACTACGTAATACCCCCCACCGAACCATACAGACACTCAGACTGATACTCAAAAAAACAACTAATAACCTATATAGACACCCATGAAGCTAATCACCAACCCATGCAGCCACTTATACACAAAGTGAGAGACTGATACAGATATTTTCATATTTAAACATTACTCAGTAAGCCATGTATTCACTATGATACACTTAATCAGTCAGTTACACAATAAATTTTTCAAAAACAAAGCATCCATTTAGACACTTATATACCCATTTATTCTTCCATTGACCTTGAGATATACATATATAAAACATATTTAATTTTCAGAAAAACACACATTCACTGGATGATGTCATCAGTGATGTCATCAGTGATGTCATTTGAGATGTCATCAGTGATGTCATGAGTGATGTCAGTGACCATGTCATGAGTGATGTAATATGTGACGTCATCAGTAGTGCATTGCGGGCGCGCGAGTTATAGTTAGCTGAACTAACTATAACGGGGGAATTTCATTGGTTTTTTACGAGTGAAATGTCCAGCTAACTATAACATGTGTGAAACCTTTGGTTTTTTCATTGAATATATATATATATATATATATATATATATATATATATATATATATATATATATATATATATACATCTCAATGAAGTCTGACATTCTCAGTAAAACATGTACATCCAACAAGGGCAGAGACTGTCAGTTGATTCCTTTGTGTTCTACTGCAGCTTCCCAGAGTGTTCCAAAGAACAACTAGAGCGCTAACAGTCCTACTTATGATAAACGTATGGCACACCTGAAGCCATCTTGCTTGGATTAAAGTGGTAACTCTTAAAACATTTAATTTAAAAAGGAACAGAATGAGGGGGTTCATTTTTCCATAAAAAGTATGATTAATGCTGCAGAAAGAAAAATTAGGGCACATTTTGAGTGACTTCTCAAATCCTCTTCTATTTCATTAAAAGATTATGACATGCAGACTGAAACATGCACTTTCAATACCAGCAGCAGTTTTCCCTGGTGAGCAGTAGCTTTACTACAGTGATCTAATGAGCAAAAAGAGTGCTAACATTCTGAATTTATGGCAAATGTGTGACACATCTGAATGCCTTCTTGATGAATCAAAGTAAAAAACTGAAAGTATTTCATACTGAGGAGACTGCAGTAAATGAGGAAATTAGGAAACTTCATAACAAATAAGTCTCCCAAGATGGCCACCAGAGACAAAAGAGCCAAAATGTAGCCCAAATATCACCCAGATGTAGCCCAAGTATAGCCCAAAGACAGAATGTCCCAGAGTGTTCTTAAAAACAACTAGAGCGCTTACTGTCTTCATTATGACAAAAGTATGGCACACCTGAAGCCATCTTGCTTGGAATAAACTGGTAACACTTAAAACATTTAATTTAAAAAGGAACACAATGAGGGGGTTCATTTTGCCATTGAAATTATGATTAATGCTGAAGAAAGAAAATGAGGGCACATTTTGAGTGACTTCTCAAATCCTCTTCTATTTCATTAAAAAATCCTGACATACAGACTGAAACATGCACTTTTAATACCAGGAGCAGACTTCCATGGTGAACAGTAGTTTTACTACAGTGATCTAATGAGCAACTAGAGTGCTAACATTCAGAATTTATGACAAATGTGTGACATAACTGAATACCTTCAAGATGGAATCAAAGTAAAAAACTGAAAGCATTTCCTACTGAGGAGACTGCAGTACATGAGGAAATTAGGAAACTTCATAACAAATAAATCTCCCAAGATGGCCACCGGAGACAAAAGAGCCCAAATGAAGCCCAAAATCACCCAGATGTAGCCCAAATATAGCCCAATTACAACACTTATTATTTTGTGTTTTTGCAGTGTTATATAGTGCAGACTTGTCAGGTATTGGAGTGCTTTATATGAGCATTGGTTACATCACACAAGAACAAATTCATTTTGGTTGTAGACATGGGGAGACTAAGTGATTTGACCAGAATCACAGAATGTCGACCTGAAGCAGAAACTCCAACCTTGTTCCCCAGTTGCAAAGTCTGCAGTTCTGGAAGTAACACCACATCCTCTCCCCTAAGTGCAACATTTAATCAAGTGGTCAACTGGATAAAAAAACATAAAGATAACAAATAATTTAAAAGTGCTTTGTCGCGATTTAGTCTTTTAGAGCACTAACCATAATTTTGATGCCAATAAGACCCTCTCATATATGTAATTTCTAAAGGTAATGCTCTAGGTATTACAGTTTTGATTACATCAAGATGACGTCAGGCGTTCCACACTTTTGTAATAAATATAGAATGTTAGCAATCTAGTTGTTCATTAGGATACTGTTGAGAGGCAGAGGCCAGGGGCACGGACTCTGAAAATTGAAGGCAGGTAGGAGGGTGCAAAGGCAACAATTTAACCACACTGAGCAGGCAGGAAGGGCCGTGGCAGCACAACAGACTATGGAGGGCAGTGGAAAGGGGGGCAGGGGCAACAAACCAACAATACAGGACTTGCAAGAGTGGCTGTGGTAATGTAATAGACCATTGTGGGCAGAAGGAAGAGGCAATGGTAGTACAACCATACATGCTAACAGACCCGATTCAGCCGGGAAACGTCCAATGTTTTTAAGCTCAAATGGGCTTTATTTGATCTCTCTCCTGTCTACAATCTCCTCTTTTTCAATGTAACTCAAAGGGGAAAATCAATACCCCAGTATTTTTTCAAAATCTCCCTCTTACCAAGTTCAAAATGTTCGCAAGTATGGTACATTGGATCATGGAAGTAAATGGGGTAGGGACATGGACTTGGATAACAGAGGACAGGAGGGACATGGAGAGGTGCACCAAACTGACCCTGCAGGGCAGGCATCAGGGTTTGCAGCAGCACAATACACCACACAGGGCATGCGGGACAGGAGTGCAGCACAACAATCCATAGAAAGCAAGAGGGAGGGGACAGGACCATGCACATGGACAACAGAGAACAGAGGGGCAAGAGGCAATGGTAGCTAGCTGACCATAATGGACAGACAGGAGAGAAAGCTGCAGCATAACAGACCATAAAGGGCAAGAGGGACGGATCAGGGGCAATGGAACAGACAAGCCAGGAGGGAGGGAGTAGGGGTCTGCACATGTAAAGAGAGGGCTGGGGGCAAGGGGGCAGGGCAGGAGCAGCAAGATAGCCATGGTGGTCAGGCAGGATGGGCACTAGAAGCAAGACACACCATGAAGAGCAACAGTGAGACTGTGATGGCATACACACAGACCATCGAGGGAAGGTGGGAGGGGGTCAAGGGCAGCTAACTGACCACACAGGGAAGGTGGGAGGGGCCATGGCAGCACAGAAGACCATGCATGGCAAGTGGAGGGTTAGTGGCAGCACAATGGCTATGATGGGCAAGAAGGAGGGTGCAGGGGCATGCACAAAGGACGATGGAGGATAGAAGGGAGGGTCAGGACCTGTGCACAGACAAGAAAGTTCAGGGGGAAGGGGCCTCACAACAGACCGCACGGGGCAGGCAGGAGGAGCAGTTGCAGCACAACAGACCATGGAGGGCAGAAGTGTGTGGCAGTACAATGGACCATGTAGGACAGGAGGAAGAGGATAGGGGCATGGCATGTGGACAGGCAGGGTGGAGGTGGCAGGGACAGGTTACAGTCATCTGACAATGCTAGGCAGGTGGGAGGGGAGTGGCAGCTCAACAGAACACTCAGAGTAGATAGGAGTGGCAGGTCCATGGAACATGGTGGGCAAAAATGATGGAGCAGGGGCATGCACAAAGACATCGGAGGGCAGGTGGAAGGAGAATAGGGGCAGCAAGCTAAGCACAGAGTTTAAGCAGGAGGTCAATGATGGGGCATAGAATTGGGCAATGGAGGGCAGGAGGAGTGGACTGGTACATGATTCTAAATTGAGGGCAGTGGCAGCACATCAGACCATGCATGACAGGAGGGAGGAGGCTAGTCCATGGATTCACACAACAGAGGATAGGGAGGAGGGGATGGGGCAGCAAGCTGACTGTTCAGAGAAGGTGGGTATTAGGAACTTTATTGTTTTTAAAACGAGTGTCTGTGCGAACTACTTAAAATATGAACAAGTATGCAGCATAATCTCACTTTTATTCAGGAAGAAGAGGACGTTTGTGACTGTGACTCCGGGCTCACTTGGCAGAAACACCCTCTGACCCTCCACCCCCTATCGCAAAATGTAATGCCCGTGAAAAGGGTAGGTGAACACAGTGTTATATAGAACATAGTCCTGAGAGCACGATTGAAAATGAAAACTAGATATAGTGTATGGTATAAACTATGCACCAAAAAGTGTGATATATGATGAACCGGGCGTGAAATATAATATGCAATACATTGTGCGCAATGACAGATTCATTGGAGAGCGCAAGATAGCACAGGCACTAGCGCGTGCTATGCGATATGCGCCTTGGAGTGTAATATGCACAGGGCAGTGTTGTGTAACCTAGCTAGTCTCTAAAGTTGTAATATAAAATATGTGCTGGGGAGTGTAACGTTGCATATGCACTGTGACAAAGATATGGATCCCAGATTGTTATATGTATGGCATAGCACTGTGCGTTATAACATAGGCATCGAGGAAGGCACGTTAGATGGGGCAATATAACCCGTGCGAAGACAAGTGTGGCATGATATATTCACGGGGTGGTGTTACAGTGCACATGGGCTAGAGAGTGTCATAGCATATGCACTAGCTAGTGGAATACAACACAGAGGTGTGTGGCACTCAGCAGGCAATGGTGGGTGTAACACAGCATTGGGCTCTGCCAGGAGCGCGCTGTGACTCTCAAGTGATGTTCGTCCCCTTTCCAGAGAGTAAAATAAAAAGTATTACACATCTGGCAGTGGATGTGTGTTTTATTAACCGTGAGAGGGGTTTCTTGCATAGTTTTGGCCGAATTTTTGTCGAATCCTCTTTAAATGGCTTGGTGTGCATGTGTATTAAATGTGCCCGTCAATAGCTACCCATGTTTGTATAAATAAACGACAAGGGTGTCTACCGGGATTAGGCACGGTAGGGCATCAGACATGTCAGAGCTTCACTAGTGGTGTAAATACATTCCACGTGGATTCATTGTATGCATAGTTGCCTTTTAATGAATATCACGCAAATCGTCATGGTGATAGGTACGTACGGTTTGTCCAGCATGTCCTAGGTGTGTCTATAAATATATATTTTTTAAAAATAATAAAAAACAGTGGCCGGCCCTGGGGATTGGGGTCAAAAAAATATAATTAGGAGACAGGCCCTGGGGGATGGGGTCATCAGGGCCAATACATTAGAATAAGAAGGGGAACCACACAGCCCCCCTTCTTAAAAAAATTAAATAAATAAAAGACTGGCATCGTGCCGGAGGCCACGCCCCCTCCTTGCAGCACTCTGCAAACGCGCCCCCTGGCGAGTTGTAAGTTGAGGAATTAATTCCTCTTCAATACTGAGGGTCCCTGAGGGCCAACTAGCCCAACAGGCATCTCCAGTATGCGCCAGGGAGCTGCGCTGCAGACAGGTATTCTGAGGCCAAGCCCCTTTTTACACCTCTCTGCAACGCAGCGCCTGGGGTGCTTACTGGAGGTACCTAGTGGTCTAGTTTGACCCTAGTGACCCTTAGGATTCAAGGGGACTTAATCTCTCAACTTAGAACAGCCACAAGGCGCATTTACACAGTGGTGAAGGGAGGGGACGGGGCCTGAGGTGACGTGTGCAAACACGCACTATGGCACATTTTAAATTGGGGATATAATTTCCCTTCAATACTGAGGGCCCTTGGGGGCTAACTAGCCCACCAAGTGCTTCCAGTAAGCGCCACTAAGCTGCATTGCAGAGAGGTGGTCCAGGCCGTGCCACTTTTTACACCTCTCTGAAACGCAGCTCTGTGGCACTTACTGGAGGTACCTAGTGGGCTAGTTGGACCCTAGGGACCCTCAGGACTCAAATGAACTTAATCTCCCAACTAAAAGCGGACACAGGGCGTGTTTACACAGTGGGGAAGGGAGGGGACGGGGCCTGAGTTAACGTGTGCAAAAACGCCCTGTGGCCTGTTTTAAGAGGTAGTTTTAATCCCCCTGCCCTATTATATACTAGGGGCTTACAGAGGAGGTCATGCTAATCACAGGGGGACCCCAATGCATAGTGTTCCCTAGTGTATGTAAGTGTTTTCACTGTATTCTAAGTGCCTTTTAACATAGCACTGGCTCTAGGACTGGTTAGTCAGACTCAGTTACCACCAGTATCCGTCTGAAAAAGTTGAGGGTATAGGATGATTTTGCAACAAGGCTTCTTTCTGCTCTTCTTTTTGTTCTTTCTGCACGTTATCCTTCTTCCTGCACTTTTCTTCGTCTTTTAAATATGTTTTATATATATATATCTCAAGGTCGATGGAAGAATAAATGGGTATATAAGTGTCTAAATGGATGATTTGTCTTTGAAAAATTGATTGGGTAACTGACTGATTAAGTGTATCATAGTGAATACATGGCTTAGTGAGTAATGTTTAAATATGTAAATATCTGTATCAGTCTCTCACTTTGTGTATAAGTGGCTGCATGGGTTGGTGAGTAGCTACATGGGTGTCTATATAAGTTATTAGTTGGTTTTTTGAGTATCAGTCTGAGTGTCTGCATGGTTCGGTGGGGGGTATTTCGTAGTGCATAGGTGCATGAATGAGTGACTCACTGTTTGTATGTGTTGAAGACAGCATGTGTGCAGGACTGTATGGGTGGATGAGTGTGTGTATGGGTGTGTTAGTGAGTGAATGACTGTCTTAATAGTGTCTTTATGAGTAACTACATATGTTTTAAACTAGTATATGTGACTATTGGTGTATATAAGTGAGTATAAGTGAGAGTGAGAGATTGAAAGAATTCCTGTATGAATAAGTATGTGTTTCTATAAGTGATTGTTTAAAAGACTAAGTATGTGTAAGTTTCCGTAGAAGTAAGTGTGGTGGTGTGTGTATAACTGTATATGCAAGTAAATGTATGTTTGATTCTTTATTAGCATGAGTGACTATGTGTGTGAGTAACTCTATGGATGAGTGGCATTGTGTAACAGGATGTATAGGTGTATGAGTACATATGATGAGTGAGTACATGTATGAGTGACTGTATAGGACTGTTGGTGAATGAGTGGATGTGCATGTGGATCTTAGAATTACTGAAGAGGTTGTTGTAACTGGTATTGGAATGTCCATTGTTTTGAACATTTTAGTCTCTATTATTGAATGTGTGTATCAAAGGTTATATTAGGGTGAGAGGAGGTCTGCCACTCTATCACAAGGATGATGTCATCAGTGATGTCATCAGTGATGTCATTTGAGATGTCATCAGTGATGTCATGAGTGATGTCACTGACCATGTCATGAGTGATGTAATATGTGACGTCATCCGCAGTGCATTGCGGGCGCGCGAGTTATAGTTAGCTGAACTAACTATAACAGGGGAATTTCAATGGTTTTGTACAAGTGAAAAGTCCAGCTAACTATAACACCCCTGAAACCTATGGTTTTTTCAGTAAATATATATATACATGTACATACATATACATACATAAATATACATACATATATACAAACCAATCGGGCAGGATTTTTACTTTCAGTCGCAGGTTTGACAATGTTAAACGCAAAGATATACGTGAAACTGTGGAGAATACTGGAGCAAGTGGTGGAGGAGAAAGTGATGTCAGTGAAAGTGATGTTTCCGAAGATGGAACATCACTAGTTGAAAAGATCTTACCTAGGCCGACAAATCTTTGGGAGGAATTTCGATGAATGAATCAGACGCAAAATCAACAGAATTGGCAGATAGACCGAGGTCGGTGAAGAGGAAGGGATTACAATGGACGAGGCAAAGGAAGAAGAAAAATCGTAGGAGAACAGACACCATCCGGAAGCAAATCAGGTGGGCGGATGGAGGAAGAACAAAAACAACCCCTGTGGGAGTAGAAACAAGGGGCCAGAAACAACGAGGAAAATGATGGACTGCAGAAATGTGGTAAATCTTTCAATTCACCCCTTGAGTAATGTTGAATATGATGTATTGTAGTTTGGTTTATCCTTTTGCCCTACCACCTCATTCTCTTATCCTAAAGAAAGGGTAGATCTGTACCATTTTACAAAGAAATTGCGATTGCGCAAATGGTACAAGTTAATGGTTAAAAACACTCATCCCTATAGCAAGCCAGCTAGAGATATTCCTGTTGAGGAAACTATTAATGAGGTTGATACCTTGATTGCCTTAAAGGAATTGGAATGGGATAATAATGATTCAACCCCCATTAATGCACAGTCGTTAGGCTATAAAGTGGATTTAAGTTGTCCAAATGAGTTTCAACCTAAGTCGAACTTTAATCCCACTATTCCTCCATGTGGTATTGATATCTTTGAAACCCTTGTAATAGCTGATCTTAAATCCCTAGCTAAAAGAAAGAAAAAATGGCACAATAATAATATGAGTAAAGAACAAAGAATGGCTACTAAATCCCTGCAATCAGATCAGAGTATAGTTATCCGTCAATCGGATAAAGGGGATAATGTTGTCGTGATGAATGTGCAAGATTATCTCCAGAAGAGATGCGACAGCTAGGTATTAAGGAATGCTATGAAACAGTAGATAAAGCCATGATTGATGAGTCCAATTCCTTATATCATAATATGCTAAAAAACTGGCAAACACAAGGTATTTTAGAATCAAATGAATATTCTTTTCTGTTAAATTGTAGGCCTAAAGTGGCCATTTTATATCTATTGCCTAAATTGCATAAGGACCCGTTGTGGCCCCTGGGAGGCCAATTGTATCATCAATGGGTTCCTGATTGGAAAATACATTGATTTTTTTCTGCGACCATATGTGGAAAGCCTGCCGTCCTATTTGAAAGACAGTAGAGATTTTTTAAATAAAATCAAAGATGTGAAATGGCAGAAAAACTTTTTATTAATCACATTAGATGTGTGCAGTCTTTACACTGCCATCAAACATGAGGATGGTGTTCAGGCATGTAAACACTTTCTTAAGTCACAATCTAAATTTTTGCAACACAATGAGATGGTGATGAAGATGATCTGGTTTTGTCTGGAAAATAATTTCTTTATTTTCAATGATGTTTTTTTCAGACAAAAACAGGGAACTGCCATCGGCACCTGTTTTGCTCCGAGTTATGCCAACCTCTTTATGGGGTGGTTGGAGCAACAGGTGCCCAGGGTATATAGTCAATACCATGACCATGTAAAACTTTGGTTGCGGTATATTGACGACCTTTTTATTGTATGGGAGGGCAGTCATGAACTTGCCAATGAATTTATCTTGGCTCTAAACAACAATGAGGTCAATTTGAAGTTTGAGAGTACTATAAGTAATTCTTGTATTGAAGTTTTGGACATACAAGTAGAGGTTATTAATGACCAATTGACCTCTAAACTTTACCGCAAAAAGACAGCAGGAAATACCCTGCTGCATGCTGAGAGTGGTCCTTCCAAGGTTTTAATTCAGAGCATGCCTTATGAGGAGTTCCTCCTGGCTCGGAGGAATTGCAGCTCGAATATTGATTTTGAAGGGGAATGCCACAACATGAGTGAGAGATTTTTGGACAGAGGGTATAACTTCAATGCTATTAAGCATACGCGCATGAAAGCTGCTGAATTCAAACAGGTTGATCTGCTGATTCCTAAGGATAAACTTGATATGGACAAAGACAACATCATTAGATATATAACAACTTACAATTCAAACACACAAGATGTGAGATGTCTCAAAAAACATTGGAGAATCTTAAAAATGGAACCAACGTTGAAAGATGTTGTAAATGATTCACCCAATATCACATTTAGGAAGGCTGATTCTTTAAAAGACAGATTATGCAGGAATGAAGTTACCTCTACGAAACCTCCTAATACCAACATTCAAGGTTTCTCTACCTGTATGTCTTGCAAAGCTTAATAATCACAATTCAGGTTTTTTAAATCAAGATTAATGGAGAACAGAACAATTAGTCCCAATGAACATAGGCGTCCATGTATAGTCCATGTGGTAATTTTCATCAATCCAATGTTTCTTCTTAGATTACAAATAAACAGTTGCAAAAAGAAGTGCCACAACCTGTAAAAAATTAAAATTATTGATGAAACAAACTGTCATACAGACAAAAATTTCTTATATATACTCAATCTTGTAAATGAATTGCCAGTTCTTCACTTAAATTTAACCCCTTGGGTGCCAAACTCCAAATCAATGATATACCGTGATTCCAGTTTTCTCAAGGACAACTCTCTATTACCACCTCTCACACCCGGATTTACATTGTCGATAACCACCATTCGAACCAATGTATCATCTTGCATTTGGCTCCCATGAAAACGGCGAGCTATGGGGTACGGACTGTTATTATTTCTTATGGCACGAAGATGTTCTAACACCCGCTTTTTTGCTTGATGTTTGGTGCTGCCCACATACTATCTGTTACATGGGCACATCAAAACATATACATAGTGAGTTGTGTTGCATGTAAGATTCTTCTTGATTATAAACTCCCTCTTGGAGTTAGATATTAACAATTTTTCACAATCAATACCAGGCCTGGGCTAAAAATCCGTTCCGCTCTTGGAAATTGCGATAATTTGACATTTTCGCGTTCTGCGGGGAGCGCGAAAATGTCAACATTTCCGCAATCCGCATTTTACCGGAAATCTTTTGCTTGCTCGCGCTGTAAACACCTATACATCCTGTTACACACCTACACTCATACATAGAGTTACTCACACACATACTCACACATAAAATAAACATCCATTTACTTGCATATAAAGCTATACACACACCACTACACTTACTTATACAGAAACGTACACATACTTACTCTCTTAAACAATCACTTATAGAAACACATACTTATTTATACAGGAACTCTTCCAATCTCTCACTCTCATATATCCTCACTTATATACAACAATACTCACATATACTAGTTTAAAACATATGGACTTACTCATAAAGACACTATTGAGACAGTCATTCACTCTCTTACTCACCCATAGACACACTCATCCACCCATACTGTCCTGCTCACATCCTGTCTTCAAAACACATACAAACAGTGAGTCACTCATTCATGCATCTATACGCTAAGTAACATCCCCCACTGAACCACACAGACACTCATACTGATACTCTAAAAACGAACTAATAACCCATATACACACTCATGTAGCTACTCACCAACCCATGCAGCCACTTATACACAAAGCGAGACACTGATACAGATATTTAAATATTTAAACATTACTAACTAATACTTGTATTCACTAAGATACTGTTAATAAGTCAGTTATACAATTAATTTTACAAAAAGAAACATCCATTTAGACACTTATTTACCCATTTATTCTTCCATTAACCTTTAGATATACATATATAAAAAATATTTATTTTTCAGAAAGACACATATTCACTGGATGATGTCATCAAAGATGTCATCAGTGATGTCATTTGGGATGTCATCAGTGATGTCATGAGTGATGTCACTGACCATGTCATGAGTGATATAATATGTGACGTCTTCAGCAGTGGATTGCGGTCGCGCGAGTTATAGTTAGCTGAACTAACTATAACGGGGGAATTTCAATGGTTTTGTACGAGTGAAATGTCCAGCTAACTATAACATGTGTGAAACCTATGGTTTTTTCAGTGAATTTCCAAAGTTTTTTAAATGCTAATTCCTAACTACAACATGTGTGAAACTTATGGTTTTTTCAGTGAATTTGTAAGGTTTTTTAAATGCTAATTCCTAACTATAACGTGTGTGAAACCTATGGTTTTGTAAGTGAATTTGCAAGGTTTTTTAAATGCTAATTTCTAACTATAACGTGTGTGAAACCTATGGTTTTGTTTGAGAATTTGTAAGGTTTTTTAAATGCTAATTTATGTATGTATTATTATATTTTTTATATATTTATTTTACAATAAACTACCTATGTATATAGTTGTAGATTGACTGTATCCTGTAATATGGAATGGCTCAGCTCTTTTTTCGAATTTGGATAAAGTTGAACAGCATAGTTAACATCTTCTATAAACTTATAAACAGTTTAAAATGTATTTTTTTTAAGGGTATTTCACGCGCACCTGCAATTTTTTTTATTAAACAAAATGTTTTTTTTTTATTTACGAGGTCCTTTAGGGATCCCCTGAGAAGGTCTAGGGGGTCAGGGAGTGTCTTCCTTGCCTCCTTTTCATGTTTTAGAAATCGGGTTAAAAGTAATACATTTCTGATTTGTGCGTGCACCGTGCGCGCATACGTGCGTGCACCGTGTGCGCACGTGTACGTGCACCATGCGCGCATACATGCGAGCACTGTGCGCGCACGTGTGCGTGCACCGTGCGCGTATACGTGCGAGCACCGTGCGCGCACGGCAAGTCATGTGATTACGAAACAACACTTTTCATTGGTTCATAGTAGTTTCTGTTCCAGAATCTTCAAACACCACACCCACTCCCCTCACTATTTCTTCTTATTTCCTGGGACAAGGAGCTGAACAGCTATTCTAGTACAATTTTACTTGAACATGGCAGAACAGCAGTCTACTTCAGGGAGTGAGGAGGAGACCTTTGTGCTACCACCAAGGCAGACCAAACAAAAAGACTCTTTTATCTGGAAATTCTTCACCTTTCCAGAGGGCCAAAAGAAGGTCAATGCCCCGAAGGTGACATGCACTATTTGTGGAAGTGTGTTATCCAGAGGAGATCCCACCAAGAAATACTTGTTTAGTATTTATTCAATGTTGAGACACTTCAAGACAGTGCATCCTGTACCTTATGCTCGAGAGTCAACTAGAGCCCTAAGAGACAACCCGCCGAGCACTTCATCTGCGGCCGCAGATTCTCCGTGTGCCAGGTCACTGGACATCCGCCCACTTTTCCAGAAGATGCACATACATTGTAATATGTGCAATGCTGTTCTTTGCTACGCTGAGAGCAGTATTAACTTGATCAAAAACAAAATACAGCAGCACACATGCTCCAGCCCATAATTTTTTTCATTTGTTGATTTTGTTGCTGTTGAACAGTTTTTCATTACCAGTTTTTTTTGGTACTCTATAAAAAATCAGAAAAAAATACAAAATTGTTAAAAAACTTAAAAAAAAATACAAAACAAAAAAGACAAAAAAAACAGTTCTTTTCAGAACTCACTTCACTTCTCCAAGAAGTGCTATATTCCTAATATACTGTGTTGTAATTTTATTGAATGAATGTGTAGTGTATACATGAGTGATTGAAATGATTGAAATGACTGAGTGAAGAGGAGGAAAGGACAGACAGAATGAGTGAGAAAAGGAAAGTATGATCAGTCATGAAAGGGAAGTGAAAGACTGCAACAAAAGGACTAAGGGTAGAGGATACAGGTAAGAAGAGTGAATGAGTAAGGGAATGGCAGTGAGTAATGGAGAGTGATGAAGGGGAGTGAGAAAAGGGGAGTGAGGGACGGAGATAGGAAAAGGGAGTAACAGATGAAGCGGAAGAAGAACAGCAGGGTAAAGGGATTGAAAGTAAGAGAAGTGGAGTGATGGTGAGATAAGGGGTATGAGGATTAGAAAAGGAGGTAAGGGAAAGTGAGAGATGGGGAGTGAGGGGATGGAGGGATTTAGGAAACTGGAGTGAGAGAAAGGGAGTCAGGATTTCAATGAGCAGAGGAGAGTAAGGGAGTGTGAAGGAAAGAATACAAACAGGTGAAGGGGTGTGAGATACAGACAGGAGGAAGTGAAGTAGGAGAATAGGAGTGACTATGAGTAAAGGATAGTGACAGTTAGGGAAGGTGAGGGAAGGAGAATGACGGAGAAGGTTAAAAAATTAACATAGATGGAAAATGAGTGATGGAGAGAGGAGGAGTGGTAGAAACAGAGATGTTAAGGACATTAAGGGTAAGACAGACAAAGGGAGAGAGACAGAAACAGAGACAGAGAGCAAGGAACTGAGAAGGAGTAAGGCAGGTAGAATGACTGAGACATATGGAGACAGGGAGAGAAACATGGTTGAAAAAATAGTGATGGAGGCAGTAAACCTTGGGGAGTAGTAGAGAAGGAGTGAGGGAGTTACGAAAGAGCAGTAAAGGAAGAAGAGAGAGGGAAGGGAAATGAGAAAAGCAGAGTGAGGAGAAGTGAAGAAAAGGGAGCATGAAAGTGAAGGGGTGAGAAATACAGATATTTTAAATTTACCTGACCAACAAAATAACTTAATTAGAAATAAATGTTTTTTTTAATTACAAGAAAAATTGTTTCAACTTCCTAAATTTTCTTTCTAGATCTGAAAAAATAGAAAAAAAGTAGTAATATTTAACAATACATTTTAGAATACAGTACACATATTTTCATATTTAACAAATTAATTTTTTGCCCTTTTTTTGCTGTTTTCAGAATATATTGAATTTCACTGAAAATAGTGATATCAATTGTATTTATCCCTTAACAGCGGGCAAAAAAATAAACAATCTGAAAGATTGTTTAAAAAAGCCCTGAATCTATCCTCAGTAAAACGTACCTTGATAGAAATGTAACATATATATTAAAAATATCTTCTAAGAACAATAACTATTTGCAATAAATAACGTCTGTAAATCTTGTTGCTTAAGCACATACAACAAAATAATATCTGCCAAAGAAGTTCACAATAGAAACATTTACCTTTCCATGAGGCCAAATGGTAATTTTTAAATCCTTTTTAGGCGAAATATCCAATCGAAATAATGGTTTCTTCAGATGCTGCAATTTGTATCTAAAATTTTGGTTTGTAGAAAAATTAAGTAGGAATTTGGTAATTCTGCAGGCAAACGCTGCTTGAAAATCAATTGAGAATCATTACACAGTGTCCAGCCTTTTTCACATTTTAGATAAACTGTGTAATGACCAGAAGTTATAGAAGGTCCATCATAGAAAATTATTGCAACTGCAACAAAAGTCTTTCCTGATATTGATAATTGATTTCCTACAAACTTCTTTATTAAAGTGTCCAATTTTGTTCCATCAGCTCTACAACGTTGCATCATTAAAATTATATACTGTCCATATTTCTTTAAAAATAACGTTGATAGCATTTCTGATTCACATTGAGAACATTCCATGTTGTGATTTGCATCTTTAACTAATTTACTAAAAGTCACTGATTTACTCTCTGGTAATGTTAAATGTATGAACCTTTCAGAATCAACATTAGTGCTGCATGTGTTCATACAGTTTTCACAACAATGTTCCCATTTATAAGAGAGACCAAACATATTTTCCATTTCTACCCCTTCATCTTCCAGTACCATAAGCATATAAATTAAGAATTCCTGTGCATCTTGTTGGACGTTTTGTGTAAACTGTGTATATCCAGAACGTACATCTAAAAGATTTCTAACATCAGAAGCACTTTCTATTTTAGTTTTATCATTACTCAACTTCTCATAAAGGAAACTCAGCAGAGAACAAAATCTTTTTTCATGATTTAGTATTATCTGCTCTTGCAAACTTTCAAGATAAAATACAACATTCAGCACTACATTAGCGTAGCAGTTGACACCAGAGCTATTTTCAAAATGACAACCAACAACCTCTTCAACATTGTCCTTTTTCTTTTTGCTTTGATTGCAATCACATCACTCTCTTTTTGTTTTCTCTTCTGTACATCCTCATTACAGATATTCTCAATTCTCCTTTTCCGACAAACAACACGTTTTTCAAACACAGGATACTGACCTAAATGAGGAGCATAGCTTCTTCTTAATCTATAATACTCCTTTACACAATTTGCATCAGCACTAACTTTTGAGTCATCAAAGTCTATCATGAATAAACCAGATAATTTTTTCACTCGTGACAAAGCAACTTATGCCATACCTTCTTTAAATACACTAGATCCAATGTTTACAAAAGCACTATCTACAGTTAATCCTTGAGATTTGTGAATAGTTACAGCATATGCTAGAGAAAACGGAAACTGCTTCCTACGTACATATAAGTCTTTCACAAGCAAAAAACGAATTGAACAACCACTAATGTCTTTAACCTCTTTAATCTGATCAAATTTTATTTTTGAAAATTCAATTCCATCTTTTTTCTGGTAATTAACAAAACCCACAACTTTACCCATAGCTCCATTCACTAAACCTTTTTCTACATTCAAATTACGTCTTAAAATTACTCGACAGTTCATACATACATAAAGATTCTTTTCTAAACCAGCTGTTTTCGATATGATTTTCTCTAGAGAATCCAATTTAGTTTTCAATTTGCCTGTCAATATAATAGATATTCCTTCATGCTGTATTTTATCCACGGCTTCCATTTTCATAATCTCTTCATTTTCCAATTTCAGAAGTTCTTCATTGAATATAGAGCATTCGTGTAGTGTGGGCATTAAGCAGATTACAGTATTTTTTTCTGCAATTTTCTTGTATATTTTCTCTGGAACTATTTGTTCTGTTGGAAACAAATTACATAGCAATCGACTCTGTCAAGCTTTTCTGCCATGTTCTGTGAGTAGTCCAATTCTGATATCTTTGAGAATACTTGCATAATCATCATCATTTGCTTGCCGCAAATTGGTAATGAGTTCTTTGTACTCAAAGTATGACCAAATATTCACATTACCTATACTTCCTAATGACATTTTCGTGTCTTCATGTGCAAGAGTATTAAATACTGGTTGTCCTTTAACTGGAGTGAGCTGCAGTAGATCCCCAAAAACTATAACATGTTTTCCTCCAAATAACACGTCATAGTCTGTCTTTAGAATTTGCTGTATTCTTAAATGCACAAAGGCAAGCATTAAGTTTGATACCATTCTTACCTCATCAATAATGAGAACTTTCATTTTCTTCAACAGTCTTGAAACTTCAAAACATGCTTCTCCTCTTAGCTTGTGGTATTCTATTTTGTTCTCATGCTCTACTGTTAACATTAGCAAACGATGTAAGGTAATTCCTTTTATGTTATATGCTGCTAACCCAGTTGGAGCAGTAACAACACAAGACAAAGTTGAATCAGTTTTTTTCTGTAGGTAGCTTCTAATTACTTTAATGAAAAAACTTTTTCAGTTCCAGCTTGTCCACTCACATACATTGTGATTGGTTCAAATGATGTGCATGAGCACTCTTTATTTTCATGTAGTAATCCATGATAATTTGTTTTGTGACTTCTTCATAAATTTGTTGTTGTTCATCATTCAGTTGTTGTTCCAAATTTGGTAAGTCTATTAAATCTTCCTAAGCTTGATTCATAGCTGTTTCCACTTCAGTCATGGCTATTGCAGCTTCATTTTCTATGATTGGTTGTCCTAGGGGATCTTGACTGAGCGTACCAGAACTTTGACTGTCTTGAGAACTGTCTCTAGCTACTTCAGCTGCAATTGTAGCTTCTTGTTCAATTTCTTCATTTAACATTTGTACATAATTTGTGAAAGTACTGCATTCTATGCTATCTTTACATGCATTAAAGGAATCTTCATAGCTCTGAAAATCTCCAAGTAATTCATCCTCTGAATGCCATGGTTTAAACAGCTGTAAAAGTGCTAAGTAGTAAAATTCCTTTTTGTCAGTAGTGTCGCAACTCAGCTTCCTGTGCTTAATCAAACTTCCTTTTGTTTGTTTCACCAAACATCCTTCCTCACCAATGACTTTATATTTTCCATTGTTGATGTCTTCTGTGGCATTCCGTGTAAAAATGTAGTTCTGCAGCACTTCATAGAGACACATGTTCTCAAGATGATGACTTCTGTTTGGGTAATATGTGTCTAACATATTTGTTTTCAAAATGTCTGTACTTTGAGGTTCGTTCTCTGCTAAATATTCAATTTCTCGAATAGATTTCAGTACCCAATTTCGCATTCCTGCAAGGCCTAAACTTACCCAAATTATTCTTCTGGATTTGGAGTACAGACTTGCAGATGATAACCTATCTGAGCATTCGTATGACCCAATTTCTCGATGCGATGACATCTTTAAACTGAAACTGTATAGCTTTTTACTGACAGTCTTCTCGTGAGAAATCTCTTCCCACATTTCTTTCAATTGCTTTTCTCAGATTTAGTGATGTAAGATGTGACATACCGAGCAACAGCAATAGAATTGTCAGCTACATACTGAATATCCATGTTAGCATTCCACATGGATAAAATGACTGGGTTGTAGTCATTTATATATTTTGACTCTTCTTTGCTTCTAAGGTTGTAGGTATTTTTCAGAGATTTTCTTGTAATGGTACGTCGCACAGCTGACATAAAACTGTTTACTCTTCCTTTTGAAAGAACAGGTCGTGGAAATCCAAATCGACATTTTGTGTAGAATTTATCTTTACTCTTGTACTTTCGTCGACAGTATTTTCCACACCGATGACTTTGGAAACGTAAAACTTGCTCTTTTAAGTTTTTTTCTTCTGTGCTTTTAGGTATAGCACATGTTGCATATTCTTCAATGAAAGATAAAACTGCATCATCCGAATCTGTTCCAAATTTTGGGGCATCCTTGATCCACAACAGCATATGAATATGAGGAGCACCTCTTGCATGGTACTCTTTTCTCCAAAAGAAATCCACAACTTCTCCAAGAGGTGGATTTTTTTTATTGCAGATGAAGGACATCATAGCCTCAAATCTATGATTGAAATATCTGCAAACATTAACCGGATCCAATGAGCACAATTCTCCTGCTGTCTTGTATTGAAGATTTTCAATATTTGAATTTGCCTCTCGAAGAAAATCCAGTAAATCATCCCAAGCGTACTCAGCACAGCTTAGGGTAAGGAACCATGTAGGAGTTCCTAAATTCCGTAACATACATTTCAATTCTCCATGGCGTCGGTACCAATATTCATTAGTTCCACGCTGACAAGCCATCAGATTAATCAATTGAGATTCCAAATGATCATCTCGCTGTCGCACTTTGTTCATAAAATCCTTTGCAGACACATTATGTAGATGTACTCCAGTTTTTAAAATGTGATTTACTGCATAAGATAGTGCAGACAAGTCACTTTCAAATAAAAGATGGAACAAATAAGGAATACTTTGACGAAACCTTGGATCTTCTGCATATAATCTTGTAGTCCGATACTCAGAAGCAGGAATTTGTACTGGACGTTCATCATATCGTCCACCTTTTCCTGTAGGAAACAGCTGGGGAAAACAACGAGCTTCCAAGCTGTCCTCCCATACACTCACGGGAGTTCCTTTTGCTTTTTTCATCTGAAACAGATCAATAGTGTTTCCCATAACTTCTTTAGAATGAAGAGGATGTATGCTGAAATGTTCATAAATTTCTTCTTCTTTTGACTTATCCACTTTTTCAATTTGCCCAGTTGGTATTCCTGTGTCTGCTAGTAAAACTTCTTCATCTTCATCCATATAAATTGATTCATAGTACTTATTATTTCTTTTCAAATGTTAATTTGCTCTTTGTACTTTTCGTACATCTACTAGCTCCTGCCAAATTTTCTTATTCTTTGTAAATCTGAAGGAGGTAATTTACCTGTTTTGGGCTCCATACGAACTATAGTCTGAAACGGATGGACACATTGAATGAGTATAGACTCATACTTATTTAAATCACTAAGTTCTGCAGGAATATCAACCAATTCTAAATTATTATGTACAGCTCTAGCTGGCATTTTATTTTCTTCTAACTTGTTATAATAGTATTTACAAATACGCTGATCTTCACACAAATCAAAACAATTTTCCAGAAACAAATATGTAGCAAAATCCTTCCACTCATAAATATTTTCTTTTTCACCTTTTTTATACAGATCAACATTCCTTGTTTGAGTTTTATAATGGCTTCTCCGGCAACAAATACAAGTAATATTTGGTCTTTCATTAGAGATGATAGTACATTTTGTCATTTGATCTTCAAAATTTTTACTAACAGTGGGTTCTACATTCTCTTCCACATTTTCTTCAATAACTGTGTAATTTCCTGCACTTTCTTGTTCTGGACCAAAGTAACAAAACTGAATATCATCAGTAACCTTCTATACATCTGATACAGATCCACGCAACAGAGCACTATTCAACTCATTTAACTTTAGTGCTGGACTTTTAGCAAAATACAATCTTCTCACAAACTTTCTCATTTCAGTATGATGTACTGCCAGCATCCTAAAATGGTGAAAAACACTTTAACAAACTTTCCTAGAAATACAAGCCAGAGAATGTCCTTGCAAACCAGTATTCTTTCTCACTCTGCATGGATCTAGTCTTTGAAGCACCTTAATCTTCTGTTTAACACATTTTTTTACTATATTCTCTTAGAAAGTCACGTAATTTATCAATAGATTCTTGTCGTACAGTACAAATACTACTACAATTCCAAGTGTACACTGGGGCTTTAGGACGTTTCCCCATAACCTCATCAGCTAACACTTCTTCCTCATTTCTTGGAACCATTTTCTCCTTTTCCATTACACAACCATCTTTAACTTCATAAGTTCGACCACTGGTGTCAACTGCATGCAGCAAACTATTACTTTGAGGATAACTCTCTTCATTAAAAAATGGTTCAGTACTTGAACTATGCTTCCATTCTCCTAAGAACACATTACAAAAGTTATTTTTTTCACTACTCTTTTCCTTTTGCTTTTTGACTTCATTACATTGACTATTTTATCTAATGTACAGATCCTGTTCAAAATTAAAATGAATAGTTTTCTTTGTAATTCCAAAGACTTTGCAACAATTGATTCAATATGTTTCTTTTTCTTATAAAATATTGCTTTCTTCCTATATTTTTTGCCATCCTTTAGCAAATTGAACACCACTCTTCTCTGAAACATTTTTTTACGACTGTTTTGAAATTCTGTTTTTCTTTCTAAGTCTTTCTTTCTTGCTTCTGATTGTACATTAGCATTTAGTATTTTCTTTCTATTGTCTTGTTGTTTTCTTCTTGAAACACTATTTGCAGTGGATATACTTTGTATATGTTTTCTATGTTTGAGGATATTTTAAAAAAAATCCTTAGTCTGCTTACCAGAAGACTTTTTCTTTTTTCCAACATGAGGTTCTTCAACTAATTTTTGTTGTCCAGTTGTCTTCAAATATAGATGTTTTTGCTGTTCTTTTCTCTTTCTTGATTTTATAGGCATGTTAAATTTATTTCAGTGTTGTTCAGCAATACTTAAAGGAAACTAAAACAAAAATACCTTTATGTAATTTATATATATTACTATATTTTTTTTGAGCTTTTCAAATCCTATCATATGAGCTGCCCCTTTCCTATGAGTGCAAGTCTTACAGAACAAGGGCAACACAAATTATATATCTGACAACAATTCCTGTGTGCAGACAGACTCATGGTGTGATTCTAGGCAGAAAACAATATTTGATTGGCAATTTCAAAGCACATTTAATACTGTGGTAGAGCAAGTGATAATTACTGTAACAGCCTGACACATTTTCCTTATAGTTTAGAGAGGCAGAAAAGAGCACATGTCCTAACAGCTACTTGAGACCATGAGCATGTGGAACCTGGGTGAGTGATTAGACTAGAGCAAAGGAAATGAGCCTTGGTGATGTTGAATGTATTAGCGTTACACACTGCTATCTGAAATACCACACAGTGCTGAATAATAAGCATGGGAGTGCAGGAGAATCAGCTGCCTGTGTGCTAAGAGTGTGTTTCTGGAGACTGTGCATTGTCAGGTACAAGAGAGATCTGCATGGACGCTTGCACAACTGCATGAAGACTGCAGAGCTGTATGTAAGATCACCTGTGGTAAGGGTTAATTGGAGTTTTGAACATGTATGAACTACCTCACCCATTGCAGGAGTGGAAGGAAAATCTACCCTGTTGTTTTCAAATGTGTTAGCACTTGCCTCTCATCTGTGAGATAGTGATTTCTGCTGAATGCTAACCATCACAGTTGAAGAAAACAAGCTGCCCCTTTCCTACGAGTGCAAGTCTTACAGAACAAGAGCAACACGAATTAAATCTCTGACAACAATTCCTGTGTGCACTCATGATGTGATTCTAGGCACAAAACAGTATTCCTGGGTGACACCAGTACACCTTAACTTATGGTGAAGACATACTCCATAATATCTTACAAGTTCAAGGCAGTTAAATATCTTCCAAAACATAAAATGTAAAACACAACTTTAAAAGAAGAAGCAAATTTCTATTATTTATATCAAAATACACCACATACATCCCCTCTCAAATTCATAACTCACCTTTAAAAGTAGTTAGTTGAAAAAGAAATGTGCCACTCACACAGCAGATTATCAGAGCCCGAATCTCTGAGCTGTACTCCTCTCACCAGAACCACTAAATGGCAAAATGTCCCTCTCTTTTTTCACACATATACATGTTAACTTCAAATCACATTGCTTCCCACATTTTTTTAAATGGAAACACACATTTCTATTGGTTGCAAATTTCAACCCTTTCCAAATGATTCCTACCCCCAACATGACTTCTACCTGCTACCATAGCAACAGATCATAGAACACCGGTGTGAGCAGAGAGGTCAGAAGTTCAGCACACAATGTTTCTAATCCAAAGAGCAAGAGTGCTTGACTTTTCAAACCTAACAGCATATCCAAAGTAATCTTCTGTGGGAACACATTTTTCTGAACCAATACAAAACAGGCTTTTAAAAATGTAAACATACAGCCTAGTTTTTAGTGTTGAATGGTCTGAAACAGCCAATGAGTTCTTTTTTATTAAAAAAAAAGTATGTAAGCCTCCATTTTACAACTATCTTTCTTTTCATATTGCCATTCTACTGAAAGACACCTTCTGAGTGCATCCAGATCTCCTTGAAAGATGTTCACAGTGTGGATTGTAGGTCATAGCTATGTCTACTGGAGTGAAAAGTATGCGGAAAAAGGAGGTATTGTGAAAGACCTTGCTTTGCCAAATGTAGACATTAAATGGATTGGTCAGAGAGGGTTAAAGTGGCACCAATTAATGCCTTTGGTGAAATCCTTTCTACATCTCCCACAGCCTGACCTTATAATTGTGCACTGTGGTGGAAATGACCTAGGCACTTTAACTGGGGTAGGTCTGGAAATGCTTGTTAAGGACACCTTTGTGCAATTGATGTCACTTTTCCCACAAACTACCTTTGTATATTCTAATATATGCCAAAGGCAAAAGTGGAACTGGTCCAACCAATATTGTCCGCAGATTGAGAAAGCAAAAAAGCACGTCAATAAGTCTGTTTCTGCTCTCCTCAGAGACTATGGTATGGGTTCTATATACCACAACAACGTGCGTTACAACATGCAAGGCATTTATAGAGGAGCGGTGCACATTTCACAGATAAAGGGAACAGAGTCTTCCTCTTGAACTTTAGACTCTGCATCGGTACTTACTTGTAGGTACAAAAAAACACTCAATGAACACAACGGCTCTTTTTAGAGCCAACCAACATCTAAACACTTAAACTTGATTTTTAATTCTATTTTTTGTATGAATTTTTTGCCGGCTTGTGCGCACCGTGCGCGCACCGCACAATATTTATAATTTTTTTTTTTTTTTGGGACCTTAGGGGTCTTTCATGGTCCCCCTGTGAAGGCCTAGGGGGTCAGGGACTCTCTACCCTGCCCCCTTTTCACGTTCTCCACTTGTGTTTTTAGCTCGCTTCTGCCTCTAAAACTCAAAATGGCGGCTGGGGTGTGCGCGCACCGTGCGCGCACCCCTTGATTTTTTGAAAAAAAATAAAATGTTTTTTTCACCCTTCGGGGTCCTTCAGGGCCCCCCTGACAAAGGCTAGGGGGTTAGGAACTCTCTACCCAGCCCCCTTTTCACGTTCTCCACCTTTCTTTTTCACTGTCACACACAAAATGGCGTCCAACACTTCCTGATTTTGACCGATTGTAATGTTGACTGACATCTAACCGCCAATCAGGATTACGCTCGCGGACATTTGGTGCGCGCCCCATGCGAGCACCGTGCACGCACGGTGCGCGCATATAGATATTTATGTACTTTTAACTGCAATTTTCTCAGGAACTACTGAACAGATTGACACCATATATGCAAAAGGCACATGCCTGACATGAGGACTACCTCTTTGCCAAATTTCAAGTAATTCTGTTCAGCTGTTCGGGCTGTACCTTCGACTAAAGGTCCTATGGGAAAATGCATGGGGAAAACGCGTTTTGTGACTCCCCTCTTTTCTCAGCCCCCGCTTGACAAATCACCCCGAGACTTTCAGGGTAGGAGCTGAGCGGAGCGCCCCATTAGTTTTGAAAATTTCACGAAAATTAGTCAACCGGCGCCAAAGTTATTCAAAATAGAATTTTCTGATTTCCTATGGGAACTCGGTCCTAACTATAAATACCTACTGGCGACCGCCAGTAGATAAAATATATACACACACACACACACACACATACATACATATACATATACATAAATACATATACATACATAAATAGACATACATATATATTCCTACATATACTATATATATACATGTACATACATATATACATACATACATATAGACATACATATATATATATACATACATATATATACATATATATATTCAATGAAAAAACCATAGGTTTCACACACGTTATAGTTAGGAACTAGCATTTAAAAAACCTTAGAAATTCAATGAAAAAACCAAAGGTTTCACACACGTTATAGTTAGCTGGACATTTTACTCGTAAAAAACCATTGAAATTCCCCCGTTATAGTTAGTTAAGCTAACTATAACTAGCGTGCCCGCAATACACTGCTGATGACGTCACATATTACATCACTCATGACATGGTCAGTGACATCACTCATGACATCACTGATGACATCTCAAATGACATCACTGATGACATCACTAATGACATCATCCCGTGAATGTGTGTTTTCTGAAAATTAAATATGTTTTATATATGTATATCTCAAGGTCGATGGAAGAATAAATGGGTATATAAGTGTCTAAATGGATGATTTGTTTTTGAAAAATTGATTGTGTAACTGACTGATTAGGTGTATCATAGTGAATACATGGCTTAGTGAGTAATGTTTAAATATGTATATATCTGTATCAGTCTTTCACTTTGTGTATAAGTGGCTGCATGGGTTGGTGAGCAGCTACATGAGTGTTTATATAGGTTATTAGTTGGTTTTTTGGGTATCAGTATAAGTGTCTGATGTCTGTATGGTTCGATGGGGGTATTACGTAGTGCATAGGTGCATGAATGAGTGACTCACTGTTTGTATGTGTTGAAGATAGTATGTGTGCAGGACTGCATGGGTGGATGAGTGTGTGTATGGGTGTGTTAGTGAGTGAATTACTGTCTCTACAGTGTTTTTATGAGTAACTACATATGTTTTAAACTAGTATATGTGACTATTGGTGTATATAAGTGAGTATATGTGAGAGTGAGAAATTGAAAGAGTTCCTGTATGAATAAGTATGTGTTTCTATAAGTGATTGTTTAAAAGACTAAGTATGTGTAAGTTTTTGTAGAAGTAAGTGTGGTGGTGTGTGTATAACTGTATATGCAAGTAAATGGATGTTTGATTCTTTATTAGCATGAGTGACTATGTGTGTGAGTAACTCTACGGATAAGTGGCATTGTGTAACAGGATGTATAGGTGTATGAGTACATATGATGAGTGAGTACATGTATGAGTGACTGTATAGGACTGTTGGTGAATGAGTGGATGTGTATGTGGATCTTAGAATTACTGAAGAGGTTGTTGTAACTGGTATTGGTATGTCCATTGTTTTGAAAAGTTTAGTCTCTATTTATGAATGTGTGTATCAAAGGTTATATTAGGGTGAGAGGAGGTCTGCCACTCTATCACAAGGATGATGTCATTAGTGATGTCATCAGTGATGTCATTTGAGATGTCATCAGTGATGTCATGAGTGATGTCACTGACCATGTCATGAGTGATGTAATATGTGACGTCATCAGCAGTGCATTGCGGGCGCGCGAGTTATAGTTAGCTTAACTAACTATAACGGGGGAATTTCAATGGTTTTTTACGAGTAAAATGTCCAGCTAACTATAACGTGTGTGAAACCTTTGGTTTTTTCATTGAATTTCTAAGGTTTTTTAAATGCTAATTCCTAACTATAACGTGTTTGAAACCTATGGTTTTTTCATTGAATTAGCAAGGTTTTTTAAATGCAAATTCCTAACTATAACGTGTGTAAAACCTATGGTTTTTTCAGTGAATTTGCAAGGTTTTTTAAATGCTAATTTTTTTATTTTTTTCTATTTTTTTTACATATTTTTTTTTTAATTTGCTATCCTTTTTTTAAGACTATGGTTAAATTTTTAAAATTCTATAATATGTTTTTAAAAAATATTTTATAAAATAAACAGGTAAAATTTATTAGCAATACATTTTTTCCTTTTTTTTAAAATTTTTTTTTAGTACGCGTACCGTAAGCTTACGGTAAGCGTACGGTTTACGCAACGCCCGTAATTTATCTACGCTGTTTGCGTATAGTTACGCAATTTGCGTAGCCGCGCGTACTCCGCATGGGACGCGTACGCGTGTACGCTACACGCGCACTTTACGCGGAAGTGTCGGGTAGTGACTGTTATGCGCATGCGCGCAAGCGCGTGTCTTTTTTACGCGCATGCGCACTTTTGCCGTAAGCGTACCGTAAGCGTACCGTAAGCGTACGGTAGGTCATGTGATCATGAAACACAACTTTTGATTGGTTGAAACTACTTTCAGTTCTAGAACTCTCCTACACCACACCCATTCCCCTCATTTCTGCTTGTGATCCCTTAGGAGAAGGAGCTGGGTTGTCTTTGTGATACGATGGCAGACCAGCAGAGCTCTTCTGAGAGTGAGGCTAGCACTAGCAGCACTACCTTGAGGCAGAGAGCGAGGAAACAAAAGACCTCTTATGTATGGTATTATTTCACTTTTCCTGAAGGCCAGCAAAAGGTAAATGCACCCTTAGTAACTTGTAAGCTGTGTAAGCGTGTACTTTCAAGAGGTAATCCTGACAGGAAGTATTCCTTTGGGAATCATACCATGATGAGGCACCTCAGGGATGTACACAGAAGGACACATGCTCGACTTTTTGGAGGTAACCCTTCAGAAAGTCAACCAAGCACATCCACAGCAGCTCAGCCTGGACCATCATCTGCAGGGCTGACTCCTTCTTCTGCAGGTCAGGTGAGCCCTTCATCTGTGGGGGGGGCATCTCCTTTTGCTGGCCCTCTGGAAATTAACCCTCGATTTCTGAGGGTTGATATTCGATGTGCCTCTTGTCATGATCTAATTTGTCATAGGGAGACCAGTGTTTCCCTAGTGGACCTCAAAATAGATCAGCACACTTGTCACAGAGACTAATTTTCCCATTCTTTCTTTCCTCTCTCCCTGCATGAACACAACGGCTCTTTTAAGAGCCAACCTTATCTTTCATCTTTTTTTTATAGATGTTTTTAAAAACTTTTTTTTTTTTTTTTTACCGTACGCGTGCGCGTAATTTTTTTTTTTTTTTTTTTTAAAAACACTAAAAACACTAAAAATCAATAATCACATTACAAGGACTTTGAAACACTACAATTATTATTATTGACTTACCATACCCACTCAAAAAAATATTTATTCATTTGTTTTTTTTTAAAAAAATTGCTTTAAAAATGGTTCTAGTTTTCGAAAATTTTCTATATCAATCTGAAAAAAAAGAAAAAAGTATTAATATTTTTTAAACATTATAAAATACAGTACTCGTATTTACATATTTATAAAAAAATATTTTTGCCTTATTTTTGCTGTTTTCAGAATATATTGCATTTCACTTTAAATTGTGAAAGCAATTGCATTCATCATTTAACAGCGGGCAAAAAAAAAATAACAATCTCAAAGATTGTATTAAAAAAGCCCAGAATCTCTTCTCACTTAAACTTAACATTACAGAAATGCATAATATTCTAAAAAAATATCATCAAAAAACAATACTTATTTCTTTAAAATACCGTCTGATATTTTTGTTTCAGAAGTATAATCACAATATTATATCTCAAATAACTCCACAATACATCTGATTCCATTTCCTTTAGGCCAAATAGTAATTTTAAACATTTTTGGGGATTAAATTTCCAACGGTAATCCAATAAAATTCTAAAGTTTTGTTTGTCCAGATCTCACCGATTCTCTGTAACATTTTGGTTCAAGAATTTTTTTTAAATAATTTAATAAGTCCACAATAGAATTGGTTACTTTTCCGCATGGCCAAATAGTAATTTTTAAAATCATTTTTGAAAAAATTTCCAATGGCACTCCAATAACATTCCAAAATTTAAATTGTGCAGATGTTACCGATTATCTCTAAATTATTGGTTTTTGAAAGTTTCATTAAAAATTAAAAAAGTCAACATTACAATTGGTTATCTTTCCATTAGGCCAAATGATAATTTAAAAAATCTTTTTTTTAGAAATTTCCAATGGTAATCCAGTAAAATGGTAAAATTATTTTGTCCAGATCTTGCCAAGTTTCTCTAAAATTTAGGTTTCAGGAAGATTAGATAGGAATTTGCTAAATCAAAAGGCAAACTTTGTTTGAAAATCAATTGGGAATCATTACACAGTGTCCAGCCTTTTTCACATTTAAGATAAACTGTGTAATGTCCAGAAGTAACAGTAGGTCCATCATGGAAAATTATTGCAACAGTTACAAAAGTTTTTCCTGAAATTGATAATTGCTGTCCTGTAAACTTCTTTATTAAAGTATCCAATTTTGAACCATCAGCTCTACATCGTTGCATCATTAAAATTACATACTGTCCGTATTCGTTTAAAATTAATGTTGAAAACATGTCAGATTTACACTCACCGCATTTCATGCTATGATTTGCATCTTTAACTAATTTTGCAAAAGTGACTGTTTTACTCTCTGGCAATGTCAAATAAATAAACGTTTCATTATCAACATTAGAGCCACATATATTATAACAGTTTTCACAACTATGTTCCCATTTATAAGAGAGACCAAATACATTTTCAATGGGAACCCCTTCTTCTTCCAGTACCTGAAGAAAATACATCAAGAATTCCTGTGCATCTTGCTGTACATTTTGAGAAAACTGTGTTCGTCCTGAACATATATCTAAAAGTTTTCTAATTTCAGTAGCACTTTCTATTTGAGTTTTATCTTTACTCAGCTTTTGAAAAAGGAGACTCAGCTCAGAACAGAATCTTTTTCCCTGATTTACTATTATCTGCTCTTGCAAACTTTCCAGATAAAATGCAACATTCAGCACTACATTTGCGTAGCAGTTGACACCAGAGCTATTTTCAAAATGACATCCTACAACCTGTTCTTCATTTTCCTTTTTCTTTTTGCTTGCAATTACATCACTCCTCTTTTTTTTCCTCTTCTCTACATCTTCATTACAGATATTCTCATTTTTTCTTTTACGAGAAACTACACGTTTCTCCAACACAGGATACTGACCTAAATGAGGAGCATAGCTTCTTCTTAATCTATTATACTCCTTTACACAATTTGTATCAGCACTAACTTTTGAATCATCAAAGTCTATCATGAATAAACCTGATAATGTTTTCACTCGTGACAAAGCAACATATGCCATACCTTCTTTGAACACAGTTGAACCAATGTTCACAAATGCACAATCTACAGTCAATCCTTGAGACTTGTGAATAGTTACAGCATATGCTAGAGAAAACGGAAACTGCTTCCTACGTACATATAAGTCTTTCACAAGCATGAAACGAACTGTACAACGACAAATATCTTTAACTTCTTCTATCTGATCAAATTTTATTTTTAAACATTCAATTCCATCTTTTTTCTGATAATTAATAAAACCCACAACTCTTCCCATAGCTCCATTAACTAAACCTTTTTCAACATCCAAATTTCTTCTTAAAAATACTCTACAGTTCATGCAAACATATAGATATTTTTCTAATCCAGCTGTTTTGGAGATGTTCTTCTCTAGTGAGTCCAATTTATTTTTCAGTTTGCCTGTTACTGTGACAGTAATTCTTCCATCCTCAATTTTGTCCACTGCTTCCAATTTCCTGATATCTTCCTTTTCCAATTTCAAAAGCTCCTCATTAAATATTGAGCATTCACGTAGAGTTGGCATTAAGCAGATGAAACTTTTGTTTTCTGCAATGTTCTTGTATATTTTCTCTGCAACTATTTCTTCCTTTGGAAATAAATTATGTAGCAGCCGACTCTGTAATGCTTTTTTGCCAACTTCTGGGAGTAGTCCAATTCTGATATCTTTCAGAATACTTCCATATTCTTCATCGCTTGCTTGCCTCATATTAGTAGTAAGTTCCTTGTACTCAAAGAAGGACCAAATATTTGTATTTCCGATGCTTCCCAATGACTTCTTCGTGTCTTCATGTGTGACAGTACTAAACACTGGTTGTCCTTTAACTGGAGTAAGTTGCAAAAGATCTCCAAAAACTATGACGTGTTTTCCACCAAATAACATGTCATAGTCTGTCTTCAAAATTTGCTGCATTCTTAAATGCACAAAGGCAAGCATTAAGTTTGATACCATGCTCACCTCATCAATAATGAGAACTTGCATCTTCTTCAATACTCTTGAAACTTCCAAGGATGCTTCTCCAGTTAGCTTGTTGTATTGTATTTTGTTCTCATGCTCCACTGGTAACATTAGCAAACGATGTAAAGTGATTCCTTTTATGTTATATGCTGCTAACCCAGTTGGAGCAGTAACCACACAAGACAAAGTAGAATCTGTTTTTTGCTGTAGGTAGCTTCTGATGACTTTTATAAGGAAACTTTTTCCAGTTCCAGCTTGTCCGCTTACATACATCCTGATTGGATGAAATGATGTGCATGAGCACTCTTTTTTTTCATGTAGAAATCCGTGTTCAATTTTGTTTCTGATCTCTTCATAAACTTGTTGCTGCTCTTGATTCAGTTGTCTTTCCAAATTTTCTAAGTCTATAAATTCTTCTTGAGCTTGATTCATAGCCGTTTCCACTTCATTCATGGCTATTGATGCTTCATTTTTAACGATTCGTTGTCCTAGGGGATCTTGACTGAGTGTTCCTGAACTTTGGCTGTCCTGAGAACTGTCTCTAGCTATTTCTGCTGCAATTGTAGTTTCCTGTTCAATTTCTTCATTTAACATTTGCAGATAACTTGAGAATGTACTGCATTGTATGCTGTCTTTGCAAGCATTAAAAGAATCTTCATAGCTTTGAAATTCTCCCAGTAGTTCATCCTCTGTACGCCATGGTTTAAACAACTGTAAAAGAGCCAAGTAGTAAAATTCCTTCTTGTCAGTAGTGTCGCAACTCAGCTTCCTGTGATTTATCAAACTTCCTTTTGTTTGCTTCACCAAACATCCTTCCTCACCAACGACTTTATATTTTCCATTGTTGATGTCTTCTGCGGCTTTCCGTGAATAAATGTAGTTCTGCAGCACTTCATAGAGACACATGTTCTCCAGATGTTGACTTCTCTTGGGATAATATGTGTCCAACATGTTTGATTTCAAAATATCTGTACTTTCTGGGTCATTCTCGGCCAAATATTCAATTTCTCCAACAGATTTCAGTACCCGATTTCTCATTGCTGCAAGGCCTAAACTTGCCCAAATTATTCTTCTTGACTTCGAGTAGAGACTTGCAGAAGATAACCTATCTGAACATTCGTAGGATCCAATTTCTCGATGCGATAACATCTTCAAACTGAAACTGTACAGCTTCTTACTGACAGTCTTCTCGTGAGAAATCTCTTCCCACATTTCCTTCAATTCTGTTTTTTCTGATTTCGTAATGTAAGACGTTACATATCGAGCAACAGCAATGGAATTGTCAGCTACATACTGTATATCCATGTTAGCGTTCCACATGGATAAAATGACTGGGTTGTAGTCATTTATATTTTTGGATTCTTCTTTTCTTTTTAGGTTGTAGGTATTCTTAGGTGATTTCCTTGTGATAGTATGTCTCACAGCTGACATAAAACTGTTGACTCTTCCATTTGAAAGAACAGGTCTAGGAAATCCAAATCGACATTTAGTGTAGTATTTATCTTTGCTCTTGTATTTCCGTCGACAGTATTTTCCACACCGATGACTTTGGAAACGTAAAACTTGCTCCTTTAACTTTTTCTCGTCTGTGCTTTTTGGTATAGCACATGTTGCATATTCTTCAATGAAAGAGAACACTGCTTCATCAGTATCTGTTCCAAACTTTGGGGCATCCTTGATCCACAACAGCATATGAATATGAGGAGCACCTCTTGCCTGGTACTCTTTTCTCCAAAAGAAATCTACTACTTCTCCAAGAGGTGGATTTTTTTTATTGCAGATGAAGGACATCATAGCCTCAAATCTATGATTGAAATATCTGCAAACATTAACCGGATCCAATGAGCACAGTTCTCCAGCTGTCTTGTATTCAATGTTTGAATTTGCCTCTCGTAGAAAATCCAGTAAATCATCCCAAGCGTACTCCGCACAGCTTAGGGTAACGAACCATGTTGGTGTTCCTAAATTCCGTAACATGCATTTTAGTTCACCATGGCGTCGGTACCAATATTCATTTGTCCCACGCTGACAAGCCATCAGATTGATCAGTTGTGTTTCCAAATGATCATCTCGGTGCTGCACTTTCTCCATAAAATCCTTAGCAGACACATTTTGGAAATGTACTCCACTTTTTAAAATGTGATTTACTGCATAAGACAGTGCAGACAAGTCGCTTTCAAATAAAAGATGGAACAAATAAGGAATACTTTGTCGAAATCTGGGATCTTCAGCATATAGTCTTGTAGTCCGATACTCAGAAGCTGGAATCTGTTCTGGACGTTCATCATATCGTCCTCCTTTTCCTTTAGGAAACAGCTGGGGAAAACATCGAGCTTCCAAGCTCTCCTCCCATACACTCACGGGAGTTCCTTTTGCTTTCTTCATCTGAAAGAGATCAATATTATCTCCCATAACTTCTTTTGAATGAAGAGGATGTATGCTAAAATGTTCATAAATTTCTTCTTCCTTTGACTTGTCCACTTTTTCAATTTTTCCAGTTGGTGTTTCTGTGTCTTCTTGTAAATCTTCTTCTTCTTCTTCTTCTATATAAATTGATTCATACCATTTGTTATTCCTTTTCAAATACAAATTTGCTCTTTGTACTTTCCGCACATCTACCAGCTCCTGCCAAATCTTCTTATTCTTTGTAGGTACACCATTAACCAGAATAATTAATGGTTCAGTTTCCAAAGTATCCGCATCAATAGTTTCCATATTTTTTTTCAAATCCAAGGGCAAATACACCACTCTTCCTTTTAAACCTCGCAGTAAATCAGAAGGAGGTAATTTACCAGTTTTGGGCTCCATACGTACTATGGTCTGGAATGGATGAACACATTGAATGAGTATAGACTCATATGTATTTAATTCAGAAAGTTCAGCAGGAATAGCATCCAATTCTAAATTATTATGTACAGCTCTGGTCGGCATTCTATTTTCCTCTAACTTGTTGTAACAGTATTTACAAATATACGCTGATCTTCACCCAAATCAAAACAATTTTCTAGAAATATATATGTGGCAAAATCCTTCCACTTATAATTATCTTCATTTTCACTCTTTCTGTAGAGATCAACATTCCTAGTTTGTTTTCTATAATGAGTTCTGCGGCAACAAATACAAGTAAAATTTGGTCTTTCATTAGAGACTATTGCAAATTTTGTTATATGATCATTAAATGTGTTACTTACAGAGGGTTCTACATTCTCTTCCACTTCTTCCTCATTTACTGTGTCCTTCTCTGCACTGTTTTGTTCAGGACCAAAGTAACAAAACTGAATTTCATCAACAACCTTCTCTACATCTGGTACCGTTCCTCGGAACAGAGCCCTATTCAATTCATTTAACTTTATTGCTGGACTTTTGGCAAAATACAACCGTCTCACACACTTTCTCATTTCAGTATGATGAACAGCCAGCATCCTAAAATGATGGAAAACACTATTGCACACTTTTCTAGATAGACAAGCCAGAGAATGACCCTGCAAACCAGTATTCTCTCTCACTCTGCATGAATCCAGACTTTGAAGCACCTTAATCTTCTGTTTTATACTTTTTTTACTATATTCTCTTAGAAACTCTCGAAATTTGTCAATAGATTCCTGACGCACAGTGCAAATACTACTACAATTCCAAGTGTACACTGGGGCTTTAGGACGTCTCCCCATAGCCTCATCTGCCATCACTTGTACCTCATCTCTTGGAACCATTATCTCCTTCTCCATTATGCAACCATTTTTTACTTCGTAAGAACGACCTCTGGTGTCAACTGCATGCAGCAAACTATTACTTTGAAAATAGCTCTCTTCATTAAAAAAAGGTTCACTACTTGAACTATGCATCCACTTTCCTAAAAACACTTTACAAAAGTTTGTTCTGTTCACTACTCTTTTCCTTTTGCTATGTGATTTCAGTACATTAACCATTTTGTCTAATGTACGCATCCTATTCAAAATTAAAATGAATAGTTTCCTTTTTAATTCTAATGCCTTTGCTGCAATGGCTTCTATTTCTTTTTTTCTTTTATAAAACTTTGTCTTTTTCTTACATTTCTTCACATCCTTCATCAAATTGGACATAACTCTTCTCTGAAACATTTTTCTACGTATCTCTTTAAACGCTGTTTTTCTATTTATATAAATCTTTTCAGTTGCTGAAGGTATATTTGCATTAACTAAATTGTCAATTTTTTCCTCTCCTTTTTTGTTCAAAACATCCTTTCGAGTACAGACATTTTGTACATTTTTCATTCTTTTGAATATATTTTTTAGAAATTGTTTTTTCTGCTTACCAGAAGATTTTTTCTTTTTCCCAACATGAGCATCTTCTACTAACTTTGGTCCTCTAGTTGTCTTCAAATATAGGTTTTTTTTGTGCGTTTTTTGAACTCTGGATTTTGTAGGCATCTTAAATTTTTTCCACTGCTCTTCAGCAATACCTGAAAAAAACTAAAAAAAAAATCCTTTATTTTATTTAAATATATTACTACATTTCTTTTCACAATAGTCACAAAACGTAATTTCTTTGCCAATTTGAATGCACACTTACTGCTCTTTTTTTTTGGCAAGTTAAAATCACTTTTACAGACTGACACATTATGAAACCACTTTTCAGTTTTTTTAAAAAGCCCATGACCAGACTGCTTTTTCAGACCACCACCATGTGTATCCTCGGTGACTACCTACACTCCAGCAAGGGCAACCAGCCTTAGTGATGCTGAATGTATTTGCATTACAGACTGAAACCTGAAAACCCCACTGGCTTCTAAATACTGTGCATGATTATACATGGAAAGGAGCTGGGTGTGTGCTAAGAGTCTGCTTCTTTCCCCAAAAAATCGCTCCCCCTTTTTCCTACTAATGCAACTGTGAAATCACCAGAGCAAAACGTAATAAATCTCTGCCTGTAATTCCTATTTCCACACAGAGTCATGTTTTCACATTAGTCCCAAAACGAAATTTCTTTGCCAATTTGAACGCACACTTACTGCTCTTTTTTTTGGGCAAGTGAAAATCACTTTTACAGACTGACACATTATGAAACCACTTTTCAGATTTTTTAAAAAAAGCCCATGTCCAGACTGCTTTTTCAGACCACCACCATGTGTATCTTCGGTGACTGCCTACACTCCAGCAAGGGCAACCAGCCTTAGTGATGCTGAATGTATTTGCATTACAGACTGAAACCTGAAAACCCCACTCGCTTCTAAATACTGTGTAAGATTATACATGGAAAGGAGCTGGGTGTGTGCTAAGAGTCTGCTTCTTCCCCCAAAAAATCGCTCCCCCTTTTTCCTACTAATGCAACTGTGAAATCACCAGAGCAAAACGCAATAAATCTCTGCCTGTAATTCCTATTTCCACACAGAGTCATGTTTTCACATTAGTCCCAAAACGAAATTTCTTTGCCAATTTGAAAGCACACTTACTGCTCTTTTTTTTGGGCAAGTGAAAATCACTTTTACAGACTGACACATTATGAAACCACTTTTCAGATTTTTTAAAAAAAGCCCATGTCCAGACTGCTTTTTCAGACCACCACCATGTGTATCTTCGGTGACTGCCTACACTCCAGCAAGGGCAACCAGCCTTAGTGATGCTGAATGTATTTGCATTACAGACTGAAACCTGAAAACCCCACTCGCTTCTAAATACTGTGTAAGATTATACATGGAAAGGAGCTGGGTGTGTGCTAAGAGTCTGCTTCTTCCCCCAAAAAATCGCTCCCCCTTTTTCCTACTAATGCAACTGTGAAATCACCAGAGCAAAACGCAATAAATCTCTGCCTGTAATTCCTATTTCCACACAGAGTCATGTTTTCACATTAGTCCCAAAACAAAATTTCTTTGCCAATTTGAAAGCACACTTACTGCTCTTTTTTTTTGGCAAGTGAAAATCACTTTTACAGACTGACACATTATGAAACCACTTTTCAGATTTTTTTTAAAAAGCCCATGTCCAGACTGCTTTTTCAGACCACCACCATGTGTATCCTCGGTGACTGCCTACACTCCAGCAAGGGCAACCAGCCTTAGTGATGCTGAATGTATTTGCATTACAGACTGAAACCTGAAAACCCCACTCGCTTCTAAATACTGTGCATGATTATACATGGAAAGGAGCTGGGTGTGTGCTAAGAGTCTGCTTCTTCCCCCAAAAAATCGCTCCCCCTTTTTCCTACTAATGCAACTGTGAAATCACCAGAGCAAAACGCAATAAATCTCTGCCTGTAATTCCTATTTCCACACAGAGTCATGTTTTCACATTAGTCACAAAACGTAATTTCTTTGCCAATTTGAATGCACACTTACTGCTCTTTTTTTTTGGCAAGTTAAAATCACTTTTACAGACTGACACATTATGAAACCACTTTTCAGTTTTTTAAAAAAGCCCATGTCCAGACTGCTGTTTCAGACCACCACCATGTGTATCCTCGGTGACTACCTACACTCCAGCAAGGGCAACCAGCCTTAGTGATGCTGAATGTATTTGCATTACAGACTGAAACCTGAAAACCCCACTCGCTTCTAAATACTGTGCATGATTATACATGGAAAGGAGCTGGGTGTGTGCTAAGAGTCTGCTTCTTCCCCCAAAAAATCGCTCCCCCTTTTTCCTACTAATGCAACTGTGAAATCACCAGAGCAAAACGCAATAAATCTCTGCCTGTAATTCCTATTTCCACACAGAGTCATGTTTTCACATTAGTCCCAAAACGAAATTTCTTTGCCAATTTGAAAGCACACTTACTGCTCTTTTTTTTTGGCAAGTGAAAATCACTTTTACAGACTGACACATTATGAAACCACTTTTCAGATTTTTAAAAAAAAGCCCATGTCCAGACTGCTTTTTCAGACCACCACCATGTGTATCTTCGGTGACTGCCTACACTCCAGCAAGGGCAACCAGCCTTAGTGATGCTGAATGTATTTGCATTACAGACTGAAACCTGAAAACCCCACTCGCTTCTAAATACTGTGTAAGATTATACATGGAAAGGAGCTGGGTGTGTGCTAAGAGTCTGCTTCTTCCCCCAAAAAATCGCTCCCCCTTTTTCCTACTAATGCAACTGTGAAATCACCAGAGCAAAACGCAATAAATCTCTGCCTGTAATTCCTATTTCCACACAGAGTCATGTTTTCACATTAGTCCCAAAACGAAATTTCTTTGCCAATTTGAAAGCACACTTACTGCTCTTTTTTTTTGGCAAGTGAAAATCACTTTTACAGACTGACACATTATGAAACCACTTTTCAGATTTTTTTTAAAAAGCCCATGTCCAGACTGCTTTTTCAGACCACCACCATGTGTATCCTCGGTGACTGCCTACACTCCAGCAAGGGCAACCAGCCTTAGTGATGCTGAATGTATTTGCATTACAGACTGAAACCTGAAAACCCCACTCGCTTCTAAATACTGTGCATGATTATACATGGAAAGGAGCTGGGTGTGTGCTAAGAGTCTGCTTCTTCCCCCAAAAAATCGCTCCCCCTTTTTCCTACTAATGCAACTGTGAAATCACCAGAGCAAAACGCAATAAATCTCTGCCTGTAATTCCTATTTCCACACAGAGTCATGTTTTCACATTAGTCCCAAAACGAAATTTCTTTGCCAATTTGAATGCACACTTACTGCTCGTTTTTTTTGGCAAGTGAAAATCACTTTTACAGACTGACACATTATGAATCCACTTTTTAGATTTTTTTTAAAAAGCCCATGTCCAGACTGCTTTTTCAGACCACCACCATGTGTATCCTCGGTGACTGCCTACACTCCAGCAAGGGCAACCAGCCTTAGTGATGCTGAATGTATTTGCATTACAGACTGAAACCTCAAAACCCCACTCGCTTCTAAATACTGTGCATGATTATACATGGAAAGGAGCTGGGTGTGTGCTAAGAGTCTGCTTCTTCCCCCAAAAAATCGCTCCCCCTTTTTCCTACTAATGCAACTGTGAAACCACCAGAGCAAAACGCAATAAATCTCTGCCTGTAATTCCTATTTGCACACAGAGTCATGTTTTCACATTAGTCACAAAACGAAATTTCTTTGCCAATTTGAATGCACACTTACTGCTCTTTTTTTTGGCAAGTGAAAATCACTTTTACAGACTGACACATTATGAAACCACTTTTCAGATTTTTTTTAAAAAGCCCATGTCCAGACTGCTTTTTCAGACCACCACCATGTGTATCCTCGGTGACTGCCTACACTCCAGCAAGGGCAACCAGCCTTAGTGATGCTGAATGTATTTGCATTACAGACTGAAACCTCAAAACCCCACTCGCTTGTAAATACTGTGCATGATTATACATGGAAAGGAGCTGGGTGTGTGCTAGGAGTCTGCTTCTTCCCCCAAAAAATCGCTCCCCCTTTTTCCTACTAATGCAACTGTGAAATCACCAGAGCAAAACGCAATAAATCTCTGCCTGTAATTCCTATTTGCACACAGAGTCATGTTTTCACATTAGTCACAAAACGAAATTTCTTTGCCAATTTAAATGCACACTTACTGCTCTTTTTTTTTGGCAAGTGAAAATCACTTTTACAGACTGACACATTATGAATCCACTTTTTAGATTTTTTAAATTGCACATGTCCAGACTGCTTTTTCAGACCACCACCATGTGTATCCTCGGTGACTGCCTACACTCCAGCAAGGGCAACCAGCCTTAGTGATGCTGAATGTATTTGCATTACAGACTGAAACCTGAAAACCCAACTCGCTTCTAAATACTGTGCATGATTATACATGGAAAGGAGCTGGGTGTGTGCTAAGAGTCTGCTTCTTCCCCCAAAAAATCGCTCCCCCTTTTTCCTACAAATGCAACTGTGAAATCACCAGAGCAAAACGCAATAAATCTCTGCCTGTAATTCCTATTTGCACACAGAGTCATGTTTTCACATTAGTCCCAAAACGAAATTTCTTTGCCAATTTGAATGCACACTTACTGCTCTTTTTTTTTGGCAAGTGAAAATCACTTTTACAGACTGACACATTATGAAACCACTTTTCAGATTTTTTAAAAAAAGCCCATGTCCAGACTGCTTTTTCAGACCACCACCATGTGTATCTTCGGTGACTGCCTACACTCCAGCAAGGGCAACCAGCCTTAGTGATGCTGAATGTATTTGCATTACAGACTGAAACCTGAAAACCCCACTCGCTTCTAAATACTGTGTAAGATTATACATGGAAAGGAGCTGGGTGTGTGCTAAGAGTCTGCTTCTTCCCCCAAAAAATCGCTCCCCCTTTTTCCTACTAATGCAACTGTGAAATCACCAGAGCAAAACGCAATAAATCTCTGCCTGTAATTCCTATTTCCACACAGAGTCATGTTTTCACATTAGTCCCAAAACGAAATTTCTTTGCCAATTTGAAAGCACACTTACTGCTCTTTTTTTTGGGCAAGTGAAAATCACTTTTACAGACTGACACATTATGAAACCACTTTTCAGATTTTTTAAAAAAAGCCCATGTCCAGACTGCTTTTTCAGACCACCACCATGTGTATCTTCGGTGACTGCCTACACTCCAGCAAGGGCAACCAGCCTTAGTGATGCTGAATGTATTTGCATTACAGACTGAAACCTGAAAACCCCACTCGCTTCTAAATACTGTGTAAGATTATACATGGAAAGGAGCTGGGTGTGTGCTAAGAGTCTGCTTCTTCCCCCAAAAAATCGCTCCCCCTTTTTCCTACTAATGCAACTGTGAAATCACCAGAGCAAAACGCAATAAATCTCTGCCTGTAATTCCTATTTCCACACAGAGTCATGTTTTCACATTAGTCACAAAACGTAATTTCTTTGCCAATTTGAATGCACACTTACTGCTCTTTTTTTTTGGCAAGTTAAAATCACTTTTACAGACTGACACATTATGAAACCACTTTTCAGTTTTTTAAAAAAGCCCATGTCCAGACTGCTTTTTCAGACCACCACCATGTGTATCCTCGGTGACTACCTACACTCCAGCAAGGGCAACCAGCCTTAGTGATGCTGAATGTATTTGCATTACAGACTGAAACCTGAAAACCCCACTCGCTTCTAAATACTGTGCATGATTATACATGGAAAGGAGCTGGGTGTGTGCTAAGAGTCTGCTTCTTCCCCCAAAAAATCGCTCCCCCTTTTTCCTACTAATGCAACTGTGAAATCACCAGAGCAAAACGCAATAAATCTCTGCCTGTAATTCCTATTTCCACACAGAGTCATGTTTTCACATTAGTCCCAAAACGAAATTTCTTTGCCAATTTGAAAGCAGACTTACTGCTCTTTTTTTTTGGCAAGTGAAAATCACTTTTACAGACTGACACATTATGAAACCACTTTTCAGATTTTTTAAAAAAAGCCCATGTCCAGACTGCTTTTTCAGACCACCACCATGTGTATCTTCGGTGACTGCCTACACTCCAGCAAGGGCAACCAGCCTTAGTGATGCTGAATGTATTTGCATTACAGACTGAAACCTGAAAACCCCACTCGCTTCTAAATACTGTGTAAGATTATACATGGAAAGGAGCTGGGTGTGTGCTAAGAGTCTGCTTCTTCCCCCAAAAAATCGCTCCCCCTTTTTCCTACTAATGCAACTGTGAAATCACCAGAGCAAAACGCAATAAATCTCTGCCTGTAATTCCTATTTCCACACAGAGTCATGTTTTCACATTAGTCCCAAAACGAAATTTCTTTGCCAATTTGAAAGCACACTTACTGCTCTTTTTTTTTGGCAAGTGAAAATCACTTTTACAGACTGACACATTATGAAACCACTTTTCAGATTTTTTTTAAAAAGCCCATGTCCAGACTGCTTTTTCAGACCACCACCATGTGTATCCTCGGTGACTGCCTACACTCCAGCAAGGGCAACCAGCCTTAGTGATGCTGAATGTATTTGCATTACAGACTGAAACCTGAAAACCCCACTCGCTTCTAAATACTGTGCATGATTATACATGGAAAGGAGCTGGGTGTGTGCTAAGAGTCTGCTTCTTCCCCCAAAAAATCGCTCCCCCTTTTTCCTACTAATGCAACTGTGAAATCACCAGAGCAAAACGCAATAAATCTCTGCCTGTAATTCCTATTTCCACACAGAGTCATGTTTTCACATTAGTCCCAAAACGAAATTTCTTTGCCAATTTGAATGCACACTTACTGCTCTTTTTTTTTGGCAAGTGAAAATCACTTTTACAGACTGACACATTATGAATCCACTTTTTAGATTTTTTTTAAAAAGCCCATGTCCAGACTGCTTTTTCAGACCACCACCATGTGTATCCTCGGTGACTGCCTACACTCCAGCAAGGGCAACCAGCCTTAGTGATGCTGAATGTATTTGCATTACAGACTGAAACCTCAAAACCCCACTCGCTTCTAAATACTGTGCATGATTATACATGGAAAGGAGCTGGGTGTGTGCTAAGAGTCTGCTTCTTCCCCCAAAAAATCGCTCCCCCTTTTTCCTACTAATGCAACTGTGAAATCACCAGAGCAAAACGCAATAAATCTCTGCCTGTAATTCCTATTTGCACACAGAGTCATGTTTTCACATTAGTCACAAAACGAAATTTCTTTGCCAATTTGAATGCACACTTACTGCTCTTTTTTTTGGCAAGTGAAAATCACTTTTACAGACTGACACATTATGAAACCACTTTTCAGATTTTTTTTAAAAAGCCCATGTCCAGACTGCTTTTTCAGACCACCACCATGTGTATCCTCGGTGACTGCCTACACTCCAGCAAGGGCAACCAGCCTTAGTGATGCTGAATGTATTTGCATTACAGACTGAAACCTGAAAACCCCACTCGCTTGTAAATACTGTGCATGATTATACATGGAAAGGAGCTGGGTGTGTGCTAAGAGTCTGCTTCTTCCCCAAAAAAATCGCTCCCCCTTTTTCCTACTAATGCAACTGTGAAATCACCAGAACAAAACGCAATAAATCTCTGCCTGTAAATCCTATTTGCACACAGAGTCATGTTTTCACATTAGTCCCAAAACGAAATTTCTTTGCCAATTTGAATGCACACTTACTGCTCTTTTTTTTTGGCAAGTGAAAATCACTTTTACAGACTGACACATTATGAAACCACTTTTCAGATTTTTTAAAAAAAGCCCATGTCCAGACTGCTTTTTCAGACCACCACCATGTGTATCCTCGGTGACTGCCTACACTCCAGCAAGGGCAACCAGCCTTAGTGATGCTGAATGTATTTGCATTACAGACTGAAACCTCAAAACCCCACTCGCTTCTAAATACTGTGCATGATTCCACATGGTAAGCAGCTGGGTGTGTGCTAAGAGTCTGCTTCTTCCCCCAAAAAGTCGCTCCCCCTTTTTCCTACTAATGCAACTGTGAAATCACCAGAGCAAAACGCAATAAATCTCTGCCTGTAATTCCTATTTGCACACAGAGTCATGTTTTCACATTAGTCCCAAAACGAAATTTCTTTGCCAATTTGAATGCACACTTACTGCTCTTTTTTTTTGGCCAGTGAAAATCACTTTTACAGACTGACACATTATGAAACCACTTTTCAGATTTTTTTAAAAGGCCATGTCCAGACTGCTTTTTCAGACCACCACCATGTGTATCCTCGGTGACTGCCTACACTCCAGCAAGGGCAACCAGCCTTAGTGATGCTGAATGTATTTGCATTACAGACTGAAACCTCAAAACCCCACTCGCTTGTAAATACTGTGCATGATTATACATGGAAAGGAGCTGGGTGTGTGCTAAGAGTCTGCTTCTTCCCCCAAAAAATCGCTCCCCCTTTTTCCTACTAATGCAACTGTGAAATCACCAGAGCAAAATGCAATAAATCTCTGCCTGTAATTCCTATTTCCACACAGAGTCATGTTTTCACATTAGTCCCAAAACGAAATTTCTTTGCCAATTTGAATGCACACTTACTGCTTTTTTTTTTTGGCAAGTGAAAATCACTTTTACAGACTGACACATTATGAAACCACTTTTCAGATTTTTTTAAAAGGCCATGTCCAGACTGCTTTTTCAGACCACCACCATGTGTATCCTCGGTGACTGCCTACACTCCAGCAAGGGCAACCAGCCTTAGTGATGCTGAATGTATTTGCATTACAGACTGAAACCTCAAAACCCCACTCGCTTGTAAATACTGTGCATGATTATACATGGAAAGGAGCTGGGTGTGTGCTAAGAGTCTGCTTCTTCCCCCAAAAAATCGCTCCCCCTTTTTCCTACTAATGCAACTGTGAAATCACCAGAGCAAAACGCAATAAATCTCTGCCTGTAATTCCTATTTGCACACAGAGTCATGTTTTCACATTAGTCACAAAACGAAATTTCTTTGCCAATTTAAATGCACACTTACTGCTCTTTTTTTTTGGCAAGTGAAAATCACTTTTACAGACTGACACATTATGAATCCACTTTTTAGATTTTTTAAATTGCACATGTCCAGACTGCTTTTTCAGACCACCACCATGTGTATCCTCGGTGACTGCCTACACTCCAGCAAGGGCAACCAGCCTTAGTGATGCTGAATGTATTTGCATTACAGACTGAAACCTGAAAACCCAACTCGCTTCTAAATACTGTGCATGATTATACATGGAAAGGAGCTGGGTGTGTGCTAAGAGTCTGCTTCTTCCCCCAAAAAATCGCTCCCCCTTTTTCCTACAAATGCAACTGTGAAATCACCAGAGCAAAACGCAATAAATCTCTGCCTGTAATTCCTATTTGCACACAGAGTCATGTTTTCACATTAGTCACAAAACGAAATTTCTTTGCCAATTTGAATGCACACTTACTGCTCTTTTTTTTGGCAAGTGAAAATCACTTTTACAGACTGACACATTATGAAACCACTTTTCAGATTTTTTTTAAAAAGCCCATGTCCAGACTGCTTTTTCAGACCACCACCATGTGTATCCTCGGTGACTGCCTACACTCCAGCAAGGGCAACCAGCCTTAGTGATGCTGAATGTATTTGCATTACAGACTGAAACCTGAAAACCCCACTCGCTTGTAAATACTGTGCATGATTATACATGGAAAGGAGCTGGGTGTGTGCTAAGAGTCTGCTTCTTCCCCAAAAAAATCGCTCCCCCTTTTTCCTACTAATGCAACTGTGAAATCACCAGAACAAAACGCAATAAATCTCTGCCTGTAAATCCTATTTGCACACAGAGTCATGTTTTCACATTAGTCCCAAAACGAAATTTCTTTGCCAATTTGAATGCTCACTTACTGCTCTTTTTTTTTGGCAAGTGAAAATCACTTTTACAGACTGACACATTATGAAACCACTTTTCAGATTTTTTTAAAAAAGCCCATGTCCAGACTGCTTTTTCAGACCACCACCATGTGTATCCTCGGTGACTGCCTACACTCCAGCAAGGGCAACCAGCCTTAGTGATGCTGAATGTATTTGCATTACAGACTGAAACCTCAAAACCCCACTCGCTTCTAAATACTGTGCATGATTCCACATGGTAAGCAGCTGGGTGTGTGCTAAGAGTCTGCTTCTTCCCCCAAAAAGTCGCTCCCCCTTTTTCCTACTAATGCAACTGTGAAATCACCAGAGCAAAACGCAATAAATCTCTGCCTGTAATTCCTATTTGCACACAGAGTCATGTTTTCACATTAGTCCCAAAACGAAATTTCTTTGCCAATTTGAATGCACACTTACTGCTCTTTTTTTTTGGCAAGTGAAAATCACTTTTACAGACTGACACATTATGAAACCACTTTTCAGATTTTTTTAAAAGGCCATGTCCAGACTGCTTTTTCAGACCACCACCATGTGTATCCTCGGTGACTGCCTACACTCCAGCAAGGGCAACCAGCCTTAGTGATGCTGAATGTATTTGCATTACAGACTGAAACCTCAAAACCCCACTCGCTTGTAAATACTGTGCATGATTATACATGGAAAGGAGCTGGGTGTGTGCTAAGAGTCTGCTTCTTCCCCCAAAAAATCGCTCCCCCTTTTTCCTACTAATGCAACTGTGAAATCACCAGAGCAAAATGCAATAAATCTCTGCCTGTAATTCCTATTTCCACACAGAGTCATGTTTTCACATTAGTCCCAAAACGAAATTTCTTTGCCAATTTGAATGCACACTTACTGCTTTTTTTTTTTGGCAAGTGAAAATCACTTTTACAGACTGACACATTATGAAACCACTTTTCAGATTTTTTTTAAAAAGCCCATGTCCAGACTGCTTTTTCAGACCACCACCATGTGTATCCTCGGTGACTGCCTACACTCCAGCAAGGGCAACCAGCCTTAGTGATGCTGAATGTATTTGCATTACAGACTGAAACCTGAAAACCCCACTCGCTTGTAAATACTGTGCATGATTATACATGGAAAGGAGCTGGGTGTGTGCTAAGAGTCTGCTTCTTCCCCCAAAAAATCGCTCCCCCTTTTTCCTACAAATGCAACTGTGAAATCACCAGAGCAAAACGCAATAAATCTCTGCCTGTAATTCCTATTTGCACACAGAGTCATGTTTTCACATTAGTCACAAAACGAAATTTCTTTGCCAATTTGAATGCACACTTACTGCTCTTTTTTTTGGCAAGTGAAAATCACTTTTACAGACTGACACATTATGAAACCACTTTTCAGATTTTTTTTAAAAAGCCCATGTCCAGACTGCTTTTTCAGACCACCACCATGTGTATCCTCGGTGACTGCCTACACTCCAGCAAGGGCAACCAGCCTTAGTGATGCTGAATGTATTTGCATTACAGACTGAAACCTGAAAACCCCACTCGCTTGTAAATACTGTGCATGATTATACATGGAAAGGAGCTGGGTGTGTGCTAAGAGTCTGCTTCTTCCCCAAAAAAATCGCTCCCCCTTTTTCCTACTAATGCAACTGTGAAATCACCAGAACAAAACGCAATAAATCTCTGCCTGTAAATCCTATTTGCACACAGAGTCATGTTTTCACATTAGTCCCAAAACGAAATTTCTTTGCCAATTTGAATGCACACTTACTGCTCTTTTTTTTTGGCAAGTGAAAATCACTTTTACAGACTGACACATTATGAAACCACTTTTCAGATTTTTTAAAAAAAGCCCATGTCCAGACTGCTTTTTCAGACCACCACCATGTGTATCCTCGGTGACTGCCTACACTCCAGCAAGGGCAACCAGCCTTAGTGATGCTGAATGTATTTGCATTACAGACTGAAACCTCAAAACCCCACTCGCTTCTAAATACTGTGCATGATTCCACATGGTAAGCAGCTGGGTGTGTGCTAAGAGTCTGCTTCTTCCCCCAAAAAGTCGCTCCCCCTTTTTCCTACTAATGCAACTGTGAAATCACCAGAGCAAAACGCAATAAATCTCTGCCTGTAATTCCTATTTGCACACAGAGTCATGTTTTCACATTAGTCCCAAAACGAAATTTCTTTGCCAATTTGAATGCACACTTACTGCTCTTTTTTTTTGGCAAGTGAAAATCACTTTTACAGACTGACACATTATGAAACCACTTTTCAGATTTTTTTAAAAGGCCATGTCCAGACTGCTTTTTCAGACCACCACCATGTGTATCCTCGGTGACTGCCTACACTCCAGCAAGGGCAACCAGCCTTAGTGATGCTGAATGTATTTGCATTACAGACTGAAACCTCAAAACCCCACTCGCTTGTAAATACTGTGCATGATTATACATGGAAAGGAGCTGGGTGTGTGCTAAGAGTCTGCTTCTTCCCCCAAAAAATCGCTCCCCCTTTTTCCTACTAATGCAACTGTGAAATCACCAGAGCAAAATGCAATAAATCTCTGCCTGTAATTCCTATTTCCACACAGAGTCATGTTTTCACATTAGTCCCAAAACGAAATTTCTTTGCCAATTTGAATGCACACTTACTGCTTTTTTTTTTTGGCAAGTGAAAATCACTTTTACAGACTGACACATTATGAAACCACTTTTCAGATTTTTTTAAAAAAGCCCATGTCCAGACTGCTTTTTCAGACCACCACCATGTGTATCCTCGGTGACTGCCTACACTCCAGCAAGGGCAACCAGCCTTAGTGATGCTGAATGTATTTGCATTACAGACTGAAACCTGAAAACCCCACTCGCTTGTAAATACTGTGCATGATTATACATGGAAAGGAGCTGGGTGTGTGCTAAGAGTCTGCTTCTTCCCCCAAAAAATCGCTCCCCCTTTTTCCTACTAATGCAACTGTGAAATCACCAGAGCAAAACGCAATAAATCTCTGCCTGTAATTCCTATTTGCACACAGAGTCATGTTTTCACATTAGTCACAAAACGAAATTTCTTTGCCAATTTAAATGCACACTTACTGCTCTTTTTTTTTGGCAAGTGAAAATCACTTTTACAGACTGACACATTATGAATCCACTTTTTAGATTTTTTAAATTGCACATGTCCAGACTGCTTTTTCAGACCACCACCATGTGAATCCTCGGTGACTGCCTACACTCCAGCAAGGGCAACCAGCCTTAGTGATGCGTAATGTATTTGCATTACAGACTGAAACCTGAAAACCCAACTCGCTTCTAAATACTGTGCATGATTATACATGGAAAGGAGCTGGGTGTGTGCTAAGAGTCTGCTTCTTCCCCCAAAAAATCGCTCCCCCTTTTTCCTACAAATGCAACTGTGAAATCACCAGAGCAAAACGCAATAAATCTCTGCCTGTAATTCCTATTTGCACACAGAGTCATGTTTTCACATTAGTCACAAAACGAAATTTCTTTGCCAATTTAAATGCACACTTACTGCTCTTTTTTTTGGGCAAGTGAAAATCACTTTTACAGACTGACACATTATGAATCCACTTTTTAGATTTTTTTAAAAAGCCCATGTCCAAACTGCTTTTTCAGACCACCACCATGTGTATCCTCGGTGACTGCCTACACTCCAGCAAGGGCAACCAGCCTTAGTGATGCTGAATGTATTTGCATTACTGACTGCAACCTCAAACCCTTAAAGTATTCCTTATTTTTACCAGTACACCTTAATTTATCATGAAAAAATTGTCCATATTATTTTACATGTTCCTCACATTTAAATTTCTCCCAAAACAGAAAATAATAAACACAACTTCTACAAAAGGAATTCCAATTCTATTATTCATTTCTTAATTTACCATATACATCCCCTCTCAAACTCTAAACTCACCTTTAAAATTAGTTAGTTGTGAAAGAAATGTGGCACTCAAACAGCAGATTATCAGAGCCAGGATCTCTGTTCTCTACACCTCTCTCCTCTCAGCAGAACCAGATAATGGCAAACTTTCCCTCTATTTTTCCACACATATACATGTAAGTTTCAAATCTCAGTGCTTCCCCCTTTTTTTCAAATGTAATCACACATTTCTATTGGTTGAAAACCAACCCTTTTCCAAAAGTACCCTGCCCCCAACTTGACTTCTGCCTAGTACCCTTCCCCCAACTTGACTTCTGCCTGCTACCATAGCAACAGCTCATGGAACACTGCTGTGTGGAGTTAGGTCAGAAGTTCGCCACACAATGTTTCAATTCCACAGAGCAAGAGTGCTTGACTTTTCAAACCTAACAGCAAATCCATAGTACTGTTCTTTGGTAACACATTTTTTTGTACCAATACAAAACATGCTTCTATTAATTTACACATACAGCCTAGTTTTTATTCTAGAATGGTATGAAACAGCCAATCAGTTCTTTTTGTTTTGAAAAAATATGTATGCCTCCATTTCCAAACTGTCTTTCTTTTCATATTGCCATTCTACTGAAATACACCTCCTGAGTGCATCCAGTTCTCCTTTGAAGATGTTCACAGTGTGGATTGTAGGGCACAGCTATGTCTTCTGGAGTGAAAAGTTTGCAGAGAAAACAGGTATGGTGAGAGACCTTGCTTTGCCAAATGTAGACATTAAATGGATTGGTCAGAGAGGGTTAAAGTGGCACCAATTGATGCCATTGGTGAAATCCTTCATGCAAATCCAACACCCTGACCTCATAATAGTGCACTGTGGTGGCAATGACCTAGGCACTTTGACTGGGGTAGGTCTGGAAATGCTCATGAAGGACACCTTTGCACAACTGTTTTCACTTTTCCCTAAAACTGCCTTTGTGTTTTCCAACATATGCCAAAGGCAAAAATGGAACTGGTCCAATCATTTCTGTCCGCAAATTGAAAAAGCAAGAAAGCACGTCAACAAATCTGTTTCTGCTTTCCTCCGTGACTATGGTATGGGTGCCATTTACCACAACAACTTGCGTTATGACATGCAAGACATTTATAGAGGAGATGGTGTGCACTTCAATGATGAAGGGAACAGAGTCTTCCTCTTGAACCTTAGACTCTGCATCGGTACTTACTTGTAGGTACCACTTAAAAAATCACTTCATAAACACAACGGCCCCCTAATATCTAAACTCTTAAATCTGCATTTCATTTCTTTTTTATTTTTTTTTTTCTTCCGTACGCTTACCGTAAGCTTACCGTACGCGTACCCCGTGATTTTTTTTAAAATCAATAAATGTTTTCTTTGTACTTTTCTGTCCTTCTTTGACCCCCTCACAAATGTAAGGGGGTCTGTAACTCTCCTCCTTGCCCCCTTTTCTTGTTTTCACTCTTTTTTTTCTGAGTGAAACACACAAAATGGCGGCCGCCGCTTCCTGGTTTCGGCCGATTCGAATGTTTACTAAGATCTAACAGCCAATCAGAATCGCGCTCGCGCACGCCACCGTACGCGTACGGTAAGCTTACGGTAAGCGTACCGTAAGCTGGCTCAGATATATATATTGATTTAAATGCTATTTTCTCAGGACCTACTGAACAGATTTACACCAAACCTACAAAAGGCACTTCCTTGACCTAGGGACTACCTCTCTGCCAAATTTCTAGTAATTCTGTTCAGCCGTTCGGGCTGTAGCCCTGTCTAAAGGTCCTATGGAAAAATGCATGGGAAAAACGCGTTTTGGGACCCCCCTTTTATCTCAGCCCCCGCTTGACGAATCCCCCCGAGACTTTCAGGGTAGGAGCGGAGCGTAGCGCCCCACCTATTTTGAGAAATTCGCGAGGATTCGTCGACCGGTGCCAAAGTTATTCAAAATAGAATGTTGCGGATTTCCTATGGAAAAGGGGTCCTAACTATAACTACCTACTGGCGACCGCCAGTAGGTAATATATATACATATATATATACATAAATATATATACTATCCACGAATCCCCATCATTCCAGGAAACACTTGGACACCCAAATTGCAGCAATTAATTTAATGGTAGGGTAAAAAACAACGCGTTTCGGCTTTACGCCTTGATCACGCTCGCAAATATACAAATTCGCCATGATTAAATACACCTCATCATCCTTGTTAAAGGACAGACTCACCACACAAGTGCCTATACATAATAGCAACTGTCGCGGCAATTTTTAAATGTTAAAGATATCATAGATTATATCTTATATATCTGCCAAGTTCCGTTGGATATACATTTTTTAACCACATTTTATACATGCATAAATGTTACAAATAAATATAGATAATCCGGTTGTTTGCCGCCATCCTCAACAATATCAATCACGGTCACAGAACGCCAAATAATATGTTTCAAAATCTTATAGACTAAAATAAGTCTATTGAATCATTCTCCATAATCGCACTCCTTTCTATTTGCTAGAAGTACGTGTTTAGCATGATGTAAACCGGACTCCCCACCCCTCCGGGTGTGCTAGCTGGCACGTTATTTAACAAGCACCAGTGACATATGTTCATGTTCATCACCAATGATTAATAAAGGTCTAGTATTTAAATATTCCTGCATAAACCAATACTGCCCAAGTGGGCTTCATGATACAGCAATATAATATATACAATATATTCCAAACCTCTGCCCCAGTGGGCATGCTTAAAAACCACAATTCAGGTTTTTTTAAATCAGCATTAATGGAGAATAGAACAATCAGTCCCAATGAACATAGGAGTCCATGTATAGTCCATGTAGTAATTTTCATCAATCCAACGTTTCTTCTTAGATTACAAATTAACAGTTGCAAAAAGAAGTGCCACAACCTGTAAAAAATTTAAATTATTGATGAAACAAACTGTTATAAATGTCTTATATATACTCAATCTTGTAAATTAATTGACAGTTCTTCACTTAAATTTAACCCCTTGGGGGCCAAACTCTCCAAATCAATGATATACCGTGATTCCAGTTTTATCAAGGACAACTCTCTATTACCACCTCTCACACCCAGATTTACATTGTCGATAACCACCATTCGAACCAATGTATCGTCTTGCATTTGGCTCTCATGAAAACGGCGAGCTATGGAGTACGGACTGTTATTATTTCTTATGGCACAAAGATGTTCTAATACCCGCTTTTTTGGTTGATGTTTGGTGCTGCCCACGTACTATCTGTTACATGGGCACATCAAAACATATACACAGTGAGTTGTGTTGCATGTAAGATTCTTCTTGATTATAAACTCCCTCTTGGAGTTAGATACCAACAATTTATCACAATCAATACTCCCTCTACATGCCTTACACTTTCGGCAACATCTAAAGCCAGGTATACCCCTAGACTTGCCTATATCCTGTTCTGTAACATGATTGTGACACAACTCATCTCTCAATGATTGACCCTTTCTGAATGTAATCTGTGGATTACTGGCCACAATTTTCTTAAGAGGATCATCGGTAAGTAATACATGTTTTTTGAAAATTTTGCGTACCTCATTCGCCTGACCAGAGAATGTTTTAATGAACCTGATACATTCACTACTCTCCTCATCTTTCTTAGAGTATAATAATTCATTTCTGGATTTCTTCTCTACTCTAGAAACTGCTTCCTCAATGATCTTCTTGCTGTAACCCCTGTCCTTAAACATGATTTTCTCTTCACACTTATAGACGACATCAGTGCTACAATTTCTCTTAGTGCACAACAGCTCCCCATAGGGAATGCTGTGCACCAGGTTACGAGGATGGCTGCTACTGGCACTAAGAATACTATTTCCTGCAGTCTCTTTCCGAAATAATTTGGTCGTCAAGTTGTTATCTTTGATTTCCAAAAGGACATCCAAAAATTCCATTGATTTTTTTACTGATATGTTCAGTAAACGTCAGATTGAGTCTGTTTACAATCAATTTATCAAGTAAAGCTCTAGCTGATTCCTCATCACCACACCAGATGAAGAAATTATCATCGATATAGCGTAGCCACAGGGCCACATCATTGAATTCCGTCATTTGTGCGACAACCTGCTCCCCCCACCAGCCTATGAATAAATTTGGATAGCTGGGGGCGAAGCAGGTTCCCATGGCTGTGCCCTGTGACTGCCTATATACAGTGTCATCAAAGAAAAAAAAAATATTAATTAGACAGATCTCAATCATACTCACATTCATCAATGAATGATGAAATAGTGAGATAGATCTAAACCGATCTAACCTTATAAATTCACTGAAAAAAACATAGGTTTCAGGGGCGTTATAGTTAGTTGGACATTTCACTCATACAAAACCATAGAAATCCCCCCGTTATAGTTAGTTTAGCTAACTATAACTCGCACACCCGCAATGCACTGCAGATGACGTCACATATTACATCACTCATGACATGGTCAGTGACACCACTCATGACATCACTGCTGACATCTCAAATGACATCACTGATGACATCATCCTTGTGATAGATTGGCAAACCTCCTCTCACCCTAATATAACCTTTGATACACACACTCAAAAATACAAACTAACATTTTCAAAACAATGGACATACCAATACCAGCTACAACACACCTATTCAGTAATTCCAAGATCTATACACACATCCACTCATGCACCAACAGTCCCTATACAGTCACTCATACATGTACTTACTCATCATATGCACTCATACACCTATACATTCTGTTACACACTGCCACTCATCCATAGAGTTACTCACACATATAGTCGCACATGCAAACAAAGTATCAAACATTTACTTGCATATACAGTTATATACACACTACCACACTTACTTCTGCAGAAACTTACACATACCTACTCTCTTAAATAATCACTTATAGAAACACCTACTTATTTGTACAGGAACTCTTCCAATTTCTCACTCTCCCATATACTCACTTATCTACACCAATACTCACATATACTAGTTTAAAACATATGCAGTTACTCATAAAGACACTATTGAGACAGTCATTCACTCACTAACACACACATACACACACTCATCCACCTATACAGTCCTGCACATATGCTGTCTTCAACACATACAGACAGTGAGTCACTCATTCATGCATCTATGCACTAAGTAATACCCCCACCGAACCATACAGACACTCAGAAACTCATACTGATACTCCAAAAACCAACTTATAACCCATATAAACACTCATGTAGCTACTCACCAACCCATGCAGCCACTTATACACAAGGTGAGAGACTGATACATATATTTACATATTTAAACATTACTCACTAACCCATGTTTTCACTAAGATACACTTAATCAGTCAGTTATACAATCAATTTTACAAAAAAATCATCCAATTAGACACTTATATACCCATTTATTCTTCCATCGACCTTGAGATATACATATATAAAACATATTTAATTTTCAGATAAACACACATTCACTGGATGATGTCATCAGTGATGTCATTTGAGATGTCATGAGTGATATCATGACTGATGTCACTGACCATGTCATGAGTGATGTAATATGTGACGTCATCAGCAGTGCATTGCGGGCGATGAGTTATAGTTAGCTGAACTAACTATATCAGGAGAATTTCTATGGTTTTGTACAAGTGAAATGTCCAACTAACTATAACGCCCCTGAAACCTATGGTTTTTTCAGTGAATTTCTAAGGTTTTTTAAATGCTAATTTTTAACTATAACATGCCTGAAACCTATGTTTTTTTTCAGTGAATATATATATATTTATTATACTATGTATACATGTGAAAATGTCTCGGTCCGCCTGTTTGCCTCAGTGGCACAGAAAAATGGGTGGAACTGACGTCAGCACGCCGACGAGGTCTTCTTATGGCTCCGATGATGTCGTACGGTGTCGCGAGCGGAGCCGTGCTATTATGACGTCCTCGTCATCATGGGAGAGCTAGGAAAGAATTTCCGTGGAATGCTGGTGCAGGGGAAATTCACCTAAGTGTTCATGCTAGTCCTTTGGGATCAACTGTTTATGTTGCCACTCCAGAAACCGAAACCAGTGATCCGAGGGCAGAGGCCCTACAGATTGCACACGAGGTGGGGTACCCAATCATGTGCACTGGCGGGGCAGCAAAGTGACAAGCACCACAACCCACAAAAAAGGTAACGAGGGCACTGAATAACACAGGATCTTCTCTTTGTATCTGGCAGGAACAACAAAGTTAAAATGCCCTAGTACCAAAATGTAGAATTAGTGCTACAACGGTCTTCAAGAGGACCTGCGATGCCGCTTCTGCCTCCCGTACCCTGGAGGTAGCACATGGGTCACGCGGTACGGTCATACTGCGGTGGGACGCACACTCGTTGACCTCTCATTGCACTGCTCCACACTTCAGGGAGGACGCTTTCTATTAGCTATGTTTTCTGATGACGTGTCGCGCCGGCCTCGTCAAACAACAGAACTCCTTTAGATCCAAACAGACTCTTCCACTTTCTCACAGGAAGTGACACCAGGCCACACGGACACTTTCACAATACAACAGCTGGGAATGCACTTTTGAGTAAAAAAACACATTCCTTCCTCCTAATTAATCAAATAAACGTCTCACTGAAGAACAGGGGCCAGCTTCGATTGGTAAACGGCTGTTACAACTACTTTTTTACTTTACGATACCATTACAATGCATGCATTACCACACATGCGTTGTACATCGTGAAGTCATTACTACACTTTTTTTAGAACGCATGGGCATTTACCACGCATGCCTGGACAACACATTTTGTTGTAAAGGTATGTATGGTAAATGACCATGCGTTCTAAAAAACATGTAGACGATCCACATTGTTGTAAGGAAACAGAGGCTGTTCCGTTTGCTTACAACGACGTGCACTGCCCCTCAGAGACGACATGAAGCAGGAACCATGAGGAGAGAGGAACCACGAGGAGTGAGCGGTAAGGGGGATTGGGCATGGGGTGTTTTTGTTTTTTTTCTAGGATTTAGAGTAGTGCAGTGGTGTTTGGGTACTGTAGGGGGTCGTGCTGGGGTAGGGTTTTAGGGTTTAGGATAGTGCAGTGGTGTTTGGGTAGTGTAGGGGGTCGTGCTAGGGTAGTGTTTTAGGGTTTAGGGTAGTGCAGTAGTGTAGGGGGTCATGCTGGGTGTAATGTTTTGGGGTTTAGGGTTTAGGGTAGTGCAGTGGTGTATGGGTAGTGTAGGGGGTTGTGCTGGGGTAGTGTGTTAGGGTTTAGGGTAGCGCAGTGGTGTTTGAGTAGTGTACTGGGTCATGCTGGTGGTAGTGTTTTAGGGTTTGGGGTAGTGCAGTGGTGCTTGTGTAGTGTAGGGGGTCATGCTGGGGGTAGTGTTTTATGGTTTAGGGTAGTACAGTGATGTTTGGGTAGTGTAGGGGGTCGTGCTGTGGGTAGATTTAGGGTTTAGGGTAGTGCAGTGGTGTTTGGGTAGGGTAGGGAGTCATGCTGGGGACAGTGTTTTAGGGTTTAGGGTAGTGCAGTGGTGTTTGTGTAGTGTAGGGCGTTGTGCTGGGGTAGATTTTTAGGGTTTATGGTAGTGCAGTGGTGTTTGTGTAGTGTAGGGGGTAGTGCTGGGGGTAGTGTTTTAGGGTTTAGAGTATTGCAGTGGTTTTTGTGTAGTGTAGGGGGTAGTGTTTTAGAGTTTAGGGTAGTGCAGTGGTGTTTGTGTACTGTAGTGGGTCGTGCTGGGTTCTAGTGTTTTGGGGTTTAGGGTAGTGCAGTTGTGTTTGTGTAGTGTAGGGGTTGTGTTTTAGGGTTTAGGGTCATGCAGTGGTGTTTGGGTAGTGAAGGGGGTCATGCAGGGGGTAGTGTTTTAGGGTTTAGGGTAGTGCAGTTGTGTTTAGGTAGTGAAGGGGTCATGCTGGGAGTAGTGTTTTAGGGTTTAGGGTAGTGCAGTGGTGTTTGTGTAGTGTAGGGGGTCATGCTGGGGGTAGATTTAGTGTTTAGGGTAGTGCAGTGGTGTTTGTGGAGTATAGGGGGTCGTGCTGGGGTAGTGTTTTAGAGTTTAAGGCAGTGCAGTGGTGTTTGTGTAGTGAAGGGGTCAGGCTGGGGGTAGTGTTTTAGGGTTTAGGGTAGTGCAGTGGTGTTTGTGTAGTGTAGGGGGTTGTGCTGGGATAGATTTAGGGTTTAGGGTAGTGCAGTGGTTTTTGGGTAGTGTAGGGAGTCGTGCTGGTGGTAGTGTTTTAGGGTTTAGGGTAGTGCAGTTATGTTTGGGTAGTGTAGGGTGTCGTGCTGGGGGTAGTGTTTTAGGGTTTAGGGTAGTGCAGTGGTGTTTGGGTAGTAGAGGGGGTAGTGTCTTAGGGTTTAGGGTAGTGCGCCCAACCAGCCACAATATCCGTGGACAAAGGGGATCCTGACTCTTTTGAACGCTCCGCCATTTGAATAATTTGGGTCAAGGGCCCTACCACATCCAAGACCTATCAATTCCTTTCTTGAGATCCCTCATATACTTGGAGAAAAAGGTACATAGTTTCTGATCAATTTCAGGCGTTTGTGCCACCTTCCCCTTCAGTGAGGGCCTGGGGCATTCTCCCCTCATCCTATTCCTGACCTCCCTTTCAAGGGGTTGATGGATTTTCCCCACCACATACTCTGCCACTTTGGTGTCAGAGGTCCACTCCGCCGATCTAGGATGCTAAATTTGGGTAGGCTCAAACATGTCCAAGTGGACCCCGTCCCCAACCCAGGACTGAAAGGAGTGGGACTCTGGATGCCAGGAATGCCCCAAGTCCTTATCCTCTTCGGAGGAGAAATCGTCCTCTGATACACCCTCTCCCTCTAAGGGAAACCCGCAATCGGGGTCTACAATAGTGGTGACAGCGTTGCAATTTTCTCTGGATACCTCCTCCTCCCGGCAGGGTGCATGTTTTAGCATTCGCGCATTCTTGAGGAAGGTCTCCGTAAGTTTATCAAGTCCTTCCAAGTGCCCCGCGTTATGCTTAATAGCCCTTTTATTCCACATCTGGGAGCTACTGGGTCCCACCACCACCAGATCTGGGTCACTAAACACCCCAGGGATGCTTTCTGCCAGCTTATCAACCTGATCCCTAAGTGGAGCCAGCGCCCTAGAAATAGCCAGAGAAAAGGCTTGGTCCACTGCTGGAGGGAGAAGTTGAGGGGCCATACCTCCTCCACTTCCTGGTAGGAGGAGTAAAAATGGCCTTCTGGAGAAGACATGATAGCAGAGGGTGTGAGCACAGAACAAATGCCCTTAAAATCCTTAAGGCAGCCCCCTCGCCGGTGCTCCAACAGCTGGGCTTTCCCCGAAGCTGTTATAAGAATCGACTGTGGCGCAATACCAATTACCACCACCAGGTGGCGCTGGTCACTAGCGTGGCCGTGTGGGGAAATCACCGTGTAGCGGTGTCAAAATTAGGTGAGGGTTGGTCGGGAATCAAGTGGACACTAAAGGAGTGACCGGATTCCCAAACGCGCGTAAAGACCAGCGGGAGTGCTCGACGGAGCTGCCTCGCTCGGACCAGATGCGCCTGACAGGATCTCACCACGCACAGAGCGCACAGCGGGAGAAACTGCGAGGGGAAGAACGGTCTCAGGCAAGAGCCTGCTGCTCAGGGAATACGAAACAATACCAAGGCAATAATGCTAATAACGTGCACGAGAAACCGCTATACAAACAGCAACAACGTCAGATTAAGCCAAGAATGTAAGGAATGCACTTAACTGACGAGCAGTGAAGAAAGAGGAAGCGGAAGAGACGTCACAATATTATATAAGATGCACTGTGATATGATTGGACTATAGTTGCCTTGGAGACTACCCCCATAATGGTTCATGGGTTGTGTAGTCTTTTGTTAAATGATTGTTCTGTTACGTTTTCTTTGAACTGCTATGCAAATAAAGTGAGGAAAGATATGCATAATCCTCGCCTCCGTCCTGCCATAGAATTCATTAAACTTTATTCGATCTGATTTAGAAACATAGATCATAAAAGTGTACATAAAAACAGTAAATCCTCTTTCCTAATACAATACAGTGAGAATTAATTAAAGCCAGTGGGTAAAAACGGGTGTTACAAAGCCCGGTTCAGAGCAACTTCAGGTTAACAGAATCGTGAAGTTCAATGTTTCACAGGATCAATCTCATGTACTGTACTTTCTATATCCTGATCGCCGCTCTGCTTTGTGCCCCTGTGTTTTGCATTCTGTATCCTGATCGCCGCTCTGCTTTGTGCCCCTGTGCTTTGTATTCTGTATTCTGATCGCCGCCTGCTCAGTGCCCCTCTGCTTTTGTGCACTTTCACTCCTCCGTGCCCCGCGCTGGTCTCCCGTCCTCCGTCCCCGCCTCCCCTGCGGCCCGCCCCCTCCACGCCCATTCGTCACACCGGTCTCTCGCCTCCCGCCTCCCAGCTGCTTCTCCCTCCCCACCTCCCCATATATGACGGCCGCTGTGCGGCCGCGCCGCAGGCGCTTCCAAGGCGCACCTAAGGCAAGCCCGTCTGCACCCGTCCGCGCCCTGACCGTGCCCAGCACCAAAACTCCTGGCCCCCGTACCTGCCAGGATGACCACCTCTGATACAATGCCAAGACCCTTATCGCTCTCAACCCAGGAAGAAATCACACCTACTGCACGGCCGCCCCGAGGCGCACCCACGGCCCCTTCACCTGCCAGAACTGCAGCTTCTCCTGCCTCGTAAGCGCCAATACACCCTCCACAATGGAAGCCAACCAGCTTAGATGCATCCTGATCAACACCCGCTCCCCACACAAACACGCCGTCGAACTCTGGGACCTACTCGACACCACATCACCGGACGTCGCCTTCCTGACCGAGACCTGGATGAACGAAACCTCCTCGCCAGACATCGCCATAGCCATCCCAGACGAGTACAAGATCACCCGCAGAGACCGCACCAACAGGGCCGGAGGAGGAATCGCCATCATCCACAAAAACACCATCAAGATCTCAACTAACACCAACGACACCCTCAGCACCGCCGAACACATGCACTTCCAGATCCACATGAACCCAAAGACCACCTTAAAAGGCACCCTCGTCTACAGACCCCTATGACCCCGGCCTCAATGCTGCGACTCCATCGCTGACCTCATCAGCACGCACGTGCTGACCTCCACCGACTACATCCTCCTCGTAGACCTGAACTTTCATCTTTAGAACAACAACAACAGCAACTTCTCCACCCTGATCGACAACCTCGCTAACCTCGGACTGAAACAGCTCGTCATGATGCCGACCCACAACGCCGGCCACACGCTAGATGTCATCTTTCCCTCAAGCCCCCACGTCACCTTAAGTCACGCCTCCGAACTCACCTGGACAGATCACCACTACATCCACTTCTCCTTCCGTAAACCGCCCACACACCACCGCACCCTACAGACCTCCCGCCACCGCTGGGGCAAAATCACTGAAGAACAACTACAAACAAACCTCGCACTCAACCCCCCGACGACCCCAACCAACCCAGATGAAGGGGCACTCGCCCTCGTACGCTGGATGAACGACTGCGCCAACACCGTCGCTCCACTGAAAAACCCCACCAACACAGACACCAGTAGAAGAATCAGCTGGTTCACCCCAGAACTCCTCAACTCCAAACGCACCTGCCGGAAACTGGAACACATATGGCACAATGACAAGACGCCAGACAGCTGCACTGCCCACAAAGACGCCACCCGCAAACACCACCACCTCTTCAGGACCACCAAAAGAACCTCCTTTACAGACCGCCTTGACAACAATGCACACAACAGCAAGGAGCTCTTCACCATTGTGAAGGAACTCTCCAACCCCAGCTCCAACACCAACTACATCCCACCATCGCAAGCCCTGTGCGACTCCCTCGCCACCTTCTTTCACCGGAAAATCACCGACATCCATGACAGCTTCAGACCCCGGATGACCCTGCCGACCACACCACACCGAACCCACCGCACCCCACCACCCATGACACCCTGACTACCTGGGCCAAAGTAAGTATCGAGGACACAATCAAGACCATGGGAACAATCCACTCCGGATCCCCATCCGACCCTCTCCTGCACCACATCTTCAACAAAGCCAGCAAGTCCACCGCTCCCCACCTACACAAAATCATCAACCTCTCCTTCGAGACCGCCACCTTCCCCGAGATCTGGAAGCATGCAGAGATTAACGCCCTACTGAAGAAACCCAAGGCGGACCCAAGCGACCTCAAGAACTTCAGGCCCATCTCCTTGCTTCCGTTCCCAGCTAAAGTCATCGAGAAGATAGTAAACACCCAGCTCACCCGGCACCTCGAAGAAAACAACATCCTAGACCCATCCCAATCAGGATTCCGCAGCCACCACAGCACAGAGACAGCCCTCATCGCCGCCACAGACGACATCAGGATCCTGCTGGACAATGGCGAGACAGTTGCCCTCATCCTCCTAGACCTCTCAGCCGCCTCACACTACGCACATGCCTTCACGACGCAGGGATCAGTAACAAGGCCCTGGACTGGACCACCTCCTTCCTCTCTGGTAGAACGCAGAGAGTCCGCCTCCCATGTTGCGATCTGAGGCCTCCAAGATCCTCTGTGGCATCCCTCAAGGATCCTCCCTCAGCCCGACACTGTTCAACGTCTACATGGCACCACTAGCACGCATCGCCCGACAGCATGACCTCAACATAATCTCATACACTGATGACACTCAGCTGATCCTCTCCCTCACAAAGGACTCCCTCACCGCCAAATCCAACCTTCACCAGGGAATGAAGGCCGTCGCCGACTGGATGGAGGACAGCTGCCTCAAACTGAACACAGACAAGATGGAAATCCTCATCCTCGGATACAACCCCTCTGCATGGAACGACTCCTGGTGGCCAACTTCACTGGGGTCCCCCCGGCCCCCACCGACCACGCACGCAACCTGGGAGTCATCCTCGACTCGAAACTCTCCATGACCAAAAAAGTCAAAGCAGTTTCCTCCACCTGTTTAAACACCCTGCGCATGCTCCGCAAGATCTACAGATGGATCCCGACCAACACGAGGAAAACAGTCACCCAGGCCCTAGTCAGCAGCAGACTCGACTACGGAAACGCCCTCTAGACCGGAGCCCCATCCAAGCTCGTCAGCAGACTGCAGAGAATCCAGAATGCCTATGCACGCCTGATCCTCAACGTCCCACGCCGCAACCACATCACCCCCCACCTGAGGAACCTGCACTGGCTCCCCGTCGACAAAAGAATCTCCTTCAAGCTCCTGATTCACGCACACAAAGCACTCCACAAAAACGGCCCAGCCTATCTCAACAGTCGACTCTCCTTCTACGTACCCAACAGGAACCTCCGCTCCGCTGACCACGCCCTGGCCACAGTCCCACGCATCCGGAGAACCACTTCCGGAGGCAGGTCCTTCTCCCATCGCGCTGCCAAGTCCTGGAACACCCTCCCCCTCGGCCTGCGAGAAACTGAAGACTTGCTATCTTTCAGGAGACAACTCAAGACCTGGCTCTTTGACCAGTAACAGCACATCCCCTCCCCCCACCCAGCGCCTTGAAACACTACCGGGTACGTAGTGCGCTTTACAAATTATGTGATTGATTGATTGATTGATATATATATATATATATATATATATATATGAGGGGAAGGCGATCAAAGAAAGATAACTATAACTCGCGTGACCGCCACTCTATCACAAGGATGATGTCATCAGTGATGTCATGAGTGATGCCACTGACCATGTCATGAGTGATGAAATTTGTGACGTCATGAGCACTGGATTGCGGGCACGCGAGTTATAGTTATCTGTCCTAACTATAACGGGGGAATTTCATTGGTTTTTTACGAATGAAATGTCCACCTAACTATAACATGTGTGAAACCTATGGTTTTTTAAGTGAATATGCAAGGTTTTTTAAATGGTAATTCCTAACTATAACGTGCGGGAAACCTATGGTTTTTAAAGTAATATATATATATATATATATATATATATATATATATATATATATATATATATATATATTACCTACTGGCGGTCGCCAGTAGGTAGTTATAGTTAGGACCCCTTTTCCATAGGAAAACCTCAACATTCTATTTTGAATAACTTTGGCGCCGGTCGATGAATCCTCGCGAATTTCTCAAAATAGGTGGGGCGCTACGCTCCGCTCCTACCCTGAAAGTCTCAGGGGGATTCGTCAAGCGGGGGCTGAGATAAAAGGGGGGTCCCAAAACGCGTTTTTCCCATGCATTTTTCCTTAGGACCTTTAGAACGAGCTACAGCCCGAACGGCTGAACAGAATTACTAGAAATTTGGCAGAGAGGTAGTCCCTAGGTCAAGGAAGTGCCTTTTGTAGGTTTGGTGTAAATCTGTTCAGTAGATTCTGAGAAAATAGCCTTTAAATCAATATATATATCTGAGCCCGCTTACGGTACGCTTACCGTACGCTTACCGTAAGCGTACGGTGGCGTGCGCGAGCGCGATTCTGATTGGCTCTTACATCTTAGTAAACATTCAAATCGGCCGAAACCAGGAAGCGGCGTCCGCCATTTTGTTTCTCGCACTGAGTGTTATTTATCAAACATGATGGCCAAAAACATGCTACGGGGCTGTTTTGACAACTCCCTCCCACATAATCATGTTGAGGGAGTCCCCAAACATCCCCCAAGAGCAAAAACGGCTTTATTTTTTTTTCGGCAATTTCGCCGAGTACGCTTACCGTACGCTTACCGTAAGCGTACGGTAAAAAAATAAAAAAATAAAAAAACACTATCCACACTTACCCCACCCCCTGTGCTTTTGGTGGCCGGAGGCCACCAAATGTGCAGGGCTTACGAGATGTGAAAAAAAACTTAATTTTGGCAACATGAAATTATAAAATCGAAATAAAAAAAACACTATCCACATTGACCCCACCCCCTGTGCTTTTGGTGGCCGAAGGCCACCAAATGTACAGGGCTTATTAAAGTTGATAAAAACCGTGCACGGAACGAACTGCGTTAAGTGGGCGCGCACGCCTCGAATGGCGTAAAGTAACTTAGCATTTAAAAAACCGTACAAATTCACTGAAAAAACCATAGGTTTCACACACGTTATAGTTAGGAATTAGCATTTAAAAAACCTTGCAAATTCACTGAAAAAACCATAGGTTTCACACATGTTATAGTTAGCAGAAATTTTACTGATAAAAAACCAGTGAAATTGCCCCGTTATAGTTAGTGCTGGCAACTATAACTCACGCGACCGCAATCTTCTGCTGATGACATATGTGTCTTTATGAAAAAAAAATATTTGTAATATATGTATAGCTAAAAATGTATGGAAGAAGACATGGGCAAATAAGTGTCTAAATACAATATTAGCATCAGCAGAGGATTGCGGTCGCGTGAGTTATAGTTGCCAGCACTAACTATAACGGGGCAATTTCACTGGTTTTTTATCAGTAAAATTTCCGCTAACTATAACATGTGTGAAACCTATGGTTTTTTCAGTGAATATATATATATATATATATATATTCACTGAATCCTCTGGGCCAAGGCCAGCACTCTCCACAGCAGCTCCGCCTCACTGTTGACCGCTCAAGGACTGAGACCGACCATAGAGCAGGGTTCGAGCCAGCTACCCATCACTGCACTTCAGGGTCCGCCTAGGTGCCATCCAGTATCCCCCAGTGTTCCACTTCGCTTTTCCCAACTGTTGTTGATTGCATTATTGTTTTATTTGTTTTCCTGTGTTGTGTATTTCCCTTTGTTGTATGGGCCTTATTGTCTTCCCATTCCCGCTGCTGCTGCCACTGCGGCCCCGCCCCCGACTCAGCCACTCCTGCCTCTCTGCCTCTGCTCCTGCCCCCTCCCCTACATATGGCAACCGCTGTGGGGGAGCGCGTGTGAGACCTTGATCTCTGGGCGAAGGCCAGCACTCTCCCCAGCAGCTCCGCCTCACCGTAGACCATGCCAGGACTGAGGCTGACCCCCAAGCAGGGTTCAAGCCAGCTACCTGTCACTGCGCCTCAGGGACTGCCTAGGTGCCATCTGGTATCCCCCACTGTTCCACTTCGCTTTTCCCAGCTGTTGCTGATTGTATTATTGTTTCATTTGTTATATTTTGATGAGTTGTGTATTTCTCTTCGTTGTATTGGCCTTATTGTCTTACTGTTCCCGCCGCTGCTGCCCCTGCGGCCCCAACCCCTGACTCAGCTGCTCCCACCTCCCTGCCTCTGCTCCCACCCCCTCCCCTACATATGGTGACCTCTGAGTGGTTGCACAGTGGACGCGCACATCAGGTGCGCCGCTGGCGCGCCTAAGGCATGCCTACTGCAAGCCCGTCTGTGCCTGTCCACACCTGAACCACCCCCAGCACCAGACCCCCTGGCCCCGCGAGAGCCACGACACCCGATGCCGCTACAACGCCAACTTCCTCCACGAACTCATTGCCGGCCGATCATCCAACTGCCTCCAGGACACCCTGAAGCTCATCCACGGACCCTTCTCCTGCCGAAGCTGCAGATTCATCAGCCACTGAACACCTGCACGTCCTGCCCCACATGCCAGGGCAGGACGCAACCATCTCAATTGCATACTACTCAACACCCACTCCGTCCACAAGCACGCCATCGAACTCTGGGACCTACTCGACTCGGCCTCCCCGGACATCGCCTTCCTAATGGAGACCTGGATGAACCGCTCCTCGGCAACGACATTGCCAAAGCCATCCCGGATGGCTACAAGATCACCCAAAGGGACCGCACCAACAGACCAGAAGGAGGAATCACCATCGTCCACAGGAATACCCTCAGAATCTCGACCAGCACCAAAGACACCTCCAGCGCTGCCAAACACCTCACTTCCAGATCCACATCGACCCCAACACCACCCTCAGAGGAACCATCATTTACAGATCACAGGCCACAGTTCAGCGACTCCATCACCGACATCGCCAGCGTGCACGCTCTTGCTTCCACAGACTACATCCTCCTCAGAGACCTGAAATTCCACCTCGAGAACGCCAAAGACAGCAGCTCCATCACCCTGCTCGAAAACCTTGCCAACCTTGGACTCAAACAGCTCGTCATGACGCCCACCCACTTTGCCGGACACACGCTCGACCCCATCTTTTCCGCCAGTGAGCACGTCACCTTCAGCCACAGCACCGAACTCCACTGGACCGACCACCACTGCGTCCACTTCACCTTCAAGAAACACACCACGTACCACCACCCGTAATGGATCCCCTGCCACAGCTGGAACAAGGTCACCGATGAACAGCTAATTTCCACCCTCGCCTGAGACCCAGCAACTGAATCCACCAACACCGACACAGCCACAGCCACCCGCAGCTTCAGGTAATGGATCGACGACTGCACCAACACTCTCGCCCAATCAAAAAAACTCAAACAGACACACCAACAGAAAGGCCAGCTGGTTCCCCACTGAACTCCAGGAATCCAAGCGGACTTGTCGAAGACTCGAGAAAAAGTGGTGCCCGAACGGACAACCACGCAACCCTCAAGACTCCCTAGTCACCTTCTTTCACTGCAAGATTGCAGACATCCACAACAGTTTCAACACCCAGACCCTCCCCACAGCTGCCGACACCACAGACTCACCACCCCCAGCCTCACCAACCTACTGCTCTCCTGGACCTACGTCAACGACAACAACACCATCAAAACCATGAACACCATTCACTCCGGCTCACCATCCGACCCCTGCCCTCACCTCATCTTCAACAAAGCAAACCGCATCATCGCACCCCAACTCCGGAAGATCATCAACTGCTCCTTCAAGACCACCACCTTCCCGGAAAGCTGGAAGTATGCTGAGGTCAACGCCCTACTCAAGAAACCCACAGCGGACCCAAAAGACCTCAAGAACTTCTGGCCCATCTCCCTGCTCCCGATCCCGGCTAAAGTCATCCTGAAGATCAACAACAGGCAACTGACCCACTTCCTCGACCCAATCCGGATTCCGCAGCAATCACAGCATCGAAACCACCCTCATCGCTGCCACCAACGACATCAGGACCCTACTGGACAACGGCGAAACCGCAGCCCTCATCCTCCTGGACCTCTCGGCCACCTTCGACACCATCTGCCACCACACCCTACGTACACGCCTCCGTGATGCAGGTATCTGCGAAAAAGCACTGGAATGGATCACCTCCTTCCTCACTGACAGAACCTAGAGGGTCCGCCTCCCCCATTCCGATCTGAATCCACCAAGATTACCTGCGGCGTACCCCAAGGATCATTCCTCAGCCCAACCCTTTTCAACTGCTACATGGCACCGCTTGCCAACATCGCCTGATCGCACAACCTCAACATCATCTCCTACGCCGACGACACCCAGCTGATCCTCTCACTCACCAAGGACCCCGCCACCGCCAAAACAAACCTCCATGAAGGAATGAAGGCTGTCGCCGAATGGACAAAGAACAGTCGCCTGAAACTAAACTCAGACAAGACAGAGGTCCTCATCCTCGGCACCACCCCCTCTGCCTGGGATGATTCTTGGTGGCCAGCCGCTCTGGGAGCTGGACACCCACCGACCACGCACGCAACCTGCGATTCATCCTGGACTCATCGCTCTCAATGACCCAGAAAGTTAACGGCGTCTCTTCCTCCTGCTATAACAATCTCCGCACGATTCGGAAGATCTGCAGATGGACCCCCACAGGAATCAGAAGAACGGTCACCCAGACTGGATTACGGCAAGCCCCTCTATGGATGTATGTCGTTACAACGCACACTTTTACAACGCATGCACTTACAACGCATTTTTTACAACGCAAAATCCATTACAACGCATTCCATTACATAGCATGACACTACAACGCATTTTTAAAAACTACCTTTACAACGCATTCCATTACAACGCATACTACCTTTACAACGCATACCATTACAACGTATAATATTAAATTGCATTTAAGGTAAGTATTAGATAGTATAGGGGTAAAAATTACTTTTCTAACTCCAGGGGGTGCAACAGTAGGGTAAGTGTTGGATAGTATAGGGGTAAAAATTACTATTCTAACTCCAGGGGGTGCAACAGTAGGGTAAGTGTTGGATAGTATAGGGGTAAAAATTACTATTCTAACTCCAGGGGGTGCAACAGTAGGGAAAGTGTTGGATAGTATAGGGGTAAAAATTACTATTCTAACTCCAGGGGGTGCAACAGTAGGGTAAGTGTTGGATAGTATAGGGGTAAAATTACTATTCTAACTCCAGGGGGTGCAACAGTAGGGTAAGTGTTGGATAGTATAGGGTACAAATTACTATTCTAACTCCAGGGGGTGCAACAGTAGGGTAAGTGTTGGATAGTATAGGGGTAAAAATTACTATTCTAACTCCAGGGGGTGCACAGTAGGGAAAGTGTTGGATAGTATAGGGGTAAAAATTACTATTCTATCTCCAGGGGGTGCAACAGTAGGGAAAGTGTTGGATAGTATAGGGGTAAAAATTACTATTCTAACTCCAGGGGGTGCAACAGTAGGGTAAGTGTTGGATAGTATAGGGGTAAAAATTACTATTCTAACTCCAGGGGGTGCAACAGTAGGGTAAGTGTTGGATAGTATAGGGGTAAAAATTACTATTCTAACTCCAGGGGGTGCAACAGTAGGGTAAGTGTTGGATAGTGTAGTGTAATATTATGCGTTGTAATGGTATGCGTTGTAAAGGTAGTATGCGTTGTAATGGAATGCGTTGTAAAGGTAGTTTTTGAAAATGCGTTGTAGTGTCATGCTATGTAATGGAATGCGTTGTAATGGATTTTGCGTTGTAAAAAATGCGTTGTAAGTGTAGTGCGTTGTAAAAGTTGCGTTGTAAAGGTTGTTCCCCCCTCTATGTAGGAACCATGGCCAAACTCCAGAAAAGACTACAACGAATACAGAACCCCTCCGCGCGCCTCATCCTCGACATCCCCCGCCACACCCACATCACAGACCACCTGAGAGACCTGCACTCGCTCCCAGTCAACAAGTGGATCACCTTCAAGCTCCTCACCTACGCCCACAAAGCACTCCGCAACGCCAAACCAGCATACCTCAACAAACGACTCATCTTCTACACCCCAAACTGCCAGCTTCACTCCTCTGACCTCACCCTTGCCACTGTTCCACACATCCACAGGACGACCACCAGTGGCAGATCATTCTCCTACCTCGCCGTAAAGACATGGAACACCCTCCCCACCCATCTGCGACAGACCCAGGACCTGCTGACCTTCAGGAGATGCCTCAAGACCTGCCTTGAGACCCTCACAGGTGATTAGTGCACTCTACAAATGTTTGCTTGATTAATTGATTGAAAGGGCAAAAGGTTAAAGTAACCTTATAGTTAGGTAATGTTATGTTTCTGGATACTTGTTAATGGATACTTGATGTAGCGCAGCAAGTCGCCCCCGTAAGGGCATCTCGATGATAAAGCAACAGACAAATAAAGAAGCACCATTAGAACAACCAGGTCTGAAGATGTTTTTAAATCCTGAGAACTCAGTGCATGCCCTAATGAACAAGGGAAGCGTGTCCCAATGGTACAGGTCAGGATAAGGAAAAGCTATTCCGCCATACCTAGATGCACGAATCTGCCGGGGACAAAGAAGAAATTGACTCCTTGATCTAAGATTTCTTCTGGAAAGATAGCAAACTAGTTTGTCCTGTAGATATTTAGGTCCATCACCTGACAAAGCTTTATGCATCAGGCAGAGGAGTTTGAATATCGCTATTTTCCTTATAGGGAGCCAATGAAGAGCTTTGAGCGGAGGAACAGAAGATATACCAGGTGGCTGTTTGTCAATCAAATGAACTGCAGTCTTTTTTACCACCTGCATTTCATATAGAAGAGATTCATTGAATGGTACAACAAGTGCATTTCCATATTCAAGGTGAATGATTATCACAGCTTGGATGAGGGGTTTCCAAGAGCCTTTTGAGAGTGAGCATTGTCCCGAAACAAAAGCCACAAATGGATGTCACCTGGTCCTTCCTAGATAGCTTATTGTCTAACATAATACCCAAAAGTATTGCGGAGTTTCTTAGTGAAGGAGCAGGACCAAGCTCGGCAGGCCCCCATTCATCTGTCCAGTGGAACTGTGCCTTGCTGAACAGTAGAATCTCAGTTTTGTCCCCGTTTAGCTGAAGACAGTTCAGGGACATCAAAGAGAGTATTTCAGAGCCACAGGACTTGACTAGCTGAGCAAGAGGAGCAACGTGGATGTTAAAAAGCTTAAGGCTCAAAGCGGTGTCCTGAGGGACCCTCTTGCCCAGGGACAGAGTCCTAGATTGAAAAGGGCTAAGAGTAAACCTTTGAGTCCCATCCTTAAGAAAACCTATGAGCCAATTTAGGGTGATGCCCTGGATCCCTATCTCATAGAGACGTTAAATCAGGATGGAATGAGAAACGATCGAATGCCACTGACAGGTCAAGAAGAACCAGCATGTGATCAGTGATGTCATTTGAGATGTCATCAGTGATGCCATAAATGATGTCATAGAACATGTCATGAGTTATGTCATACGTTAGGTCATAAGCAGTGCATGGTGGGGGTGCTAGTTATAGTTACTGATGCTAACTATAACTGGTAAATTTCTGTGTTTTTTTAGGATCAAAACGTTAATGTTGTCATTTAAATATTCACATTACTATAACGTTACCTTAACCTTTGTTTTTTTCAATGAATTTTTAAGGTTTTTCTTAAAAGCAGAAACAGATCTTTTTATCACACCTTATGATAATGTTATGTTACCTTTTGATTTTATCAGTCAATTTCTTAGGGGTTTTGTGGAACATAGAGTATTATTTAATTGCCACACGTAAATGCATTCCCACCTGCAGCCAGGCCCTACAGTCACCCGCCTCCATGCAGCCAGCCCCATGCTGTGCACGGCCTTTTCCCGTGTGCAGAGGCATGTTGGCCATAAGGCCTGGCCCTGGGAACCCCACCATCCAGAGCATTTTGTTTGTTTAATTAAATGCAGGGGGCCACACAGCCACTCTCCCTGAGCTGTTGTCAGTCCCCGGTGACCCCAACCCCAGTCCACTCCTTTGAATGAAGGGAAGGAGGTGCACATGGACCCCTCCCTTGGCCAATTTCAGCTCAAGAGACCTCATCCCCAGGGACACGGTGTAATCTTTATGGAAAGGGGGCATGAAAACCCCTTCCCAGGCTGATTTCAGACCCAGAGACCCCATCTGATCTCCCAGGGCCCACCACCACCAATACAACCACCACCACCAATGCAACCACAAATACCACCACCAATACCACCACTACCAGCATCCCCCCCACCATTGCCATCACCACCATCAATACCACCACTACTGCCACCACCAACAATACCACCGCCATCACCAATACCACCACCACCAATACCACTACCACCACCAATACCACTACCACCACCAATACCAACACCACCAATACCATTACCAACAATACCAATACCACCACCAATACCACCACCACCACCAATACCACCACCAATCCCAATACCACCACCAGTACCACCACTACCACTACCAGTACCACCAATACCAACACCACCACCACCACTGATACTACTACCCCACCAATACCACCACCACCAATAACACCAAAACCAATACCACCACCAATACCACCACCACCACCACCGATACCACCACCACCAATACCCCATCACCACTACCAATACCGCTGCCATTAATACCAATACCACTACCACCAATACCAATACCATCACCACCAAAACCCCACCACCAATAACACCACCACCAATACCATCACTAATACCACCCCCACTACCACCACCACCAATACCACCACCACCAATACCACCCCTACCAATACCACCACCACCAATACTACCAATACCAACAATACTAATACCACCACCAATAACACCACCACCACCAAATCACCAATACCACCACCAATACCACCAATACCGTTACTAACAATACCAATACCACCACCAATACCACCACCACCACCAATACCACCACCAATACCACCACCAGTCCCACCACTACCACTACCAGTACCACCAATACCACCACCACCAACACCACTGATACTACTACCCCACCAATACCACCACCACCAATACCACCAAAACCAATACCACCACCAATACCACCACCACCACCACCACTGATACCACCACCACCAATGCCACCATCACCACTACCAATACAGCTGCCAATAATACCAATACCACTACCACCAATACCAATACCACCACCACCAATACCCCACCACCAATAACACCACCACCAATACCATCTCTAATACCACCCCCACTACCACCCCCACCAATACCACCACCACCAATACCAGCACTACCCATACCACCACCACCAATACCACCAATACCAATACCAACTATACAAATACCACCACCAATAACACCACCACCACCAAATCCACCACCAATACCAATACCTCTACCACCCATACCAATATCACCGCCAATACCACCACTAATACCCCCACCAATACCGATACAGCCACCTATACCACCACCACCAATACAAATACCACCAAAATCACCAACAGTACTGCAATTCCGTTTGGCACGGAAAAGCTCACACAAAGGGATACTATTTATGAGGTTACCGGGGTGGCAACTGTGGGCATGCAACAAGCTGTTCCCAGCTGTTTCTTTTCTAAATAATGCCGTTGTTAATTGATTATCCCTGATTTCGATCCGTAAATCCAAGAATTCTATTGTTTTATCATCAATGTGACTGGTGAATGAGAGATTCAATGTGTTCTTATTAAGTGTATTGACAAACTCAATGGCTTCGTCTTTGCTGCCTTCCCAAATGCAAAAAATATCGTCAATATATCGTACCCATGTTTTGACCTTAGTTTTAAATTGGTAAAGGGGTCTGACTACTTGCTCCTCCCACCAGCCCAGGTACAAACCTGCAAAGCTGGGGGCGAAGCAAGTACCCATTGCGGTTCCCAGAATTTGACGATAAATTACATCATTAAAGAGGAAAAGGTTTTGTGTTAGACAGATTTTAATCATATCTAAAATCATTTCTGTATGCATAAAAAAAACACAGATCTGTTCCCTAGAAAATGTCTACACGCTTCAATTCCCATTTCATGTGGGATGCTTGTATAAAGGCTGTTGACATCCAATGACATCAATAAACAGCCTAGATGCCAATCAGCTTTGTCTATTCTACACAAGAAGTCACCTGAGTCCTTCATGTAAGATGGGAGTTAGTTCAGATAACTATAACTCGCACGACCGCCACTCTATCACAAGGATGATGTCATCAGTGATGTCGTGAGTGATGCCACTGACCATGTCATGAGTGATGTAATATGTGACGTCATGAGCAGTGGATTGCGGGCGCGCGAGTTGTAGTTATCTGAACTAACTATGACGGGGCAATTTCATAGGTTTTTTTACGAGTGAAATGTCCAGCTAACTATAACATGTGTGAAACCTATGATTTTTTAAGTGAATTTGCAAGGTTTTTTAAATGCTAATTCCTAACTATAACGTGTGTGAAACCTATATATTACCTACTGGTGGTTGCCAGTCGGTAGTTATAGTTAGGACCTATTTTCCATAGGAAATCCGCAACATTCTATTTGGAATAACTTTGGCGCCCGTTGACGAATCTTCGCGAAATGTTCAAATCTTTTGGCCAGCTCCGGTCCGCTATTATCCTGAAAGTCTCGGGATGATTCGTGTAGCAGGGCTGAGAAAAAAGGGGGGTCCCAAAATGTGTTTTCCCCACGTAATTTCCCATAGGACCTTTAGCCGCAGCTACAGCCTGAACTGCTGAACAGAATTACACCAAATTAGGCAGAAAGGTAGACCTTGGTTCAGAGTGGTGCCTTTTGCTTAAATTGTGTAAATCCATTCAGTAGTTCCTGAGAAAATCAAAAGTAAAATCACATATATATCTGGGCGGAGCCTAACCACACATCTCATCGTGAGATCTTATTGGCTGTCAGCACTTTATCAAAGAAGTGTTGGCAGCCATCTTTGGACCAATATACATGATAGCACCTCATTAAAAAGTATTGCAGTTAATAGAAGGTTTTAAGACTTTAGTTACATTATAAATCATTTGTTGATAGCACCATACTCATTTTAGGAATTGTGGTATGTTCTAAGGTTATTTTACCATGTGAAAAAGCCTTCTGCTGGGATATCATGAATCATGTTTGAAAGCAAACTATTTTCTCATGCTTTTCCCACAGAGGTTTGGAAGGTGATCTATAAGCTAACCTGAGAGCATACTTTCTGTAAATTCACATTATCTTTCTCAGTCATGTGAGAATGAAGTCTGACATTCTCAGTAAAACATGTACATCCAACAAGGGCAGAGACTGTCAGTTGATTCCTTTGTGTTCTACTGCAGCTTCCCAGAGTGTTCCAAAGAACAACTAGAGCGCTAACAGTCCTACTTATGATAAACGTATGGCACACCTGAAGCCATCTTGATTGGAATAAAGTGGTAACTCTTAAAACATTTAATTTAAAAAGGAACAAAATGAGGAAGTTCAAATCCTCTTGTATTTCATTAAACAATTCTGACATGCAGACTGAAACATGCACTTTCAATACCAGCAGCAGACTTCCCTGGTGAGCAGAAGCTTTACTACAGTGATCTAATGAGCAACTAGAGTGCTAACACTCTGAATTTATGGCATATGAGTGACACATCTGAATACCTTCTTGATGGAATCAAAGTAAAAAACTGCAAGTATTCCTACTGAGGAGACTGTAGTAAATGAGGAAATTAGGAAACTTCATAACAAATAAGTCTCCCAAGATGTCCACCAGAGACAAAAGAGCCCAAATGTATCTCAAATATCACCCAGATGTAGCCCAAGTATAGCCCAATGACAGAATGTCCCAGAGTGTTTTAAAGAACAACTAGAGTTCTAACAGTCTTACTTATGACAAAAGTATCAACACCTGAAGCTATCTTGATTGGAATAAAGTGGTAACACTTAAAACATTTAATTTGCAAAGGAACAAAATGAGGGGGTTCATTCTGTCATAGAAATTATGATTAGTGCTGCAGAAAGAACAAGCATTTGCAATGCAATAGGTCTCGCATTAGTGAAAGATTGAGCTATTGGCGTTGCTAATATTAATGCAACACCAATAGCTCAAACTTTCAGTAATGCCAGAGCTTCAAAACTAAAACAAAACATAAAACCATTTCATTTCCCTGTCTTTACTTTTGAAGCAATAGCGCAACCGTTCTTTAGCTTAAGATGTTTAAAGCTAAATGGTGGGTGCCGCGATTGTAGCAAAAGTAAAAAAACAGTGTAGACATTTAAGAAAATAGTACTTAAGGATGTAATTAAAACATATCAAGTGACAACACGTGTAACAGAGGCTGTCCTCATGGGAGGTTACAAGAGGAGAAAATGCGGTACTAAGGAGGGACTACTAAGCCTATTGACTAATGAAAAGCCGCCATTTACAAAGGACTGTGACTGGAGTGAATTAAAAATTTGGGTGTAAAGTGGGTGGAGCTTTATGCCTCTATCCAGCATATGTAGAAGAGACAGTGCAAGCGCTGCCTAGACGACACGTAAAAATAGCATACTGGGGCTGCCAGAATGAGAAAATGAAGAGCAAGCTGTCACAGAAAAAATCTCCAGGGCGTTTTAACCACAGAGGGGGCGATTGTGCTTTGAGGGCTAGATCATGGCCGTCAGCCCTACAATCAGCTCCCTAGTTTGTAGCTCAGTAGAAAATGCCTGAATGTCCATACAAGCCCTGAAGGGTGGAAATCTATCGGCACTGATGGAAAAATACAAGACATGGCAAAATCCCATACATTACTATAATTACATACTGTAAATAAATGTCTGTTATGCAGATTTAATGTAGGCTATTGACTTTATAACAAGTCAATGTGTTTAGGCAATATTTTGCGCTTCTTTGAAAATGTGTGACACAGAAAAATATCCTGTGTGTTTACGATAGTGTGTGGTTTGGCAGCATCCCAAACACATTCAGTGACACAGCAGCATTCTGTAGATGTATGGCACAACTGTTATGTTATGTTAATTTGGATTTGTTGAGCGCTTAATACCGGAAGGTCTCTAAGCGCTGCAAGAACAGTAGCGATGGATCGCATCTGAATATCCAGTGTATGCAGTACCACATATCTATTGCACAAGTTTTGGAATAATCTGTATCCATGCTCTGCACGGCAATATCCCTGGAAATGTATGATAAAATCGTGTGGCATGGAATTAGCGTGGTAATCATTTTGACATACACACATCCTTTGTATACAAGAGACAACCGCACACAAGATACTATTGTTATGAACACACAATGCACGTTGGCATGGAAACAGCCTTAGCATTAATGAAAACGACAGACATGGAAGTATCTTGTATGTTCTGAAGAATACTATCAGTTATAATAATATTGTGGCACTATCTCAATATCAAGTGGCATTCATGGCAAAGGGTTATGGTAGGTACATATATACTTTGTGGCTGGTGAAGACGCAGTGGATTTGCTTGCTGCACCAAATTGTTGGACAACATTTTATGGAATTAATGGAAAATATTGTTCTGCTACCTGTGCCAAATCTGTGATCGGGGATTGCATGGTCATGGAAGGTGCACAATGTGCACAATATGGAGTAGAATTACAGTGTGAAGTGCTGGAAAAACATCTCTGGCACAATAAAGGACCCATGGTCTTGTTGGCTTAGTTTATGATGATTGTCAGCAATTGCATATTGAATTTTGTGGAGGCGGGCATTTTATATCAAATTCCATAGGGAAATTAGTTTGTCTATCTTGGGATATTTTATTCAGTTTTTATTGCTTCGATGAACACTGCTGCACACCCATGATATGATCTCTATAAATTAGTGAAGAGGATGGGTTTAGACACAGGCAGCACATCCTAGTTCCCTTTCAGGAAGGATCTTGGTTGGCATGTTTTTGCTTCCTAATGGTATCTATTCTTTATTGACTGACTAGAGCTGAAGATGGACTGAAGACCAAGCAATGCTAGTGGGGTCCTCTAACAAGGACCCATCAACCCTCGCCATTGCACAAATTGATTGTCTGCACTCCATAGAACATAGGCAATGAGTTATAAAAACGCTATTCACCAACAATCACTCACTAGAGGGAGTCAAGGCCCTGCACAATCAATCTAGACAAGTCCTGGGTTGGGTTAGTGACCCTGGCTTAATGAAACAACCTACTATGAGTTATCTCGCTTCACAGATGAGTGGCCTTCTGTCCCATGGTGCATGACAACTTTACCAACTTCAAATTAAAGAAGCTTTATAAACCTTAAAAAGTGGGCAAACTACACGTAATCATTTGTCATCCCTACAATACCCTTCAGGGTGAACCTGCACTTTACAAATAAACGTTTTGCTGTGTTACTTTTCCTTATGCCCACGTGGATGCTGAATTCAGCTACTTATTTGGCATGGGAGTATGACAAAAAGTCATTGAAAACTAATCTGAATTAGGCTGAAGTAAATCTAAGCCTGATATTCGATATGTTTTGGGAAATGGTGGACATCTATGCTTGCTGGATCAGAGCAGAGAGTAATCTAGAAGGGAAAGGCATTTTATAGCTGTCTGACAAGTGTGGGTCAACATATCATATCATATATAAGCAACACCTGTTGCGAGCCTCGAAATATATTCTGTATTGTGAGGCTTGTTGTTTTGCTCCTACCACATGTAAAATTCTATACATGACAGCTTGAAGTGTTTGAAGATGCCTCACATGGTATGATGCGCCATGTGTTCACCTTGTCAGTTTAAGGGAGTAGGGTGTGGACTCTTATCAGTGAGAAGGCACGTGAACTAGTGCAATCATTAGGGTTGACACATGACTAGTAGTTACCGGTCTGTCTGACATTTTTATAACAAGAAAGGTAACATAAAATTAAAAAAACGTTAAGATCATCAATATTGGGATTTCCCCCCTTTTGAATATAAGATAATAGCGACACATACATAATGGAAACCAGCGAAAGCATTTTAGAGCCATATAAATTATTAATAATTGGCGGTTATGGTAGAGTTTGAATTTCCATTTTAAAAAGGAATACTGAAGATTCTCGCAAGCTATTTTATATGTATAATTTCCTGGTTCTACCAGAAACGCCAGTATGTTTATTTTTCTGAGAAAAGGGCCACCCCAAAGTCTGTCTCTAACCTGCGGTCTCTCACCCGGTGTTGTGATATGTGAGATTGTGCTGGTGCGTCAATTGCCTACAGCTTCCTCTGACCTGTCTGGACACGACACAGGCAGAAATTAACTCAATATACCACTGACTGTAGGGATGGCAGAGTTCACGTTTAGAAGCCATTTGTGCGGGCTGCCATTCCAATGAAAGTAGATGTTTAAAAAACATATATGTCGGACTGACGATGAGAGCGGCTGTCACAGAGCTACTACAAACTTCAGGCTCTTATTATTTATAGCATTGTATTAGTGAGGCTCGCATGTTGTTGACTTTAACATTATGCAGTACAACCGCGTTTAAATATTTATGGCACCACATTTGCGAGGCTTGCATACTTTTGGGGCACGCAACTCCCCAGGCTATGTGATGAGCTGAGGTGGGGAGACAAGCAAAGCGCGGGCCAACAAGCCGATCAGGCTTCATCTCAGTAGCATTGCCGACCGGTACCCTCACCAGCATAATTCTCGCATGAAGAAACGTAGTTGTCAGGAAACATTAAAAAGAAGCTGCTTCAGCACACCTCCTACCTAAAACTAGGTCCCGCTGAAGTACACCGCCACCGCAGACATTTAATGACCCCCAGACCCCCACCTACCTGTACCGTATGTGCTTCACGGAGTCGCCAGCTCCAAGTCCGATCCCGGGAGGCATTATGGAGGAGTATCTCACCGCACAGGCAGAGCAGGGGAAGCCGCTGGTCTTGTGCCACCCAGGAGCTGCTGAACAGCCGCAGGGCAGCGGCAGGAGGTCTTCTCGGTGTAGTGGGAGCAGCATCAGCACAAGCGCAATCCGGGATCTGGGTGCGACAGGATTCCAAGCAGAGACTGCATCATGGGACAAACAAGGAAGTAGTCCCTACACAAATAGAAAAGGCCGCGCAGCGGAACAAAACTGTAGTTGGTCGGTGCTGCTTCCGGCCGAAGGGAAGCAAAGCGGAAGTGCCGCATTGGACCGCAAGCCAACCACAAGCACGCTAACAAAATAAATGCCACAGTTAACGAATGGCAAGCGGCAGGAGAAACTACCAGCAAGAGGCGGAGTTTCACCCAAGTATACACATTACGTAATGCCTCGTAGAGGCAGCGCATGCGCTGCCCATGCGAGACCTAAAAATTAGGGCACAATTTGACTTCTCAAATCCTCTTCTATTTCATTAAAAAATTCTGACATGCAGACTGCAACATGCACTTTGAATACCAGCAGCAGACTTCCCTGGTGAGCAGTAGCTTTACTACAGTGATCTAATAAGGAACTAGAGAGCTACCATTCAGAATTTTTGGCAAATGTGTGACACATCTGAATGCCTTCTTGATGGAACCAAAGTAAACAAGCATTGAAAATGCAATAGGTCTCGCCCTCGTTTAAGTTAAAGCAATTCTGTTTGTAATTAGGTGGCTTTTTAGCTTTTCTTGTATTAGTGTTTTTCAAACTTTCATGTGCATACCATGCATATGTATGCATATATGTATATGTATATGTATGCATGCATTTATATTTATATAGATATGCAGTTATATATATGTTTATATATGTATGTATATATTATCTACTGGCGGTCGCCAGTAGATAGTTATAGTTAGGACCGTGTTTCCATAGGAAATCTGAAAATTCTATTTTGAATAACTTTGGCGCCGGTTGACGAATCCTCGCGAAATTTCAAAACTAATGGGGCGCTCCGCTCAGCTCCTACCCTGAAAGTCTCGGGGCGATTCGTCAAGTGGGGGTCGAGAAAAAAGGGGGGTCCCAAAACACGTTTTCCCCATGCATTTTCCCGTAGGACCTTTAGTCGAAGGTACAGCCCCAACGGCTGAACAGAATTACTTGAAATTTGGCAGAGAGGTAGTCCACAGGTCAGGGAAGTGCCTTTTGCAGGTCTGGTGTCAATCTGTTCAGTAGTTCCTGAGAAAATAGCATTTAAAAGCATATAAATATCTATAAGCGCGTACCATGCGCGCACCGTGCGCGCACCGTGTGAGCACCATGCGAGCACCCTAACGTGCGCGAGCGTAATTCTGATTGGTGGTTACATGTTTGTCAACGTTCGAATCGGCCGAAATCAGGAAGTGTCGGCTGCCATTTTGTTTGATTTCAGTGCGAGAGTGAAAAAGGAAGGTGGCGAACGTGAAAAGGGGGCAGGGTAGAGAGTTCCTGACCCCTTGCCTTTGTCAGGGGGTCCCTGAAGGACCCCGAAGGCAGAATTTTTTTTCAAATTCTTTTTTTTTTTTAAATCGCGGGGGTGCGCGCACGGTGAAAAACCAAAAAAAAAAAAATTTCATACGTAGTTTATTGTAAAATAAATATATATATAAAAAAATAATACATACATAACTTAGCATTTAAGAAACCGTACAAATTCACTGGAAAAACCATAGGTTTCATACACGTTATAGTTAGGAATTAGCATTTAAAAAACCTTGCAAATTCACTTAAAAAACCATAGGTTTCACACATGTTATAGTTAGGTGGATATTTCACTCGTAAAAAACCAATGATATTCCCCCGTTATAGTTAGTTCAGATAACTATAACTCGCGAGACCGCCACTCTATCACAAGGATGATGTCATCAGTGATGTCATGAGTGATGTCACTGACCATGTCATGAGTGATGTAATAGGTGACATCATCAGCAGTGCATTGCGGGCGCGCGAGTTATAGTTATCTGAACTAAGTATAACGGGGCAATTTCATTGGTTTTTTACGAGTGAAATATCTACCTAACTATAACATGTGTGAAACCTATGGTTTTTTAAGTGAATATATATATACACACAAACATATATATAAATGCATATGCTAATATATGTGCATATGTGTGAGTGTAGAGAGAGGTAGAGAGGTAGAGGTGTAGAAGTAGAGGTGTAGAGGTAGTGAGGTAGAGGTAGAGAGGTAGAGAGTAGTAGAGAGAGAGGTAGAGAGAGGTAGAGAGGTAGAAATTAAGGAGCAAGTAATAGAGAGTAGAGAGTGAGTAGTAGAGAGTAGTAGAGAGTAGTAGAGAGAGTAGCAGAGAGTCAGTAGTAGAGAGTAGTAGAGTGAGAAGTAGAGAGTGAGTAGTAGAGAGTGAGTATTATAGAGTGAGTAGTAGAGAGTGAGTAGTAGAGAGTAGTAGAGTGAGTAGTAGAGAGTAGTAGAGAGTGAGTAGTAGAGAGTGAGTAGCAGAGAGAAAGTATTAGCGAGTAGTAGAGAGTGAGTATAGTAGAGTGAGTAGTAGAGAGTAGTAGAGAGAGAGTAGTAGAGAGCGAGTAGTATAGAGTAGTAGAGAGTGAGTAGTAGAGAGTAAGTAGTAGAGAGAGAGAGTAGTAGAGAGTAGTGGAGTAGTAGAGAGTGAGTAGTAGAGAGTGAGTAGTAGAGTGAATAGTAGAGAGTAGTAGAGAGTGAGTAGTAGAGCGAGTACTAGGGAGTAGTAGAGAGCGAGTAGTATAGAGCAAGTAGTAGCGAGTGTGTAGTAGAGAGTGAGTAGTAGAGAGTAGCAGACATTGAGTAGTAGAGAGAGTAGTAGATAGTGAGAAGTAGAGAGAGTAAGAGAGAGTAGTAGAGTAGTAGAGAGTGAGTAGTAGAGTGAGTAGTAGAGTGAGTAGTAGAGAGTAGTTGAGAGCGAGTAGTAGTGAGTCAGTAGTGGAGAGTGAGCAGTAGAGAGTAGTAGAGAGTGAGTAGTACAGAGTGAGTAGTACAGAGTGAGTAGTAGAGAGTAGTAGAGAGTGAGTAGTAGAGAGTAGTAGAGTGAGTAGTAGAGAGTGAGTAGTGGAAAGATAGTAGTAAAGAGTGAGTAGTAGAGTAGTAGAGAGTGAGTAGTAGAGAGAGTAGTAGAATGGTAGAGAGTGAGTAGTAGAAAGTGAGTAGTAGAGAGTGAGTAGTAGAGAGTGAATAGTAGTGAGTGAGTAGTAGAGAGAGAGAAGTAGAGAGTGAGTAGTAGAGAGTAGAAGAGTGAGTAGTAGAGAGTGAGTAGTAGAGAGATAGTAGTAGAGAGTAGTAGAGAGTGAGTAGTAGAGTAGTGGAGAGTGAGTGGTAGAAAGTAGTAGAGAGTAGTAGAGTGAGTAGTAGAGAGTAGTAGAGAGTGAGTAGTAGAGAGTGAATAGTAGAGAGTAGTAGTAGAGAGTAGTAGAGAGAGAGTAGTAGAGAGTGAGTAGTAGGGAGTGAGTAGTAGAGAGTGAGTAGTAGAGAGTGAGTAGTAGAGAGTAGTAGAGTGTGAGTAGTAGAGTAGTAGAGAGTGAGTAGTAGAGAGTAGTAGAGTGAGTAGTAGAGAGTAGTAGAGAGTGAGTAGTAGAGAGTTAATAGTAGAGAGTAGTAGAGAGTGAGTAGTAGAGAGAGTAGTAGTAGAGAGTGAGTAGTAGAGAGTTGTAGAGAGTGAGTAGTAGCGAGTGAGTAGTAGAGAGTAGTAGAGAGTGAGTAGTAGATAGTGAGTAGTAGAGAGTAGTAGAGTAGTAGGGAGTGAGTAGTAGAGAGGGAGTACTAGAGAGTGAGTAGTAGAGAGTGAGCAGTAGAGAGAGAGTAGTAGAGAGTAGTAGAGAGTGAGCAGTAGAGTAGTAGAGAGTAGTCAGTCAGTGTCAGTCAGTCAGTGTCAGTCAGTGAGTCAGTGCCAGTCAATCAGTGTCAGTCAGTGTCAGTCAGTGTCAGTCAGTCAGTGTCAGTCAATCAGTGTTAGCCAGTGTCAGTCAGTCAGCCAGTCAGTGTGAGTCAGTCAGTGTCAGTCAATCAGTGTCAGTCAATCAGTGTCAGTCAGTGTCAGTGTCATTCAATCAGTGTCAGTCAGTGTCAGTCAGTCAATGTCAGTCAGTGTCAGTCAGTCAATGTCAGCTAGAGCAGCTCTGCTGACCTGGTTCTCTGGCTCTAAAGCAGCTCTGCTGACCTGGTTCTCTCTCTCTCTAAAGCAGCTCTGCTGGCCTGGTTGCTCTGGCCCTGCAGCAGGTCTGCTGACCTGGCTCTCTGGCTCTAGAGCAGCTCTGCTGACTTAGTTCTTATGCTACAGAGCAGCTCTGCTGATCTGGTTCTCTGGCTCTACAACAGCTCTGCTGACCTGGTTCTCTGGCTCTAAAGCAGCCCAATGACAGAATGTCCCAGAGTGTTTTAAAGAACAACTAGAGTTCTAACAGTCTTACTTATGACAAAAGTATCAACACCTGAAGCTATCTTGATTGGAATAAAGTGGTAACACTTAAAAAATTTAATTTGCAAAGGAACAAAATGAGGGGGTTCATTCTGTCATCGAAATTATGATTAGTGCTGCAGAAAGAAAAATTAGGGCACAATTTGACTTCTCAAATCCTCTTCTATTTCATTAAAAAAATCTGACATGCAGACTGAAACATGCACTTTGAATACCAGCAGCAGACTTCCCTGGTGAGCAGTAGCTTTACTACAGTGATCTAATAAGGAACTAGAGAGCTACCATTCCGAATTTATGGCAAATGTGTGACACATCTGAATGCCTTCTTGATGGAACCAAAGTAAACAAGCATTGAAAATGCAATAGGTCTCGCCCTCGTTTAAGTTAAAGCAATTCTGTTTGTAATTAGGTGGCTTTTTAGCTTTGCTTGTATTAGTGTTTTTCAAACTTTCATGTGCATACCATGCATATGTATGCATATATGTATATGTATATGTATGCATGCATTTATTTATATAGATATGCAGTTATATATATGTTTATATATGTATGTATATATATATAACACAAACATATATATAAATGCATATGCTAATATATGTGCATATGTGTGAGTGTAGAGAGAGGTAGAGAGGTAGAGGTGTAGAAGTAGAGGTGTAGAGGTAGTGAGGTAGAGGTAGAGAGGTAGAAATTAGAGAGCAAGTAATAGAGTAGAGAGTGAGTAGTAGAGAGAGTAGCAGAGAGTCAGCAGTAGAGAGTAGTAGAGTGAGAAGTAGAGAGTGAGTAGTAGAGAGTGAGTATTATAGAGTGAGCAGTAGAGAGTGAGTAGTAGAGAGTAGTAGAGTGAGTAGTAGAGAGTTGTAGATAGTGAGTAGTAGAGAGTAGTAGAGAGTGAGTAGTAGAGAGTGAGTAGTAGAGAGTAGTAGAGAGTGAGTAGCAGAGAGTAAGTATTAGCGAGTAGTAGAGAGTGAGTATAATAGAGTGAGTAGTAGAGAGAGAGTAGTAGAGAATGAGTAGTATAGAGTAATAGAGAGTGAGTAGTAGAGAGTGAGTAGTAAAGAGAGAGAGTAGTAGAGGGTAGTGGAGTAGTAGAGAGTGAGTAGTAGAGAGTGAGTAGTAGAGTGAATAGTAGAGAGTTGTAGAGAGTGAGTAGTAGAGTGAGTACTAGGGAGTAGTAGAGAGCGACTAGTATAGAGCAAGTAGTAGCGAGTGTGTAGTAGAGAGTGAGTAGTAGAGAGTAGTAGTGATTGAGTAGTAGAGAGAGTAGTAGATAGTGAGAAGTAGAGAGAGTAAGAGAGAGTAGTAGAGTAGTAGAGAGTGAGTAGTAGAGTGAGTAGTAGAGTGAGTAGTAGAGAGTAGTTGAGAGCGAGTAGTAGTGAGTCAGTAGTGGAGAGTGAGCAGTAGGGAGTAGTAGAGAGTGAGTAGTACAGAGTGAGTAGTACAGAGTGAGTAGTAGAGAGTAGTAGAGAGTGAGTAGTAGAGAGGTAGTAGTATAGAGTAGTAGAGAGTGAGTAGTAGAGAGTGAGTAGTAGAGAGAGAGTAGTAGAGAGTAGTGGAGTAGTAGAGAGTGAGTAGTAGAGAGTGAGTAGTAGAGTGAATAGTAGAGAGTAGTAGAGAGTGAGTAGTAGAGTGAGTACTAGGGAGTAGTAGAGAGCGAGTAGTATAGAGCAAGTAGTAGCGAGTGTGTAGTAGAGAGTGAATAGTAGAGAGCAGTAGACATAGAGTAGTAGAGAGAGTAGTAGATAGTGAGAAGTAGAGATAGTAAGAGAGAGTAGTAGAGTAGTAGAGAGTGAGTAGTAGAGTGAGTAGTAGAGTGAGTAGTAGAGAGTAGTTGAGAACGAGTAGTAGTGAGTCAGTAGTGGAGAGTGAGCAGTAGAGTGTAGTAGAGAGTGAGTAGTACAGAGTGAGTAGTAGAGAGTAGTAGAGAGTGAGTAGTAGAGAGTAGTAGAGTGAGTAGTAGAGAGTGGGTAGTGGAGAGAGAGTGGTAGAGAGTGAGTAGTAGAGTAGTAGAGAGTGAGTAGTAGAGAGAGTAGTAGAATGGTAGAGAGTGAGTAGTAGAGAGTGAGTAGCAGAGAGTAGTAGAGAGCGAGTAGTAGAGAGTGAGTAGTGGAGAGTGAGTAGTTGAGAGTGAGTAGTAGAGAGTGAATAGTAGAGAGTGAGTAGTAGAGAGAGAGAAGTAGAGAGTGAGTAGTAGAGAGTAGAAGAGTGAGTAGTAGAGAGTGAGTAGTAGAGAGATAGTAGTAGAGAGTAGTAGAGAGTGAGTAGTAGAGTAGTGGAGAGTGAGTGGTAGAGAGTAGTAGAGAGTAGTAGAGTGAGTAGTAGAGAGTAGTAGAGAGTGAGTAGTAGAGAGTGAATAGTAGAGAGTAGTAGTAGAGAGTAGTAGAGAGAGAGTAGTAGAGAGTGAGTAGTAGGGAGTGAGTAGTAGAGAGTAGTAGCAAGTGAGTAGTAGAGAGTGAGTAGTAGAGAGTGAGTAGTAGAGAGTAGTAGAGAGTGAGTAGTAGAGTAGTAGAGAGTGAGTAGTAGAGAGTAGTAGAGTGAGTAGTAGAGAGTAGTAGAGAGTAGTGGAGTCATAGAGAGTCAGTAGTAGAGAGTGAGTAGTAGAGTGAATAGTAGAGAGTAGTAGAGAGTGAGTAGTAGAGTGAGTACTAGGGAGTAGTAGAGAGAGAGTAGTATAGAGCAAGTAGTAGCGAGTGTGTAGTAGAGAGTGAGTAGTAGAGAGTAGTAGACATTGAGTAGTAGAGAGAGTAGTAGATAGTGAGAAGTAGAGAGAGTAAGAGAGAGTAGTAGAGTAGTAGAGAGTGAGTAGTAGAGTGAGTAGTAGAGTGAGTAGTAGAGAGTAGTTGAGAGCGAGTAGTAGTGAGTCAGTAGTGGAGAGTGAGCAGTAGAGAGTAGTAGAGAGTGAGTAGTACAGAGTGAGTAGTACAGAGTGAGTAGTACAGAGTGAGTAGTAGAGAGTAGTAGAGAGTGAGTAGTAGAGAGTAGTAGAGTGAGTAGTAGAGAGTGAGTAGTGGAGAGAGAGTAGTAGAGAGTGAGTAGTAGAGTAGTAGAGAGTGAGTAGTAGAGAGAGTAGTAGAATGGTAGAGAGTGAGTAGCAGAGAGTAGTAGAGAGCGAGTAGTAGAGAGTGAGTAGTGGAGAGTGAGTAGTTGAGAGTGAGTAGTAGAGAGTGAATAGTAGAGAGTGAGTAGTAGAGAGAGAGAAGTAGAGAGTAGTAGAGAGTGAGTAGTAGAGTAGTGGAGAGTGAGTAGTAGAGAGTAGTAGAGAGTAGTAGAGTGAGTAGTAGAGAGTAGTAGAGAGTGAGTAGTAGAGAGTGAATAGTAGAGAGTAGTAGTAGAGAGTAGTAGAGAGAGAGTAGTAGAGAGTGAGTAGTAGGGAGTGAGTAGTAGAGAGTAGTAGCAAGTGAGTAGTAGAGAGTGAGTAGTAGAGAGTGAGTAGTAGAGAGTAGTAGAGAGTGAGTAGTAGAGTAGTAGAGAGTGAGTAGTAGAGAGTAGTAGAGTGAGTAGTAGAGAGTAGTAGAGAGTGAGTAGTAGAGAGTTAAGAGTAGAGAGTAGTAGAGAGTGAGTAGTAGAGAGAGTAGTAGTAGAGAGTGAGTAGTAGAGAGTTGTAGAGAGTGAGTAGTAGCGAGTGAGTAGTAGAGAGTAGTAGAGAGTGAGAAGTAGATAGTGAGTAGTAGAGAGTAGTAGAGTAGTAGGGAGTGAGTAGTAGAGAGTGAGTACTAGAGAGTGAGTAGTAGAGAGTGAGTAGTAGAGAGAGAGTAGTAGAGAGTAGTAGAGAGTGAGCAGTAGAGTAGTAGAGAGTAGTCAGTCAGTGTAAGTCAGTGTCAGTCAGTGTCAGTCAGTCAGTGTCAGTCAATCAGTGTTAGCCAGTGTCAGTCAGTCAGCCAGTCAGTGTGAGTCAGTCAGTGTCAGTCAATCAGTGTCAGTCAATCAGTGTCAGTCAGTGTCAGTGTCATTCAATCAGTGTCAGTCAGTAGTAGAGAGTAGAAGAGTGAGTAGTAGAGAGTGAGTAGTAGAGAGAATGTAGTAGAGAGTAGTAGAGAGTGAGTAGTAGAGTAGTGGAGAGTGAGTAGTAGAGAGTAGTAGAGAGTAGTAGAGTGAGTAGTAGAGAGTAGTAGAGAGTGAGTAGTAGAGAGTGAATAGTAGAGAGTAGTAGTAGAGAGTAGTAGAGAGAGAGTAGTAGAGAGTGAGTAGTAGGGAGTGAGTAGTAGAGAGTAGTAGCAAGTTAGTAGAGAGTGAGTAGTAGAGAGTGAGTAGTAGAGAGTAGTAGAGAGTGAGTAGTAGAGTAGTAGAGAGTGAGCAGTAAAGAGTAGTAGAGTGAGTAGTAGAGAGTAGTAGAGAGTGAATAGTAGAGAGTTAAGAGTAGAGAGTAGTAGAGAGTGAGTAGTAGAGAGAGTAGTAGTAGAGAGTGAGTAGTAGAGAGTTGTAGAGAGTGAGTAGTAGCGAGTGAGTAGTAGAGAGCAGTAGAGAGTGAGTAGTAGATAGTGAGTAGTAGAGAGTAGTAGAGTAGTAGGGAGTGAGTAGTAGAGAGTGAGTACTAGAGAGTGAGTAGTAGAGAGAGAGTAGTAGAGAGTAGTAGAGAGTGAGCAGTAGAGTAGTAGAGAGTAGTCAGTCAGTGTAAGTCAGTGTCAGTCAGTGTCAGTCAATCAGTGTCAGTCAATCAGTGTCAGTCAGTGTCAGTGTCATTCAATCAGTGTCAGTCAGTGTCAGTCAGTCAATGTCAGTCAGTGTCAGTCAGTCAATGTCAGCTAGAGCAGCTCTGCTGACCTGGTTCTCTGGCTCTAAAGCAGCTCTGCTGACCTGGTTCTCTCTCTCTAAAGCAGCTCTGCTGACCTGGTTGCTCTGGCTCTACAGCAGGTCTGCTGACCTGGCTCTCTGGCTCTAGAGCAGCTCTGCTGACTTAGTTCTTAGGCTACAGAGCAGCTCTGTTGATCTGGTTCTCTGGCTCTACAACAGCTCTGCTGACCTGGTTCTCTGGCTCTAAAGCAGCTCTGCTGACCTGGTTCTATGGCTCTAAAGCAGTTCTGCTGACATGGTTCTCTGGCTCTAGAGCAGCTCTGCTGACCTGGTTCTCTCCCTCTAAAGCAGCTCTACTAACCTGGTTTCTCTGGCTCTACAGCAGCTCTGCTGACCAGGTTCTCTGGCTCTAGAGCAGCTCTGCTGGCCTGGTTCTCTGGCTCTAAAGCAGCTCTGCTGACCTGGTTCTTTGGCTCTAAAGCAGCTCTGCTGACCTGGTTCTCTGGCTCTAAAGCAGCTCTGCTGGCCTGGTTTCTCTGGCTCTACAGGAGCTCTGCTGACCTGGTTCTCTGGCTCTAGAGCAGCTCTGCTGACCTAGTTCTTAGGCTCTAGAGCAGCTCTGCTGACCTGGTTCTCTGGCTCTACAGCAGCTCTGCTGACCTGGTTTTCTATATTCACGATGCATGCACCTGACTGCGCGAAAATATATTTAAAAATAATATAAGTTTATTATAAGTACAAATATAACTTTTTTTGACTCCAACAGCGTAACTTTTGGCGCCCCCATGCTATGGACATCCAATTCATTGTTCTTTGTAATTTACTTACCATTGATTGTCTGGATGTCCTAATTTTGAAAAACTTACTGTATCACTTTATTCCTTGTTGCGCCCTACACCACCGCTGTATATACCACTACACGTGTCACTTGCCCCGTCACAATTCTCACGAGCACTTGTGCACAGTATCCTATCGGTTACATTTCCAGTAATGTGACGCAGTGCTTTCTGTCCCTGTGTTTGCACATATGATGTTTAATATGTCCAACATGTTTTAAGTATTTCAAATACAAACATTCCAACATATTTATCTCTCCCTGTGTCTCTCCCTATGCTGATTTAATCTTTAGCAAACTCAATTTTTGCTTACTGTATTTGTTCCTCAAAATGAAATCCACATTGAGACATTGTCGTTTGATATAATTTGCTAATAACTTTGGCGTCGTTTGATGAATCTTCGCGAATTTCTCCAAATAAAAAGTCTATCCAGGATAGCTCCTATCCAGAAAGTGTGGGGGTGATTCGTCAAGCGGGGGATGAGAAAAAAGGGGGGTCCCAAAGCGCGGTTTCCCCATGTTAGTTTTCATAGGATAATTTGGGACGCGCTACAGCCCAAACTCATGAACGCAATTACACCAAATTTGGCATAAATGTAGAGCTTGGTCCAGAAAGCGACCTTTTTTTAAAATGGTGTAAATCCGTTCAGTAGTTGCTGAGAAATTCAAAAAATAAGAGTCAAAAAATCAATTGCCGATAGGAAACTTTGGGCAAGGTTACTGCCGAAACTACTGAACAGAATTACCCCAGATTTGACAAAAAGGTACTGCTTGGCTCAGAAAGCAACCTGTTTAAAAATGGTGTAAATCCGTTCAGTAGTTGCTGAGAAATTTAAAAAATAAAAATATCTAAATCTATGGCCGTGGTGGAGTTGCGACCCCTCCCGACCACAAGCTTTATTCTAATTGGCTGGAAACACTCCAAACCAGGAAGTGTTGTGACTCGGTTCTACAGAGTCACTAGAAAACAGAAATAAAAGGTGAAAAAAAAGAAAAAAGGGGGCAGGATAGAAACACCCTGACCCCCTAGGCCTGCTCAGGGGGTTCCACAAGGACCCCCTGAGCCAAAAAAAGCATTCTTTTTTTACACAAATTGGCTGAATTCACACTGGGTGCGCGAATCCGGCCGGGAAAATACAAAAAAACGAAGCGCGGACTCCCGCGCTTCGTTGTATTTAAGCTCCTGGGTGGGCCAGGTCCCGGGGCACTAAAAAAATGTGTGGGGGGCCAATACACCCCACACTGCCCCAGGAACCGCCACCTCCCTGGGGCAAGATTTATGAGTTGCGGGGGTCACACAGCCCCCCCGCAGCCTTGGGGACCACCACCCCCGGGGCTTCTTTTTTAATGTGTGGGGGGCCTCCACGGCACCCCCAAGCCCCGGGAACTGCCAGCCAGGGATGGGGTCCCCGGGGCCATGAGTGGCATAGGAGGGGGGCCATGCGGCCCCCCTCCATCAACAAATTTAAAAAAATTTAAAAAAAGAGGCACAGCCTGGGGATGGGGTCCCTGGGGGTTATAATAAAGGACACAGGAGGGGGTCCACGCAGCCCCTCCTACATTTAAAATAAACAAAAGAAAAAAAATGATGGCCATTCCCCGGGGATGGGGTCCCTGGGCAGAAATTGGCCTCAGGATGGGGGGGCCATGTGGCCCCCTTCCCGTTTATTTTAACTTTTTTTTAAAAGGGGCAAGGCCCTGGGGTATGGAGACCCCAGGGCCCACAAAAAGGAAAGAGAAAGGGGGCCACACAGCCCCCCTTCTTCAGTTAAAAAAAAAAAAGCCGGCATCTCAGCTAGGCCCCGCCCCCTCTCTGCAGCACTCAGCAAACGCGCCCCCTGGCGCGTTGTAAGTTGGGCAATTAATTCACCTTGAATACTGAGGGTCCCTGGGGGCCAACTAGCCCACCAGGTACCTCCAGTATGCGCCAGGGAGCTGCGTTGCAGAGAGGTGTTCAGAGGCCATGCCTCTTTTTACACCTCTCTGCAACACAGCTCTGTGGTGCTTACTGGAGGTACATGGTGGGCTGGTTGGCCCTCAGGGACCCTCAGGACTCAATGGGAATTAATCCCCCAATTTACACTCCAAACCAGGAAGTGTTGGCAGCCATCTAGTGACTCGGTAGAACCGATTAACAAGAAAACAGAAATAAAAGGTGAAAAAAAAGAAAAGGGGGCAGGGTAGAAACACCCTGACCCCCTAGACCTGCCCAGGGGCTCCCACAAGGACCCCCTGGGCCAAAAAAAGCATTTTTTTAAAAAACAAATCAGCCAAATTCGAACTGGGTGCACAAATCCGGCCGGGAAAATTAAAAAAAGCGAAGCGCTGCCTCCCGCGCTTTGTTGTATTTAATCCCCCGGGTGGGCCAGATCCAGGAGGCACTAAAAAAATGTGCGGGGGTGCCCAATGCCCCCCACACTGCCCCAGGGACTGCCACCTCCCTGGGACGAGATTTATGAGTTTGCGGGGGTCACACAGCCCCCCCGCAGCCCCAGGAACCGCCACCCCCGGAGCTTCTTATTAATGTGTGGGGGGCCTCCACGGCACCCCCAAGCCCCGGGGACTGCCAGCCCCAGGGCTTTAATAAATTATTTGTGGGGGGTACATGGCCCCCCCGCAGCCCGAGGACCGCCACCTCCTGGGGCTTTTAAAAAAAAATGCACCTGTGCGGGGGAGCTTGAGCCCTCCCACACACCCCGGGAACTGCCACCTCCCCAGGGCACTAGTATTCAAATGCGGGGGTCCGTTACGAACCCCCAAGCCCCAAAGACCACCACCTCCCCGGGGCTTTAATCAGATAGGGAGGGGGGCTGCGCGGCCCCCCTCCTGGAGCCCGTGATGGCCCTGGGGACCGCCACACCCCTGGGCCGGCTCCTGTAGTGACCCAGGGTGCTGGAGGTAGCTGGTGGGCTAGTTGGCCCCTAGGAACCCTCAAGATTCAAGGGGACTTAATTCCCCAATTTACAACACACCAGGGGGTGCGTTTGCACAGTGGTGCAGGGAGGGGGCGTGGCCTGATATGACAAGTGTGCAAGCACGCCCTGTGGCGCATTTTAAGTTGGGGGATTAAGTCTCCTTGAATCCTGAGGGTCCCTGGGGGCCAACTAGCCCACCAGGTACGTCCAGTAAGCGCCACAGAGTTGCATTGCAGAAAGATGTAAAAAGGGGCGTGGCCTCAGACTACCTCTCTGCAATGCAGCTCTGTGGTGCTTACTGGAGGTACCTGGTGGGCTAGTTGGCCCCCAGGGACCCAAAGGATTCAAGGGGAATTAATCCCCCAACTTAAAACCCGCCAGGGGGTGCGTTTGCACTGTGTTGAAGGGAGGGGGCGGGGCCTGATGTGACATGTGTGTTCTTATGCAATCACTCCGCCAAAACCCAAGCACTTATAAATTCACCATGCACTCTCCTTGCAGCACTTTAATTATACTGTCACTACCCATGCACTCATGCAATGAGCCATGCACTAACTCATGCACTGCTACAATACCCTGAGAAGTACCCATGCAGTCCAGCCATCGCCCTGTCGCTACCCATGCACTCCTCCAATCACCCAGCGTGCACCATGTACTTATCCAATCACTCTGCCAAAACCCAGCCACTTATAAATTCACCATGCATGGTCCTTGCAGTACTCTAATCATCCAATCAGTACCCATGTACTTATGCAATGACCCAGGCACTAACACATGCACTGCTTCAATCCCCTGTGCAATACCCATGCAGATCTCTAACCACCTACACAGTACTGATTCACTCCTCCAATTACCCAGGTTTTACCCATGCACTCCAGAAATCCCTTTCACTACCCATGCACTCCTCAAATCACCCATCCAGCATCATGTACTTATCTAATCACTCCGCCAAAACCCAAGCACTTATAAATTCACCATGCACTGTCCTTGCATCACTCTATTCATCCAGTGACAACCCATGAACTCATGCAATGACCCAGGCACTAACACCTGCACTGCTACAATCCCCTAAGCACTACTGATGCAGTCCAGGCATCTCCTTGTCACTACCCATGCACTCCTCCAATCACCTAACCAGCACCATGAACTTTTCCAATCACTCCGCCAAAATCCAAGCACTTATAAATTCACCATGCATGGTCCTTGCAGTACTCTAATCATCCACTCAGTACCCATGTACTCATGCAATGACCCAGGCACTAACTCATGGCAAATACAGAGGAGGTCATGCTAATCACAGGGGTACCCCAATGCATAGTGTTCCCTAGTGTATGTAGGTGTGTTCACTGTATTTTAAGTGTCTTTTAGCATAGCACTGGCTCCAGTCCTGGTTAGTCAGTCAGTTACCACCAGTACCTGTCAGTAAAAAGTTGGGGGCACAGGAGGACTTTCTTCTCCTCTGTTGGTTCTTTCTGCAGATCTCTTGCTTCTTCCTGCACTTTTCTTCGTCTTTCTGGACTTTTGTTGCCTCTTTCTACATTTGTCTTGCTTCTTTCTGCGCTTTTCTTCTTCTTTCTTCACATGTCCTACCGTTGTAGGCATAGTTAGAAATTAGCATTTAAAAAACCTTTGAAATTCACTGAAAAAAGCATAGGTTTCAAGCACGTTATAGTTAGAAATTAGCATATAAAAATCCATTTAAATTCACTGAAAAAACCATATGTTTCAGACATGTTATAGTTAGAAATTTGTATTTAAAAAAACCTTAGAAATTCACTGGAAAAACCATAGGTTTCAGGGACGTTATAGTTAGTTGATCATTTCACTCTTACAAAACCATAGAAATTCCCCCGTTATAGTTAGTTCAGCTAACTATAACTCGGGCCCCCACAGTGCACTGCTGATGACATCACATATTACATCATTCATGACATGGTCAGTGACATCACTGATGACATCACTGATTTCACCTCAAATGACATCACTGATGACACCATCCACGTGAAAATCAGATTCACCTCCTCACACTGCAATATAACCTTTGACATACCCACTGTAAAATACAGACTACCATTTTCGGAACCATCGACACACCAATACCAGTTACTACATACGCACTCACTGATTCCTAGGTCTACACACACATCCACTCATTCACCCATACAATCACTCATACATATAGTCACTCATCAATACAACACTATCATATGCACTCATACACCTATACAGACAATCACACACCACCACTCATCCATGGAGTTACTCACACACCTAGTCAGCCATGCAAAGAATCAATCACACTCCCATCTCCTCACCTATACAGTTACACACACCCCACCTCACTTATTCAAACATATACTAACACATACTCTCTTATACAATCACTGATGCAAGTACACACTCATCCATACAGCCACTCTCACAATCACTGACTCTCCCCTATAGTCATTTATATACTCCAACTCTCACATACACTGCCATTTACATATGTAGTTACTTGGACATGTACCACTGAGACATCCAATCTCTCACCAACACACCCATACACACACTCACCGGCCCATACATCTGATCCACATGTACTCTTGAACCCATACACTCAGTGAATCAACCTCTCACACATCTATGCATACAGTCACACACCTCCCACCCACACACACACTCAGTCTCCCATACAAATACTCAGGCAACCAATCAATAACCCATATAGACACTCATGTAGCTCCTGATCAACACATGCAGCAGCTTACACAACAACAGACATACTGATACAGACATTCAGACAGTTTAGTCACTAACCCATGCATTCAGTAAGACACATTTAATCTCTCACTTATACAGTCAGTCACACACCTACTAAATCCTCCATCCAGACACTTATACACCCACTCATTCTTCAATACACCTTGGCATATATATATAAAACATATTTAAACTTTACAGAAACACACAGTCACTGGATGATGTCATCAGTGATGTCATTTGAGATGTCATTAGTGATGTCACTGACCATGTCATGAATGATGTAATATGTGACGTCATCAGCAGTGCATTGCGGGGTCACGAGTTATAGTTAGCTGAACTAACTATAACGGGGGAATTTCTATCTATATATATATTGGTGATCGCCATTCCTGCATAGTTATACTTCAGGACACATTTCCATAGGAAATAGATTTTTTTTGGTTTGCTGATGACTTTGCTACCGTTTGACAAAGTTTCACAAAAGTTTACAAACAAAATTTTCACTTGACCTGCGGAGGTTACCCATTTGCCAATTTAAAGGGGTATCTGCATCAGCAACATAGAGCCTACCATCGCCCGTGAAGCCTGGGGATCAACAAAGGTACCAATAACCCAAAGTTGAGGTGGTCTGAAGGTCCTTGGTTAAAAAAGGTTATAGAGGGAAAATGGGTGTTTGAAAAGCCAGACGGAAATGTGAGGACTTCCAACAGTTCATCAAGAATAGTGGTGTTTCAGAAACTTGAATGTTACCCACAAGAACTATCCTCTAACTGAACATAGTACCCAGGGTGTGGAGTCCTAAACTCTATGGAACAAAAAATACAAGTCTTAGAGAATTGCTGTACTGTACCACAGGTGTTTGACATAAGTGTACCCCATACGACAGATGAACCTCCAGGAATGGACACAACATTTCAGAAGAACCCCCCCAGAACTGGACCTAACTATCTAGAAGTGGCCTCCAGAACTTGACTGCAGTTCAGGATGAACAATACCCATGGATATATCCACGCCAGTTCTAGCAAGCCAGAATGTAATAGAAAAAAGTAATGAAACAGTGGTCATTGCAACCTAAAGTAACCTAAAGTAGTTTGAGAAGTGCCTGACACATATCAGGCTGCACACAAGGGAAGGCTAAAATTCAGGGGTAAGCAAGATGTCTGAATTTTAAATGGTCCTAGTGAGAGCTGAAAATTGGGAAGAGGAGCACCAGAGAGAGAATCGGGATACACAGCACCCCAGAATAAATAGGCACGTAGGAGAGAGGAACTGCGGCTTTAAGTATCAGTAGAAATATGTACAATATGTGTTGGCAGTCATGCCAGGAAAGAAGCAGAGACTCATAACCCTGGCTACTGTCCTCCCAAGCAGTATCAAGTGGTGAAGCACAGTTTAAGGAGATCATAGTGAGGAGTAATTGCATAATGCCCCCGACCTTGGGTTCCACCACATGACTTACTAAAATAGAACCAGTTCAGAGGTACAAGGGTACAACGAATACCAGGCCCTACAATAGTACCAAATCAAGCACAGACAAACTCAACGTGATCATACCTGAGATGAACAGTGGCATAAAGAATGGGAGGATCAACTCACATGTTGTGGGTGAATGGAGACAATGATAAATTATGGATTGAGGGTGAGGCAAGGGGCCTTGGAGGGTCCATTTATACCGTCTCTTCACATCCGTTCTTCTAATTTCCATGACAGGTACATAAGGAGAAGTGACATCAATAGTATAGTTTAGAGGATGGCCACTCTGTGCCAGTAGGGGTAGAGAAGGGAGCTGCTGAGGTCACACCAGATGAGTGCAAAGGGCCATTCCAGGCAGACGACTGGCGAGCACCAAAGAAGGTGGATCACAGAAATGAATATGGAGCACACATGTTTATGAGACCCACAGAAGCATGAAGGCTATGTACAGCCTCAGCAGGAGAATGATAAGCAAGGAACAGCAGGATAGAGAGTCAGCCTGTTCGACGTCAATAATTCAGAGCAGGAAATAGTACCAACCAGTAACATCCGGCCCACACTAGTCATTCTGGCACATCTGGATCTCAAGCCCAACCCATTCCAGATCATCCACGGGGTCTGTTGGAGGAAAGAAGGTCAAGAGGCATGTGATAAGTCTGTGCAGACCTTATTGACAAGCCTCCCATCCATCAGAGAACCAGGCAATGGCAGTCACTAGCAGCTCCGGCACCCCCAATTTTAACGTAAAACGCAGCATTCGCCAAGGCTGTGTACTAGCCCCAATACTCTTTACTCTGTTAATTAACGAAGTTGATGCTATTCTTATGAGGATACAGGCGGGTTCACCGCTAGTGGAAGGCAAAGAAGTACCAGTCCTGCTTTACGCGGACGATGCAGTGCTTTTATCAAGAACACCGGTTGGCCTCCAGAGGTTAATAGATGGGTTTGGAGCTTTTACCAACCAGAGGAAGCTGGTAATAAACAAAGCCAAAACCTTCACAATGGTATGTGGCCCAAAATATAAAAGCCTGAAACCGTTTTTTATCGAGGGTAATAAAATAGAAAATGTGGATAAGTTCTTTTATTTGGGTATCTCTTTCTCATCGGATGGGAAATGGAATTATGAAATATCCCAGGTTCGGGCCAAATTGAGGAAAATTATATATGGTGTTTTTAAATTTGCCATTAATCTGGTGGATCGTCGGATTAAAGACATGATTGATATCTTTAAAGCTAGATGTACATCGGTCGTCCTTTACGGGGCCGGGATTTGGGGATCAGAAACTTGCCATGATCTACAGGTGGAAGAGAACTCCTTTTTAAAAAAGCTTTTATGTCTCCCCGTCTCTGCCCCCTCTGAACCTACTCATTGCGAGGTTGGTCTTAATTTTTTGAGTGATTTAATAGCATTGAGACCGCTTCAGCTTTGGCGTTCGATATGGTCTAAAGATGAGACAACTTTTACTAAGTCTATTATAAACGACTGTCTATGCCTGGAAAATTATCTAAAGATACCATGGTTAAAATATTTAACTCAAACTTATGAGGACATTTTTAATCTATCTGTTCTGGGAAAGCATAACGAGACACCAGTTACATCTAAACAGGAGTTAAAGAACTTCTTTTTGTCACATAAGAACGCATGTAGGAGGGAATTAATTAAGAAACAAACCACGTACCAGTTTTACCACCAATATATGGATACGCTTGGTTTCCAATCCTATCTTTCTTTAGTTACAAGATCTTCCCATCATTATGTATTAACCAGATTGAGATTAGGCCTCGTGCACCATCTGGTTGCGTTTCCTGTGATGAACCAGCACCCAGTTACCCCTTGTCCTTGTGACGGGTTCACAAAACAAAGCACTTTGCACTTCCTGTTTTTATGTGATCTTTTTCTGCCTTTAAGGATTGCCTATCTCAAGCCCTTGTTTAAAAAGTATGAAACCAATACCATCAATGCTGCTATGACCTTACTTTTTGCACTCAACAACCCTGGTGTATGTTTTTATACTGCTACATTTATTTTAAGTGCAATTAAGATAAGAAAGAGTATGCTGTTCTAACGTGAACCTTTATCCTTCATTAAGTAAGGGACAGCCCTACTGCTCCTGCACTTTGCACTTTAGCATTTGCACTTTTTTCTTTGTGTTATGCTGCTATGCACTTTGCACTTTAGTTTTTGTACTTCTTAAGCTTTTGCAAGTTGATCCTTCGCTTTCGCTATTAATATTAGGCTACGCTGCTATGAGTCCATTGTTTACATCTGGAGTTTTGCTTTAACTTACGCACTATATACAGGATATTGAAAAGTCCTGATGGTTCCCCCTAATGTAAAGATGCAATGCTATTCTGTGCTTACTGTTTATTTTAAGAGAAGGTAACCATAGTCTGTCGGATACTGTAAAATGATAACTGTATGTGTTTTAATATTGTATGTGGATCTATACCATGGTATTTTAGTATGTCATGTGCTATATATTGTGCTTTTATGGTTGTATGTCCCAACCGAATAAAGCTTATTTTGAATTGAATTGAATTGACAAGCCTCCCATCCATCAGAGAACCAGACAATGGCAGTCACTAGCAGCTCCTACACATCTTCACTGCATTGCAAATTGTGCGCCAGGAGCCTACATGAGCATAAGAGAAGAAGAAGAGATAAGAAGTGGTGGATGATACTTAGATGATAGTGAAACCTAATGATCTGGACCCATTGGGCATCCACAGATACCATAACAAGTGAGCAATTAATAACTTTTGTACAAGTGATTATCTGTGATACGATGACATTATCAAAAAGAAACATTTATTGTTATTTACATGGCCCTCTCATCCTAATAAGTAAATACATAACCAACTGATTGTCAAATATTGCTGCACATTTTGGGCCTGCTTCACAAAGGGGAACTTACACTTTTTTACAAGTTTATGTTTATGTTTGCATTCATAAACTAAAAGGTAATAGTGAGTTTATGACTGCAGAGACTCTGCAGGCTGGACAGAGAACCCTGCACAAAAAAAGATATAGAAAGTTTATCATTTATGTGCGAAGCTCTTGGCCCGGCTGCGCAACAGCAAGATTAATAACACCCTAATCAAATCAACTCAAAAAATGCAATTTTGAATTGAGGGTTCTATCCATCAATTGTTTGTTTTGCATTTGTCACCTTGAGTGGGATGGGTATGCCTAGATATGTGTCCCGTGCTCTCCATTACATTAGAGTCAAGTCAAAAAATGTATAGACCCGGTCAATTAAGTGCCAGTGCTGCGCACCGGAAACCACAGGCATAAATTATGGACTGAAGTTATCACTAGCTCATTATTCTTCTGAACATACAACGTAAAAGATCAAAGGATTTCTGCAATGGAAGAAGTGGAATATGTCTTTATTTAAGGAATCTTTCACTGATAGCTATTACTTTTTAATATGTTATTTGCATTGATTTGTATGCGCAGATCAGGTGTCATAAAAGTTGAACACAGTTCAAAAAGTTTGGAAGTTACAGAGTTTACACTCTTAAGGTGAGAGAACAGTAACACTTTATATGAGTAATGCCACATATAACATATCAAGGAAATGTAAGAGCAATTTTGACTCAGCACCATCTAGAGAGTATAAAGGGGAGAGATAAAAAATAACATACCAATCTGTCACCGCATGACAAGTATAATTTGCACTAAATTGCCATTCATTCCCTTAGGATATACCCCCAGTCATGTATTACCTTAGGAACTACCCCCCATTCCCACTGTAAAGAATGTGGTCTTCATATTTTACCTGGTTTAAAACAAAGTTACTGCCATCATTTTCTTACCAATGCATCAGTTGCCCTGGGGGAGAGCGCTCAAACTCCACTGGACGGCTTCTGGCGCTATGTTACTCACTTAGATAGAACTGTTCTTTAGGTAGCACTGCCTGTTGACAGTCGTTTTTGTGCTGCCTTTTTCCCTCTGAAAGGAGCAGCACCCTGTGGGGGAAGCTCTCTTTGAGGGGGCCTCTTGTAAAGCGCCTGGCAGGCTCTGACGAAAAGAGAAACAAAGGGGCATATTATCAAAGGGCGACGATAATATTATCGCCACTTTAGAGCCCGTTTTCGAGCGCAAAGCGGCGATAATATTATCGCATTATCATCAAGGGCACGCTAGCGCGTGATTCCTTGATGTATCGCCCCTTTTTCACACGCCTCGCCTTGCATCGATAATGAGATGCAAAAGAGGCGTGGCTGTGAAAAGCAACATGGGATAATATCACGAAGGAAGCTTCGCGATATTATCAAGAAGGGTTAGCGATAAATAAAATCGCGTTAAGTATGCCTTAACTCCGGAATTTAACGTCTGTTAAATTCCTGACTAAGGCATACCTAACATGGGGGGTGGATTGTGTGGCTAAGACCACAGGCCCTATCACCATGGAAAACGGCGATATCGCACCTATCTCTGAAATTTTATCGCCTCGGCGATGCGCGTTGTTGATAACGCGCTAACCGCGCGATAAATTCCAGAGATAGCTGGCGATAAATATGCAAGCGCTAAGTGCGCTTTGCAATATTTATCGCCGGCCTTTGTTAATATGCCCCAAAGAGTTGTTTTGTTTCTCTTCATTCCTGAGTCAGTCCTAGTCCGCTCAGAGCATGCTGCACACTGACCCCTTCATGAATAAAAGACAAGTCCCCCCCTCCTCGCACTACAGGGGCTGCTGGGGTGTCCATTACACCCCTGACTCGAAGCCACATCCCAGTCCAACATTGTTTTGCAGACCCTGCCACCACACTTGTCACCCTGAGTGATCCTCAGTGACTGAGAATAATTCAAGCATTCCATCCTTCATCTTGTAGGGCAACCAACACTTCTGTAGTCCACCGGCCTTATGGGCACCTGTGTAATTTAGGTGGCATCGCTGCCTGTTTTGCCAGCATAAAGACAGGTGCTCTTCTTTCACCTCTAATTAACTCGAATTAACACAACTTCAGCCGCGAGAGTGAGTCTCGATTTGAATCCAAAAAGACTGACGCGAGTATCCGCAGCATGGATCAGTCTACATTAAAGCACGTCTGACCACGCTTGAACAAACCGCGCATTTAAAATGGAGAATTTAAGACCTGTGCTGATGGTTTCAATCACCCTGCTAACTGCAGCTTGACCCAGAAATGCTGAGCTGGTATATTCAAATGCAATCCATTTTCTCCCTCACTTAAGATTGATTGAAGCTCCAGAAAGGCAAACAGCTGCAACTAATAATCAGTGTGGTTTTGTTGATAGCCTGCTCGTCAAACACAAGTTAGCTATGTCATGAAATAAAGGCGCGAAGGCAAGGAGCCCATTGATTACATTCAAGCGAGGCAAGGTCACCGGGAGGTGCTGTATGTTTGTAGCGTTGCTGGAGGATTGTCTTTGGAAAGCGGGGGTCGCCCAGGATGGGTGTCACTTTCTTAAAATATGTCAGTCCATGCCAGGCGTTTGATATCGACATTGCATGAAAGTCACCCTTATCACTATGAATTTTAAACGTTACAAGAAATGCATTTCTGATTGTTTAGCAGGATCAAATATTAGATGAAAAGTGTAGTGATGTACTGTATGGAAGCGAATAAATCTACTGTGTGAACCAAGTTTACCTATCACTAAACTAGACGAAGAAAGAGACAAAAAAAATTGCCGGGCGTATAGTATTCAGAACAGCATCTTTAAAAAAAAAAAAAGAAACAGAATAATGTTCCATTTTGGCACATTGTTTATTTTTAAAATTTGAAGAGTTTTTTGATTTATAACAACGATTGTCTGGTCAAATCTCAGGGCCAAATGACCAATTCTTGTGACCAGCATTGTCCAAACGTTCTAAAAAGAGCATCACGCTTATCCACATAAAGGCTCAGCAGTTGTGTTAAATATATAACTCTGTGGTAGGTTTCCTTTATATTCTGTAATGTTCCCTTTACCATAGCTTCAAAGATTATAATATTCACACTACGAGCACTGGAGTGCTTTGATTACTTATCGATATTTGCATTATTTCGAGTTCCTTTCTCACTGTGATGAATCACTATATGAGGCCTCTGTGCCTCCCTTCACAACTTCCTTTAAAATATAAATGGCCCCTCCTTACTTCCTGTTCCATACCAAGCCCATTATATCACACAGCTGGACTGGCCGACAGAGCAGGAGGGAGGGGCTGATTCATCACAGCCAGAGAAGGACTCCGAGTAATGCAACTACCAATAAGTAAGTCGAAGAATTACCTCCTCGTCCCTCTCGCCGTGATGAATCACTATATAAGCTGTACCCAAGCCACAAGCCAGACCAGGACAACTGTAATGCATATGCAGAAATCAAACTTTAATCAAAGAGAAAAACAAACTTTTACAGCGCAGACGTCAACGCTTAGAACCCACGGGTGAGCTGTGCTCATGACGGAGTGGTTCCGTCACGACTCACGACTCCGCCCACTGCACTAATCGCCTGCACAGGCGGGGAATTAGCGCCGCGTGGTCGGAGCGGCCGTGGCTCATGACGGAGTGGTTCCGTCATGAGCACGGAACGGGTTAATAAAAGTAGAAGGCAGTCCAACAGATCTCTTGCTAAGACGTCCCTGAAGTTCTGCCATGGAAGCTGACATGCCTCTGGTAGACCATCCCTGGATCCCCAGAGGAAATGATAAACCAACTGCTTGTGTGAAAAATGAATCACAGATGTGATCCACTTACTCAAGGTCTGAGTAGAATGCTTACCCACTTTGCACAGGACCAAAATGAACAAACAAGGAGAAGGACATCCAAAACTCCTTCACCCTTTCTAGTTAGACCAAAAGTACACTACGAACATCAAGAGAATGGAGCGCCACCTCCTGAGGAGACCGAGTGTCTCAGAAAAATTCTGGAAGTATAATTTCCTGTTGGAGATAAAACAAGGACTTCACTTTCAGGAAAAAGCCAGGATGCAATCGAAGAATGTTCCGGTCCTCAAAAACCCTAAGAAAAAAGGAGACGCGACAGGGAACCCAACTTCCCGGGGCAGCGAGCAAAAGTGAGAAGAATACTTTTAAAGTCAGAAATCAAATCTCCACAGAAAACATAGGTTCAAACGGGGGATATTTGAGGGCCTGCAGCACTAACTGCAAGTCCCAGGAGGGACACACTACCTGTGGAGCAGGTCGCAGATTCGAGAATTCCTTAAAAGGTTTGGAGACCATCCTCTGATCATCCACCAGACCACCCAAGGGGAACCAAAAGCCTTAACAGCTGCCCACTGAACCCTAAAAGTGGCTCAACTGAGACCGAAATGAAACCCATCCTAAAAAAAATCAAGGATCTGAGAAAAAGACACAGAAAGGGGTAACAGGTGCTTCTGATCACACCACTGTTGAAAAGTCTTACAGCATCGGGTATACAAAGACATGGGAGACAACCTTCTGGAAGCCTGTAAAGAGGAAGGTACCAATTCTGAAAGAACCTGAAAAATCAATCCCCCGGTTCAAATTCCAAGACATCAATGTGATTTTCAACAGAGATCTGACCTAAAGAACAGGAAAGCTCAAAAGGGAAGGGTCCAACGGAAGCAGCCACTCCTGATCCACCCTCATCGCCATCAGAAGAGGAAACCAGATAGAGCAGGGCCATGGTGAAGCCACCAGAATAATCTGAGCACTCTCTCTCTGAACTTGAATCAGAAACTTCTTGATTAAAGGAAACGGAGCGGAAGAAATCATCAGGCTTTATGGCCGAGGGCACGTCTGAGCATCTACTCCTGAAGTCGACTTCTTCCACTCCAAGGAGAAAAACCGGGGAAGATGGGCTTTGCAAACACTTGCAAACAGGTCCACCCAGGCGAATCCCCACATCTGACACACCCTGGCAAAGTCCTGGGGAGAAAGACAAAATTCCTGACAGGACAGAATCTCCTTCCTCAGGTCAGTGAGGCCAAGATGGAATCTACTTTAATGATGTGGAGCAGCACCTTATCCTCATTCAGCAACACATTAAATGTATGTTGAAAACGTGGAATTTGGCTGTGTTCAGGTTCCTCCCATGACTGAAAGATGACAAGGGAAACGCCAACGCCACAGGCCTTGCGAATTGAGGAAAGAGAGCCTCAGTTGCCCCCTCCACCGGAGGCAGTGCCATACCATGTTATCACTGATATGAGACAGGATATTAGAAAGCTCCTCTATGGTTAAAACATTTCCTCCAGCCGCCACCTGCTTCTCAGGCTCCAACTCCGCAGATGAATCTAAATGTACTCCGTTGTCAAACTGAAAGGAAGCCTTTTTTGTCTTGTGCTTAGTAGCCAAAGCCTTAGCTACTGCTGCATCGATCATTGCCTGGACTTCCAGTGCTGACAGGAACACAGTACCAACCATAATGCACAACCTGTACCCCTACTATGTACATCCTGTTGACTTTCACCCTCCTCCGCAGAAAAAGGAGACTGTGAATGATGCCACTTAGCCGATGACCTAATCTCCATTGTAATGCCTATATCATTTTGCGTGAATACAGATCTTTCCTTAAATAACATCAACTCCAGCTCCTTTGGACAATTTCTCCGCCCCAAAAACACAAAAACACTAAACTATGATGATGAACTATTGCAGAAGGCATCAAATTACAATCTGTCAAATGACCTAGCAAATATGGCCCAGCAAAAGATGCTATAGCTTCCTGACACAATAGCTGCCCTGCAGCCTGGAGGGATGCAACCCACTCCTAAACCTGGAAGCAGAGAGGAGCAAGGGAGAGACATGTGCACTCAAGCCTGCAGCATAGCAGACAGGTGAGTCGCACCAGGAACCTCTCCCCTCTTCCCGGATCACTCACCAGCATGCGGGCCTCTACCTTCTCACAGGTGAGCCATCTCCTCCGACCAGTCGTCCCGAAGGCACAGCGAGGCAGAAGAGCAGCTGAGGACATCCCAGAGCAGGCACAGCACCTGCCCAAAGGTAAGAGCACAAAAAAGGAACAGGTGGTAAGGAGGGGCCTTTTATAGATAAAAAGGAAGTTGTGAAGGGAAACACAGGGGCCTCATATAGTAACTCATCATGGCGAGAGGACGAGGAGGTAATCAGTATTGTGCTTAGTTGAAATGCCACCTAGGTGCAGTGAAATTCTGCTTAATATTCATTTATTTAGGCTTTATAGTGCAGATGTGTTCCTTGTGGGTGATGGTGCTGCAGAGTTCTTTGGTCAGTCACTTGACTACCCAGCCACGCGTGGTCTGAGCCAGTTCAGGTTGGTAGAATTTACGAGTGGCATGTGGCGTGATCCTTGCTGGCCAGAAGTTTTATTAACCTCAGAGAATACATAGGGTTATAGCTATAAGACAAATAGTATACACAGAGCTCATTGAAATTACAAAAGGAAGGTGTCAGAAGGTCTCAAAAGGGATGATTAGACCCATGTTTCTTATTTCATTTTCAGTTATTAAATAGCATGAAGTTAGCCCAAGAGCATTAGAGCTCTTAACAAAAAGCAGCAGCACACAATCAGAAATTCCATTTTTTTTGCCACCAGCGACCATTGAACCAACTAGTAAGACTATAACTCGGCTCCCCCATTTCAAAGTCAGCAGCTCTGGCCCCTATTCAACATCTGCAGTGGCAGTTGAGTCTGCAGAGAGATGAAAATACATGTACAAGCAGCTTTGCAGACCTCATAGTGCGGCGACCAGTGACAGGAAGAAGAGCATGTCGGGGGGCTAGCAACACTTCTGTAGGAGACGGAGAGCAGTGATGCATATAGAATTGTTAGGTGGCTCCTGTGACCGACTCTTCCCTAGGTCAGCCAGAAATGATAAAACAAGGTATAGGGTGGCACAAGGCTACTTCATCGGGGAATATCAAATAGACCTGTGTGAAATTTGCTGAATTTCCTTTGCAGAAACGCCCATCAAAAATAACATGGTTTGGCATGTTCCACAATTTTTTAGTATGAGATGCAACCTCATATCCCAATGACATCTCAATCACTCGATGTGGCGTAAAAGCATAATCACGGCCATTTCACATAATAAGCATAACTTAAAATACAGTAAATTACACAAGATTACGCCGGCATAAACTACATTTTGCCAGGTTTTCTTCCCAACCTAAATCATGCACTTCATGAATAAAAGTTGTTAGTATGGCCTCTCCAGGAGATTTTCGGTCATCTTTGTGCTTAACCTTTTAATAGATCCATCAGTATTTCTGTTTGACAGTCATTATGATCATGTGTGAGATTCAATGGAGGAGGAGGCCTGTATGGTTCTGAAGTTGGATGCTGATCACCTCAGACCTTCTTGGTGTTCAGACATATACCCTTCCTGCAGCACCAAAAATAGCAAGTCTGGCAGCTGACACCCTGGAAGTCCTGTGCACACAGGCAATGGTCTTATCTCCATGAGAGACCTTTGAAAGTAATGAGGAATGTAGGAAGACTGGCTCCCTAAAGCTTAGTTTTTTGGAAGTCTCAGCACTTCTAAGTTAAGAATTCCACTTTGAAATCTCTCATTGAAACTGTCTTCCTTCATGAGTGCTCTCCATGTCAAGAGGTATCTTTCAAAATGTGACACTGTCCAATGGGTACATGAACGGCTGTGTTGTCCAGGGAGAGGCTAGAAGGCTAAGGGGTTGATTCCGATCCGGGTCGGACAGCTCTCCGAGAGCTGTTCGTAGCCTTACCGTGTGACCGACCCCTACCTGGAGCCGGTCCATCCTGTTGATCAAGTACGATGCGCATAACTGCCAAAATCCCAACCGACACGTAGGTTGTGACTCAAGCTCCATTCTCCGTCCGAGCCGTAACTCCTAATGCCGAACCGAGTCGCCCGGAAGTAGTATCCATAGTAGTTTCCACCCTGACAAGTACGATGCGTACTTCCTACGCACCGTACGGGCCGTCAAGTACGGCACGTCACAGCATCCGGAAAAGAAGCATATCAGCTACGATTCGCGACACAACTCAATCCATGGCAACGAGACGGACCAGCTTGCAACGGATATGAGACGAAGCAACAAGCAGCGTGTACGAGACGAACACATCATGAATCCCATTGCGCAGGTCATACCAGTACTCTACTTCTATGACCGGATCAGGAACAGACGCGGACGGCGCAGACGGTAAGTCAGACACCTACCACACAAACAAACGACACGTACCCACAAAATGGCACACACACACAGGGGATCCACATCCTGGCCACTAACAACAGGCCACCATAGGGGTTGTATGGCCAGCACCACTACCACCCCCACACATAGGGCTTATGTTGCCCATCACCCCTGCCACCCCCACTCATAGGGGACCTGTTGCCCAATACTACTGCCACCCCCACCCATAGGGCTTATGTTGCCCATCAACCCTGCCACCCCCACCCATAGTGGACCTGTTGCCCATCACCCCTGCCACCCCCACTCATAGGGGACCTGTTGCCCAGCACTACTGCCCCCCACCCATAGGGCTTATGTTGCCCATCACCCCTGCCACCCCCCGCCATAGTGGACCTGTTGCCCATCACCCCTGCCACCCCCACTCATAGGGGACCTGTTGCCCAGCACTACTGCCACCCCCACTCATAGGGCTTATGTTGCCCAGCACTACTGCCACCCCCACCCATAGGGCGTATGTTGCCCATCACCCCTGCCACCCCCACTCATAGGGGACGTGTTGCCCATCACTACTGCCACCCCCACCCATAGAGCTTATGTTGCCCATCACCCCTGCCACCCCCACCCATAGTGGACCTGTTGCCCATCACTGCTGCCACCCCCACCCATAGGGGACTTGTTGCCCATCACCCCTGCCACCCCCACTCATAGGGGACCTGTTGGCCATCACCCCTGCCACACCCACCCATAGTGGACCTGTGGCCCATCACTACTGCCACCCCTCCCATAGGATGGGTGATGCGCCACACATCCATCATGCTCCAACATTAGGTATGTCAGCAAAATACATCCCCCCTAACATCATGACAACAGTGTGTAGTCTGTGACAAATTCCCACAACAGTGATTATGACTTCGAACATACAATGTAACTAACAGCACATGTGTGACCAACAAATGAGTGCGGCCTACACAAGGCAAGCATCCCTATAGCACTGTGTTAATGTAAGCATAACACCCCCTCACTGTGTAGAACAAAAGTTAAGTGTGGGGTTCCAAACTGCAGCAAATGTCGAGCATTGTGGTGATGGGGTCTAAACCCCCCTCATCACAGTGACCAAAAGGTAGGTGTCATCATGGTCAAATCTGCAAATGCCAAACAGCATGTATGATTCCCGGTCCCAACACATGAGTAGTTGTGTCCCATACCCACAGATATGTGGTGAGGCTAACAGTGCTGTGAAAGCAAAACATACTCTCAGCCATGTGCAGACAAGCACCACACATGGGGCTGACAATGCATAAAGTGTACAATGACACAAAAGCAGAAGTGACCATCAAAAAGCATACACACATCTCAAAAAAAGACATACAAATCAAAACAACCTGTATAGACTGTAGGTGTCAGGTCACAAACTCCCATTCCATGCCAGCAATGGCATCTAAGAACCAGGGTGAATGTGCAGAATTATGTGATATGACTCACAGGGACAGCAGGGTAAATCCAAAAACAGCATCCAGACAATGGCCCACAATAGCAATACCAATGCACTGGTGCAGTTGCACAAACACAAACAGGCAACCTCACACTGCACATCTGACACAACAGGTGTGTGTGTGTCTCAGTATCCCCAGGCAAGTACACAACACATGAGGGGGGCTGAACCACAGTGACACAGATGTGGACACAGTGCCATACAGAAGTAACCCATTATTGGGACCCCCTTAGTGGGCAATCAGGCATTGTGAGATGAGAGGGAGCACAACAAACACATGTGACACAAGCTGAAATGAACACAAACTAACACAGCAAGAGACTGGCACACAACCGCACTACCCCCAGGGACCTGCCATTGGGGTGACACAAGCATGCATGACACCTCCACTGTGATGACAGAGGTAGATGTCGTACAAACTGTGAAACCCAGACATGTGTCCTGTGCCACAAACGTACATCACATCTACACAAATCACTCAGCCTGGCCTGTCATCCATGGACAAATGGGAGCTAGGGGCCCATCCATGCAAACATTTACATCAGTCCACCCTCAACACCACACACCCTGAACTGCACCAATGTGCATCTGTGAAGCCCACATGGACAGGTGACATTTCACATGTACCCATGACAAACACAGGAATGTTGGGAGGAACTAAGGTGCACAGACTCATCGCACAAGGACAGTTCACAACCCTGGTGAATGACAGACATACTGCACAGTATGAGGTACATGGCCATGATGTCAAAGCTCACGTAACCTTCAGAATACCTGCCACAGTACCAGGACAATGCAGACGCCAAGGCGAACCACAAGGCACACATGCTGACACCTGCAAACATTGCAGCCCTGAACCGGACAAGTGGGAGCAGTCACACACACATGTTTCAATCACTGAAAGGTATCACCTAGGGACAACTACATGATATTGCGAACAAAAAAGTGTCTTGGGGACCCCTGACTGTGTCCCATCTGCGTCTGACAACATCATCACCACTCAGAACTGACAAATCCCAATGATGAAACACCAATGAACAGTAGTGTGTCATGCACCCACACATCTGGTAGCCCATGGCAAAGTTGTGGGATGAACACAGTACCACTCAGCAAGCCTAAACAACAGGAACATATCAAGGGAACACTGCCTGTGTCTGAAAAAGGATGTGGACACACACACACATATGCTCACACAACACACACCATGGGCCCAGGCTATGTCACGGAACAACAGACTTACTTGAGGGGACCCAACTCCTGTGTAAGCCCAGCTGTGACAAACATAGTCACAGCATGTCTCAGTCATGTCAGCAGAACACTTGGTCATTCAGCCATCAGTTACCACACAATGAAGGCTCCGGTCATAACAACCTGGGTACGGGAGTCTCCCTTAAGTCATCTGCACATACTCAACATATATGTGCAGCAAGTTGCTCCTACACCACTGATGCCCACACCTGTAGGTCCAGTGGTGATGCGCCCAAAGTCAGGGAAATAGACACATTGGACAATGGGAGGCACATCATATATGCATGTGTGCATGCCACACCATGCAAATGAAATGTTCACAGAGATGTCCACAAATTGTTGATCATGACACACCCAGTTAGCTGCAAAGGATGACATGGATACCGACCAGAATAGGATACATATCTCATGGACCACATGGAGTACCTCACATCAACACCTCAGTATTCAACATTGGAAATCAAGCATTACAGGTGCAAGGTCATGCTAAACATCATCAACCTAATGTACAGCTAAACCAAGTTCACAAGGATAAAGAAAAAAGCTTTATTCAGCATATGAAAATTTAAACGTCCGTTCAAAACAAAGGCCAATGGCCAGTCCATTATCAAATGACAAGGAGTGAACTTGAGTGACAACTGTCACACGTTGCTTGCCTGCACTGCTAAGGACAGGGGGCATCCCCTCAGAGGGGCATACATGGGGGCAGGCCAGGCACCGCAGGGACAGGATCAGGGCACAGCAGAAGGAGGCAGTGAAGGGGTGGTGGATGCAGGAGAGTCACTTGCAACTGCAGTGGAGCTGACGGAAGTGATGGGTGCAGTCACAACTGTGGGGCACAAGTCAGATGGGGTGGGTGCCGGCACAACTTCAGTGGGCAGGTCAGATGGAGTGGATTGGGTCCGCACTGCAGTGACCAAGTCAGACAGGGTGGTCGTGGACTCCACTGCAGTGCCTAAATCCATGTGAGCGGAATGGGGCGCAGGTGAGGTCGGCAGGACAGAGGGTGGGACACGGTCCCCACATCAGTGGCACTGACCTTCTGATCAGGTGTGGAGGAGCAAGTGGTAGGGGGAGGGCCTCAGCATTTTGGGGATGGTGTATCTGTGGGTGGGGGAACCCGGGGCAGGGTGTGGCGGGGGAACCTCTGGAGTGGTAGCCTTGGGGATAGAGGACGGAGACTTCGTCGTGGAGCTGCGGGGCATGGTGGGGTCTTGCTCTTCCGGCTCCGGGGGAACTTGCAGGTGGGGGCCTCAGTCTGACTCTGCCTGGGGGAGGGTGTCTGGGTGTGTGGGGCACTCCCCTCTGTGTGTTGGGACTTCCTCTTCCCCTTGTAATCTGGATCTGCTGGGTTGGTGAGGAAGAGGCCAAAGTCACAGAGGAAGAGCTTCTGTGGAGATAGGTTTGCAGGTGAGGCAAGGGAAGGGGGCTGGGAGGGAGAGGTTTCAGAGGACTGCAGAGTGGTTGTGGATGACTGTGTGTGTGTCTGCAAACCATCCCCTTTGAGTGTGGTATCAGTCCCCTGCGCTTGCTTGTGTGTACGTCTAGACCTTGGTTTGGGTGTTTGTGTGCTGCCCGTGTCTGTGGCTTTGTGAGAATGTGCAGGTGTGTGTGTGCTTGGGACAGGTAGGGTGCTAGGAATCGTGGGTGGTGCAGGGGTAGGAGGGGTGTGGGACTGTTGGAGGAGGGACACTGCTGCCATCAGGGAGGAGGCCACGGACTGATTGGTCCTCTGTAGGGCAGACATGCCCGATGAAATTCCCTCCATGAACGACACCAGTTGGGTTAACAGACTGGTGTGTGCATGGAGGACACTCAGCATTGATGTCTGCCCTACATGGATCTGTCTAAGTAAGTCCAAAGACTCCTCACTCAGGGCAGTAGGGGACACAGGGGCATGGGGTGCGGTGCCTGGCACAAAGGAGACATGCTCCCGAACATGGGAGCCTCCACGGACCTCTGGAATGGGAGCCAATGGGAGAGTGGTGAAGGTGGTGGTGGGGGCGGTGGCGGGGACAGCCTCACTAGCATGGGTTTGGTGGCTGCTGACACCTGCCGCCACAAGGGAGTCATCCTCAGAGCTGCTGTGGCCCTCAGCTGGGGTGGATGGTGCTGAGGACTCCTCGGTGAGGCTCCACTCGCCCTCCGTGCCACTGGGTCCCCCCGAGTCCTCTCCTTCTGTCCCAGTCAGGCTCTGTGGCTCCTCCTGGTCCATGGAGCTGTCTCCTCCTGTGGCCGTGGATGTATCTGGATAGAAATAGGAAGAAAGAGAACAACATCAGTCACCTGCACTGACTGCACACACCGCAGTGAGTACATCACATCACAGGGCAAGGCCTGGCATCATCAGCTGAACACTGCTCAAAGTGCCAACACTGACTGTTTAGAATAAGCCAATTGTCATTCTCACCATCAACCATGGCACACATATCCCTCCTGGACTTGCACCCATATGTCTGTTGCATGTTGGATGCTAATACCCCAATGTGCCGACATGCACCACCCACACATTTGTTGGGCATGCAAGTGAACATGTAGGAGTATGTCACTATACACAAAGCACATCTCTTGCCACTAACTCAGTACAGGTGTCCGGATGAAGAGATGGGCAGAGACTCATTTCACATGCTTGTGATGCATGCCAGCAACACACACTATGATGTTCTCATGTCCTGATAGTCAATGACACACTGGGGTGCATGGAGCACACTTGAACACAATGCAGGATCACTCATTGCAAGTTAAATGCCATGGCACTGGCATGCATGGAAAGTCAGTCAGCACTGTCTCCTGTCACAGGGGCCGGGCATTTAGACAACAACAGTATGCACTCTGTCACAATCATAGCTCAGGGGTAAAATAAACTCTCCAGATGACAAGTGCACTTGCCTATCCCCTGCAAACAACATATCCAGGACCCAGAAGACCCCACATCATGCAAATTAGACATATGAGTCTGCGAACACAACTCCCTGTACATTAGCACATCACAGTCTGCTGTGCATGTAACCCAGCTGCCTGAAGTGCACAGTTGCATACACCATTGTGCGCTGTCAAATGATCACACACCTCTATGTCACACAGGTCTTGTCTCTCACAGTCACATCGCAGATGTCCTGCTGACCCTCAAAATCATTTACAACCCAGTTGTACGTAACAGGAAGCCACACCATAATGACACAGAGGCAGACACCTGAAAGCACATGTCACTAACCACAACCTGTAAGTTGATACACAGGATTGGGATAACAGAGTGTTTCTAAATGACCTTGAGTAGGCATGACTGCCCAGGTCAATGTGAAACAGTGTTTGGCCCTGGACAGTAGTCAGGTGGCTAAGCAAGTGTGCCCACAAATTGGAGTCCCCTGCTGCATGGGTTTGTTTAAAATACCCCAGCCACATGTGGCGAGTCAGACCAGCAATTGGAACACATATCAAGGGCACACACAGATCACATGTCAGATCCCAGGCAGTGAGTAAACAATTGACCCACCCATGAAACACACAACAAAGTCACAGGAACAGATGCTGTCCGGAAGCTGAAGCATAGCTGACTGCAGGGACACAGTGCCCTAGTGACACAAGCAACGGACTGTAGGGGCCACACCTGTGGAACCGATGAGGAGGGTGCAACACACAATTGAGGGACCTGAGTATTGGACTACAAGACCTACGTAATGCGAAAGTGTGACCAGGCCAAAAGACTGCAATTAGAATGTCAGACATAGTACACAGATTACGCATGGACTTACCCCCTCCTTGCTGCTGTCTGGCCTTCAGCTGCCTATCCAGGTCCGGAAAGACCACTGCCAGGATCCTGTGCATGTGGGGGGTCAGGGTCCGGTGTCCGCCCCTCCTGCGAGGAGGTGACAGCTTCAGCTGGACTCTTGCGATCCTCCGTGTCCAGCCCCGAAGGTCCTGCCACCTCTTCTGGCAGTTGCGGATCCGGCGCTTGTAGACCCCCACCGAACGAACTGCCCGGGCGATGGTCAGCCATATCTCCTGCTTCTGGTGGGCATCAACCTGTGAGGATGACAAAGTTAAAAGTCTATTAACACACAAGCCCCATATTTGTGCTGCACACACTGGGATATCCATGTCATCATCACAAAGGGAGATGAGTGACACAGGTAGTACACTAATGGAAAAGGACAAATGCCCTGCATGTCTGACATGTTAACAATGCCTGTGAAGTTTAAGCAAGCACAAATGCACTTTAGCAGCAGAACACCTGTTCATTACATGTACCTACACACTTTGGGGGATGAAAGTACTCAGTGAGAATGCTTGCCACTGGTATACACACTGCTAGTACTGCTAGTCAGACAACACGCATAATTAGGAAGGCAGTGGACTGCACACTCACCTGCTCCCCTGGTTTCCCATTGCTGTACTGTGGAAGGAACCCGTCCAGCAGGGCCTGGTTCTCCTCCTTAGTGAAGGCTGGGGCCCTCTCCAGAGTACGTGCCAGAGCAGGAGCAAGAGGATGCAGAGACAGCAGCAGTGGTAGCAGGGATGTTGTCCAGTAGCATGTAGTGCAGGCAAGTGAGCTCCCTGGGGACCAGCCAGCCTCATATCTGTGCTGCAGAGGCAGACTCTGTGCCATGTGTCCCCAGTGATAGGTCCAACACGGTTGCATTCTATGAATCTGGCCAATCCATGGAAATGTACGACTCGTACACGTCTTCCGCATCGTTCAAATCTTCACCTTCATAAAACCCTAGGAATTGCAACATTTTTGTAGGCATCCAACTGAATTTCCAGCGCACAACTCGTACAAGTTTTGCATCCGCCTTCCGTCTCCATGACTGTCCAGAGCCAATGGGTGAGCACGGATCGGTCAACTGATTGTACAACGCGTGTTTTTAAAAAACTCATGCACCGGTCTCCATACGATCCAATGGCCAAGGCGTACGTCTGTCTCGGAACATGCCTGCCCGACGCGCATGCATGATAGTCACCCACATCGGACCTCATTGCAGTCAATAGCAAATCGTATGCACGGCTCGGTCATGAACCGTGCAATGCGTACGCATTGTCACCTGCGTCGGACCTCATTGCAGTCAATGGCAAAGCGTACGCATGGTTCGGTCATGAACCGTGCAATGCATATGCTTTGTCACCCGCGTCGGACCTCATTGCGGTCAATGGCAAAGCGTACTCACGGCTCGGTAATGAACCGTGCAATGCGTACACATTGTCACCTGTGTCGGACCTCATTGGTGTGACTATTTGACAGCTTCAACACATAATTACTTGCCAGGAACACATGTGCACACCTACCACACTACAGCATTGGCCACACAGTGTCCCATGGCATGTAAGGCTGCATTCCCTGTGTGTTGGGGGGAAACATTTGGTTTGTTGTGTGGCACTTTTGTTCAGCCACTTCCAGGCTGTGCATGTGTTCATGGGGGCAGAATCCTTTGTGTGTTGTGCACATTACCACTGTGATGTGCAACTGTACAGTAATGGGCATGAGTCATGGACACAGTTGCAGGTTGGATATGTTTAGGACATGTCACATACACCCTGAGTCCTGGGGGTGATGGCATGTATGTCACAGTGAGACCTGTAGCCACAATTCTGATGTGCAACCACAGTCTGTGTGCATTTTGTGTCTCAGATGTGGATGATCAAATGTGCCCGATGGGAGACAGTCTCCACATCCATGTGGTATGTGCAGCAACCTTGCTGCTGCATGTGTGTCTAAGAGACGTACATGTAGGGCCTGCAGGGACAACAGTGGCCACTACCTGTGGGACTCACGCTTGCCTTGTGGCATGTACGTGATATGCCATGTCATGCCAGTGTTGATGTGGCAATACAGGGACCCTGGGTATCTGCATGGCAAAGATCTGTGATGCCTGGGAGACATCAGGCCTCACTTGTCACTGTGGTGTGTGTTTGTAACGTCACAGCAGTACATAGGTAGGGTGACACAGCCCAAGATTGGCCATTGCACTACATGTGACTTATGTGGACATGTGGAATTGAGATCTGAGGTGATGGTCATGTAGGTGACATATGTGTCCATGCCCAACAGCACACACCTCAGTACATTGTGTAATGTCATGATGTATCATGTGATATTGAGCCTGGTCATGGTCACATGGGTGGATGAACCAACAATCATCCTTTGTGCATCTCTGTTCTGCAGAGCACCAGCTGTATATCGACCGTTCCCAGACCTTGGAACCATGCAGGAACGCGACTGCATCCGACGGTACCGCTTCACCAGGCCACTGATTGAGGAGTTGGTGGAGCAATTGGCACCACATCTGCTACCTGGCCGGACATACCTTACATCACTGACCCCAGAGGTGAAGGTGATGGCAGCCCTGCACTTCTTTGCTACCGGTACCTTCCAGTACACTGTGGCTACAGCAGGTGGGATGTTGCAAACTATGTTTAGTCGTGTGCTACGCGATGTCTTGGGGGGGATGTTGCATTTCCTTGACCTGTACATCCAGTTCCCTAGCCCAGCTAAACTCCCTGATATAAAGGTTGCCTTTTATACACTGGGGAGGATGCCGAACGTCATCGGATCTATTGATGGTACACATGTGGCCCTGATACCACCACAGGCACATGAGCAGGCATACCGGAACAGGAAACATTTCCACTTTCAATTTCAATTTCAATGCTCTGGTGGTATGTCTTGTAGACATGTGTATCACACATGTGTGTGCACAGTTCCCTGGTTCTGCGCACGATGCCTACATAATGAGGAGTAGTCGCATTGCAATGCTGATGTCACAGAGGACAGATCAGCATGCCTGGCTTGTCGGTGTGTACTGACATTGTGTGTGTTTGGCAATGTTGTATTCCGCACTCCTGCAAAACTCAGCTAATTGTTAATTTTTTTGTGTGTAGGTGACTCCGGATACCCCAACATGCCGTGGTTGCTGACACCCCTCAGGAACCCTGTGACACCAGCCGAGGTGTGCTACAATGAGGCACATGGTCGGAGCAGGAGGGTGATTGAGCGGACATTTGGCCTCCTGAAAAGCCGCTTTCGCTGCTTGGACAAGACCAGAGGGGCCCCAGCAATTGAGCCTGCAAAGGTGTGCAAAATTATCCTTGTATGCTGCATGCTACACAACATGGCAGTGCGGAAGAAGGTGCCTCTCATCCAGGATGATGATGACCGACCTCCGCCACCTTTGGAGTATCCCGGCCTGGGCCACGATGCCAGTGATGATGAAGATTAGAGTGACGTCCGCTCATCAACAACTTCTTCACCTGAATGTGAGTTTACAGGGTTGTTATGACAATGTATGGAGTTAGCCTGGAATGGGTTGTGGCTGCTCTGTTGCTGTCTGAGCGTGTCTGTGTGCCACTTGACTGGATGCGTGCATTGATGTGTCCATTCAGGTGGTGTGTAATCCACAATAGGGTAGTGCTGCTAACTTGTTTCTGTGTAGGTTTTTTGTGCATGTGTATTGCATTTCTCTCCTGTTCTGCTGTGCTTTTGACTGTTTCTTGTGTCTGTCCTTTCCAGGGTACTTTGCCTGTTTTTTGGTCAACACTGACCCCCAACACCCAGAATCCAACACCAGTGTGGGAGTAGTCAATTGCCATCAAGTGATGTGCCACACACCCCTGGACTTCAATTCTCAGACACTCTGTGACCGTGTGTCCACCGTAACGTACAATTGCCATGCAACTATTTTTGAATAAACATGTTGCTGATGTGTAATGAACCTGTGCTATGCTTTGTTAGGTGCGTTGTCTGTCTTCCCACATCTGAGTGACATTTGCTTACCTTACCTGTGGAATTGCTACCACTGACTGTGGATAGGTGTTGTGTCTGTGCATACCTATGTGTTTCAGGTCAACATCATTGTGTGGGATGAGTAACATGGCCATGGTGAGTATGTGTTGTGTTGCCATAGTAGTGTGTCTCCCTCACATGTGTCACATCACCATGACTCACCTAACGGTGGTCACATTGTTGTAGTATTTGGCATGCACTGTGTTGTTTAGCACATCGACATCTCCATGACACATGACAAGTTGGAAGCACAAGAGAGGCAAGTATGGTGTACTGGTGAGTTTATTTTCGAACATGTGTGGGGAAAGTGCACAGGATGGTGGATGCTGTACATTGGTTTTTGAATCCAAAGTTCAAATTAGAGTTGGAAGTGTTGGTATATGAAATGTCCAGAGTAAAGTCCACAGTCATCTGCTACATTGGACCACCATGAACCCTTCATGTCCCGTGGGCGAGTTGTGTGCGTGGACAAGGTGAACGGGTTGCACACAAAGAACATTGTCCAGAACAGGTTTAGAGGCCCTGGGGGATGTGCTGGGACATCTGCCTCTCACATGTCCTTCTTCGGGCGACCCCTCTTCTTCTTGGGGGGGATCCTCAGGTGCAGGCCTCTACAGTGCAGGGGACTCTCCGCCAGAGTCCTCCTCCCTCCCTGTGGCACTGGCAGATGGTGTTGCAACAGATGTTGTGGCTACACAGGGAGGTGTGGACATGTTTGTGCTGATCTGGCGGAGGCATTGGAGTATGTCCCCATGCACCACAGTAAGGGCATCCCGCTTTGCCTCCATGCGGGCATGGTGGGCAGCCTTCTCCTGTTGTTTGTCCTTGGGGATCCCCACTACGTGACCAAAACCTCCTGTGCTATCCTGGTACGCATCTATGATGCGTGCCAGTTGGGGGTCATCATGCAGTCCAGACCCCTCTGCAAGGCACGCCCTCTGCCTCCCACCCCTCCCAGCACCCCTATCCACACGGGCAGGACCAGCGGCGGGCTGCACAGGTGACACTGGGACACCTTGGGTGGTGTTGCTTGTAGCTTCCGGGGGGGTCCTGTGTCCCTGTGCTGTGGGTGTTCAGTGGCCTTGGTCTGTCCGTGTTGGCGGGGGTGCCCTGTCAGTTTCCAGATGCTGGAGGCGTGGGTACAGGTGGTGCAGATGTTGATGCTGCTGGTGCTACATGATGACTCACTCTGGAGGGGCCAGGTTGTTCGCCGTCATCCGAAGAGGACAGAGACAGAGTCAAACCAGAGAGCTCAGTGTCCACCAGAGTCTGGGACTAGGAATCCTCTTCATTTGGTGCTGTGTCCCCAGCACCACCTGTGTTTAGAAGAGACAAACAATGTAAGTTATGTTTCTACAGGCATCAATGGTTCACAAGCATGACATATTCTACTGTACGAAGGGATGCCTGCCTGTACACTGCTTTTTTCCAGCTTGTCACGGACAGAGATTGATATTGTTGTTGCACATTGCCCAGCCATAAAGAAACATTTCAATGTGCTTGTCGAAGTGTGGGCATGCCCAGCTCATGGATAGATTTGTCTGTACATGACCATTACTACTCAAGGGACATCAAGTTGCTGACACAGGTTTGTCATTCCTGTACACATGTGAGCTTTAACAAGGACATACGTGCTATTTCACTGGGGATATGTTGTACTATTGGGGCATGTGTGGTAGCAGAGTTTGCTAGTATTTGTGTGCCACATTGGTGTATTGGTACGACCTGGTCACAATCCCGTATGCCTGTGATCTCTTTGGAGGAAGTGTTTTCTTCCAGTGTTCCTATTTCCAATCTCATTTCATACAAGTGATGATGTCACCATCGTTAATGAGTCTGGTGTTGAGTTTTGTACGTGCATATTTGATTTGACTTGTCAATGTTCCCCATGTTGACATGGATTGGGCAAGGTAGCACTCTGGCTTTTCAATGTTCATGACACTGAGGGCCGTTAGTGTGTGTGTTGCACTTTGACTGCTGTGAGTAGCATGTCTCCTTCAATGCTTTCCAGGTTTGACCTTGTGTCTACAGTGTCTATGTGAGTGAGTGGTGTGTTGTGTGAAGGATGCCTATGTTTCAGCACGATGTAGGGGTGGAATGCAGCTCACAACAGCACAGAGTGTGAATGAGACCATGCTATGGTGTCGGCTATATTGGTGTGTCCATTCCATTCACTGTCAGATGCCCCCTGTCAATGATGTATATGTGAATTCCTGTGTGTTTTGTACAATGTACCATATATATGGCTCTCCACATTTGTCATCTGCAAGACACCTCCCCTGCCCGGCCAGGGGGCACCCCTGGACACTGCATCCCCAGACAATGATTTTGAACATGTGGTTGCAATGGCTGTGTGAGCGACCGGGTTTTGTTTGGTCAGTGCATGTGTGTGATTGTCAGCCACATCATTTCTCTGGCCCAGTGTTAGACATTTTGTCAGTCCCTTCCCACTCCCTGTGGGGCGAGCATGTTTCAGTGTGAGCTTGCTGGGCCATGTGGGTGAGTGGGGATTGTCTGTGACTGCAACTCCCATCATGTTCTTGGCTACACCCCCTTCCCAGCATGCCCATACTTCTTCCCTCTTGACTCTGCTTCCCTGTGACGGAGTGTGACAGCAATGGCAAGATGGCTGACTGTGAAGTCCTGGTGTTTGTTCTTGCCCAGTTCCCAGCATGGCCTTGTGCTCCCCACAACGGAGCCCAGTGTCAGACATCTTGACAGTTCCTTTCCACTCCCTGTGGGGCGAGCATGTTTCAGTGTGAGCTTGCTGGGCCATGTGGGTGGGTGGGGATTGTCTGTGACTACAACTCCCATCATGCTCTTGGCTACATCCCCCTTCCCAGCATGCCCATACTTCCTACCTCTTGACTCTGCTTCCCTGTGAGGTGGTGTGAGAGCAATGGCAAGATGGCTAACTGTGAAGTCCTGGTGTTTGTTGTTGCCCAGTTCCCAGCATGGCCTTATGCTCCCCACAACAGAGCCCAGTGTCAGACATTTTGACCATCCCTTCCCACTCCCTGTGGGGAGAGCATGTGTCAGTGTGAGCTTGCTGGGCCATGTGGGTGGGTGTGGATTGTCTGTGACTGTAACTCCCATCATGGTCTTGGCTACACCCCCCTTCCTAGCATGCCCATACTTCCTTCGTCTTGACTCTGCTTCCCTGTGGGGAAGTGTGACAGCAATGGCAAGATGGCTGACTGTGAAATCCTGATGTTATTTGCCTACAAGTCCAAAGAGAGCCCCTGTGCTTCACACAGCAGCACCCAGTATGGGGTATCTGTTGCTGATATTTCACTAAGGTGTGGGTCAATGCATTCTACCTGGTGAGTTGTGTGGAGTTTGTGTTGAGGGGGGGTTTCTCCACATGCTGGTAAGTATGGTCAGAGCTGTCAGGCCTCCTTCCCACCCGGCCAGACATCCCACCATGAAAAGTGCTTCCATTGGAGGGCGTGCAAGTTGTCTTTCAGGATGTGAGTCAGTGGTGTCCTGCTTCTGATTTGCACACAACCCCTACCAGGGCCTTGTGTTCCCCACAGCAGGACCCAGTGTCAGCCATCTTGTCAGTCATTTTCCACTCCCTGTGATGTGGGCATGTTTCAGAGAGGTCTTGATGGGCCAATTTTGAGGGGGAGCATTATCTTTGACTACAAACCCCATCATGCTTTTGGATGCACTCACTTCACCTGCATCCCCACTATTCCTTACTGTCAGTCAGCTGCACTGTGAGGTAGTGTGTTTGTGGTGGCAAACTGTCTGGCAGTGTTTATTTGGCTTTGTGCCACTGGCTTGCTCTATTTGTTTGTAGGTTGTTACATGTCATGACACAGTTCCAAGTCACTATGAGATGGCAGGTATTATGTTTGTCTGACTAGCATACACATCTTGGGATGATTATCTATTGGTTACTGTGGCTTTGCTTGCGGAGCATGGTTTCACTGTCCCCTTGCCACACAATATTGGGTATGTTGTTTGTGTACTCACCAGGCTCTGGTATGTCTGTTAGACCATGGACGCTCTCTAGTGGTAGGATGTCCCGCACCTTCTCCTCTCAGGTCCTGAAGTAGACTGGTTTGGCAGGAGTGCCACCGCCGGTGCACTGACTGAAGGCGTGATCTTTGTCAATTAGTTTCTTGATCCTCCTGTGCACGTCATACCACCTGTTCTGGATATCGTTCTTTGTGCGCATTGCTGGTGCTTTTGCGTTCATGTTGTCCACAATCCTCGCCCACATCTTTGTTTTTCTGTGACATGGGGGTCCTTTGGACCAATGTACCAAACAAATGTGGCTCTACTCTGATGATCTCATCTACCAGCACTTCTAACTCACTATCTGTGAACTTTGGATTCTTCTTTGGGGGCATGGTGATGGGTGGTGGTGAGTGATGTGTGTGTGTGTGAGTGTGGGTTAGTATTGGTTTAGCTAGCTGTAGGTGTGAGTGCTTTTGGTGAGGTGCTGATGGTGTGTGAGTTGTGTGCTGGGTGAGTTGTGAGTGTGTCTGTGGTTGCTGTGTGATGGTGTTTGCTGCTGGCTGTGTGTCCTATTTGCAAAGGATAATGGTAGTGATTGATGTCCTTTATATAGGTGGAGTTGTGGGTGTGTCTTTGTCCCAGGTTTTTTTTTTGTTTATTGGCTTTGTCATTGCTTGTTTGGTCCTTTTTTTGTCTTTTTTCCTTTATGTTTTCTAGGCATGAAGGAGAGCTTCTTTTGACCGAGATAGATGCTGATGTTGGCTCGTGCGGGATTCTCCACCTCGTTCACGCTGCCTATCTTCTGTGTTTCATACGCGTCAGTCGCGGAGATCTCTATTACTTGTGGGCCCGGTTTTCTGTGCGTGTCAGTCATGCGGCTTGGGCTCCATGTGAGTCGGCCTGGTTTTTCACGCATTGCATCATACTGCGCTGTTCGGATATCGCGGGTATGTGTCGGTCGGGTTCATTCCGGGTTTGTGTCGGTCAGTGAAACTCACGTTGGTTTGCCAGCCGGATCACTATTTTCCCTATGGCTCGGTCGTACAGCTTGTATTCCGTAAGTGTCGGTTGCAATTCACACGCATTGCATCGTACTGCACGGGTCATGCAGCGCCGGTCCGTGTCGGTCGATCTCCGGTCCGGGTCCGTGTCGGTCTGTACGTTTTGCGGCCGGAATCGGAATCGGCTCCAAAGTAGGGAATGCAGGAGAAACAGATCTAAGTAAAGTTGAAGAAAACCGTAAGAAAAAACAAATTCATAGTAACCCTGTATAAAAAATACTAAAATTGAAAGTTAAAAAAAATTACTTTATAAAGCATGACACACTCACAATAAAGACTGGTGTAATACAATTAACCTCATTGCCAAATGGAACTATTACTTTGGCGAAAGCTCCATTGCCAACCTTCATCCTACTATAAACTAGCACCTGACCCTTTGGCCTAAATCTAGCTCTAACACTGAACTTAACCTTACAACTGTCCTTCAGCCTAACCCATACAACTGCTTCATTTTACTTACTCTAACTGCAATTCTAAGATTATGCTTATGTCATACCATCACATTTACCCGATCCCTATTCCTATAGTTATTACTTTCTTTAACCCCAGCTTTAAACCTTGCTCTTTCAACAAATTTAGTTCTCACGGCTCGTATCTAGTGTGAAACAAAACCCTATTTCAACCCTTAGCATATCCCTAATTTCAACCCAGAATTTTTTTTTAAGTCATGTTAACATTACCTTACTGTTCTTTAATTTTATTACATATTACCTTTCATCATAATGTATTTTCTTCATTGTAAATCAATGGTAAGATCTCTCTTCTTTTTCACCTAGCGACATATTTTCCATGTTTTCATCAATATGAAAATATGGCAATTGGTAATATGTGAATATTGTAGAGATATGTGTCACCATTATTAGTATACTTGCTTAAAAATATAAGTGCACCACCTAAAGTGCTATTTGTTACTGTTGTTGCGAGTGGGGAGGAATGACGATTCTCCAATTATCATACAGAGAGAATCTTGATTTCATTAAAGACAACAGAGGCTGACATTATGCAATAACTTTTATTGCGCCGCTCAAGATGCAGCCCTTTAAAGTGTAACAAATACATCATAATAAGAACATTCCAAACAAGGCAACAGAGTCCCATGGTAACCGCTAGACTTCCTCTTAGAGCTGCGGAGAAAAAGGTAACTGTAGGTTAAACTTCCTCCATGAAAAGAAAGGGATATAACGAAGAAGAATCTGAAAGAAAAAACAAAGAGGGTAGTATTGACCATAAAAGGTGACAAAGTTTACATGAAAAAGGCATATTACATCAAGAAAAATAAACAATATCAAAGTACAAAATTAATAAAACATCCACCTGGGAGTGGTGGGAGGGATAATGTCAGCCTCCGTTGTCTTTAATGAAATCAAGATTCTCTCTGTATGGTAATTGGAGAATCGTCATTTCATTACAAGACCGGAGGCTACATTATGCAAGTTCAAAGCTCCTCAGTGCAACATTGCTTACATGTTCAACAGGTTTAAGGTAAAATTTAACAAAAGTTGAAGCGTTAGACCAACCAGCTGCTTTAAGAATATCTGAAAGTGATCCTCCACCCCAAAATACCATACTTGCCATAGCGGCACGTGAGGAGTGTGCACCGAATTTAGACAAATCTATTCCTGCTTCAAACATGACAGACCTTACCCATCTAGCAATAGTTGCAGAAGAAACGGCTTTGAAGGGTTTTACATAGGAAATTAGCAATTGTATTTCACTGCGAGGTCTAAAGGCACTCATCATTTGTTCATAAACCTTCATGCAACTGACTACACATAGTTTTGGAGAGTCAGGAAAAAGGGGATAAAAGATGTTCTCAGACATGGTTTTGGTCCTTTTACATATTTCAAAAACTACTCCATCAGGGGAGTAAAATCTATTACATATTTCTAGGGCTTTTACATCGGATACTCTTCTAAAAGAAATAAGACAAAGTAAAGTAGCTAGTTTAGAAGATATTTGCTTTCTTGTAAGAAAAGAGTTGTCTGGCCAGGATGAAAAAAGGTAAAAAACCAGGTTAACGTTCCATAATGAATCATATTTTGGTTTGGGAGGACGTTTGATTTTAATTCCTTTCATTACTCTGCGGATCAAAGGATCGGTACCAATAGAGAAATCGTTCAACAAGGAGTGCCCTGCTGAAATCGCAGATCTATAGCAATTAACGGTTCTATAGCATAGTCCAGAATTAAAGAGATCTGCTAAAAAAATTGCTACTTCAACTACAGGTGCTTCCACGGGATCCATATTCCGTTCCATGCACCAACTACACCATCTTTTCCAAGCACTGGTGTATCTTTTTCTGGTTCTGGGGGCCCATGATTCATCCAAAAGGCTTTTAGCTTCTCCTGAAAGACCTGAGTATCTTGAAGATTCCCTGAAATCTTCCAGGCAAGAAGGTTCATGTTTCCTTCTAAAAGAAGAGGGTGTAATTCTCCTTCCAGACCCTGTAGAAGATCTAAACTCCCTAGGATAAGACAAGGAATTGCCATGGCCAATTCCATCACACCTGGGAACCAAATTTGTGAATTCCAAAAAGGAGTGATTAGAACAATTCGGCAATGATCTGAACGAACCTTCAGAATAATTCTCTGGATTAGAGCAAAAGGAGGGAAGGCATAACAATTGAGATTGTTCCAAGGTTGGAGAAGAGCGTCTACCGCTAGAGCAAGAGGGTCTGGTCTCCAGCTGAAAAATTGGTCTATCTGGGATGTCAGTCTGCTGGCGAAAAGGTCTATATCGAAGGGGCCCCATAAGTTTTGAATTCTCTGGAAGATTAAAGGATTCAGTTTCCAATCGCTTGAGTCCCTCAGGAATCTTAAATTCCAATCTGCCCTTGTATTCAGAGGACCCGGAATGAATTCTGCTCTCAGAATTATTTTTTGACTCCAGCAGAAGTACCAAATTTTCTGAGCTAGAACCGCCAAGGTCATAGATCTCGCTCCCCCCAAACGATTGATGTAAGAAACGGCTGTAAAATTGTCTATTTTTATCAAGACTACACTGTTCTTTAGAATTGATTTGAAACTCATAAGGGTATTTAAACTGGCCATCATCTCCAAACAATTTATATGCAAGTTGATCTCTTCTAGGGACCATTTCCCACCTATTTCTAGAGTTCCTAACCTGGCACCCCAACCTGAACTGCTCGCGTCGGATTCCAAAATGTGATCCGGCGAATTTCCGAATATAGCTTTCCCGTTCCAGCTCTCTAGGTTGTTTCTCCACCAAAGGAGGTCGGTTCTGGCCTCTGTGGATAAGGGAATATGGTCTGAGTACCAAAGACCATTCTTGAGAGCCGAAGATTTCAACCTCTGAAGGGCCCTGTAATGAAGCGGTCCTGGAGAGATCGCTTGAATGGATGAGGAAAGAAGACCTATTACTCTCGCTAGTTCTCTTAAACTCACTAAGGGCCTCATGTAGGTAAATAAATTTTACCGGTTCTTAAATACCGAGCCGTACCGAATCGGTAAATTAGAATCGGTAAGTTATATGTAGGTAAAAATTCGGTAACAGTTACCGATTCGGTAACATTCGGTAAATACGAATCGGAATTCACCGATTCGGTAAATACCTTGGTGATAATTACCGAATCGGAAAATACCGAGGTGGTATCTACCGAATCGGAAAATACCGAGGTGGTATCTACCGAATCGGAAAATACCGAATCGGTACGTACGGATTCGGTAAATAACATCACATGACTTGACGAAACAGCTAATCCTGTGCAACGACAGCCCACCCAACCAGGAACTGCCCACACCCAGGCAGGTGGACACAATTAGCCGAAGTGGCCACACCCAGGCAGGTGTACATAACTAGCCGACCCTGGAGAGGCTCGGAGTGCAGAGGAGAGGCAGGGAGCAGTTGCATGTGCGAGCGGGAAACGAACAGCATGTCCAGCCAGAGAACACAGAAAGACGGAGGGGAAAGGAGGAGGAAGCTCAAATTCAGCCCCAAGGAACTCCAGGTGCTGGTGGAGGAGGTGGTGAAGCAGCACCAGAAGCTGTTTGGGAGGCAATCCCTGCAAGTGCCTGAGGCCGAAAAGCGCAACATATGGCTGGCCATCCAGGCGCAGGTCAATGCTGTGGGAGTGACCCACAGGGAAATTGAGGTCCTCAAAAAGCGCTGGTATGACCTGAGGATTGTGACCAAGAGGAAGATGGGCGACATCCAGAAGGAGGCCAGCCAGACCGGAGGTGGAACCAACAGGGCACCTGCCCTCACCGAACTGGAGGAGCTGGTGGCGGCCACACTCGAGCAAGAGAGCGTCGTGGGTCTTGGGGACGCCGACAGCTCTGCCAGAGCCGCAACACAGCAAGGTAAGACGAAAGCACAGCAATGTAGCCGCCCCTACCCCTATCCCACATCCCCCATTGTGAAACGAGAATCACACTGCAGTCCACACGTGTCAGTGCAGACAGGCAATGCATTCCGGGAGATGTAGTCAGGGCAACACTAACCATGACGTAAATGTCACAGGGCAACAAGGCATGTCACGCACTCGAGGCACAAGGAGACAGAGGACAGATTGGAATGTGAAATGATTTATTGTGACGCTTGCAATGCAGCCCTTCGGGGACACTGAGCCAATGTTGTTTTTCTGTCCACAGATGTGACATCATGCAGTACAGGGCATGCTGCAGGGGAGACGGCACACCGGCCACAAAAATCACCTCTAGCCAGCACGAGTTCAGACCAGGGAGCAGGCCCACTTGCAGCCGCACCACCTACGCAGCCAGCCTCGCCGCACACAGAGCCAGCATCACCTCACCGAGAGCCAGCATCACCACCACCAGAGCCAGCATCGCCACTCATGTTCGATTCACCGGCCACATCTCCGCTTGCAGGTGTGAGAATGAGGAGGCGTCCAGCAGCCAGGCTACGAGCCTTAGACACCTCGTCAGACGACAGCATGGGCCCAGAAGACCGCACCGGGCCCCAGGAAGGGAGCCATCCCACTGTGCCCCACACCTCACAGGCAGCACAGACGGGAGCAAGAGGGCGCCGCAGGTCGCGTGTCCAGAGTCCACCAGCACCCACTGACGGCCATGGTGTCTTCTTGGGGCTCGAGGGCCAAATGTTGAAGCAACAGCGCCTGCAATCAAAGGCAGTAATGTCAGTCCAGAGGCACATGCGGGTGATGAGGACAAGCTTAGTCAACATGGACACAAACATTGGCGGCATGGCTGCGGGCATTCGGGACATGTCCCAGTCAATCCAGCAGTTGTGCAGCAAATTAGATGCTGACATCGAAGCACGGCGCCGGGAACGCCAGAGAAGGGACACTACCAGCAGGGCACTCAACCGTCTGGCAACTGCGACTTCCCTACTTTGCCGGCGCTCTGTGACGATGCAGGAGGGCCTAACACAGTGCTGCAGCGACCTGTCACGGGGGATGGTGCAGGTGACAAGTGCACTAGGGGTGCTATTGACTAGTCAGGCGTCGACAACTGCTGCAGGGGATGCTGCGGAGAGCATCGACACCAGCAGCAGCATCACACCCCCCGTCCCAGAAGCACGCAGGAGCAGCAGGCGGCTTGGGGTTGGCTCTAGTGAGGATGCACAGGCCGTGCAATCCACCACTGCAGCGCGTATGCGCAAACATTGATGTGGCCCTGCTTATCCACTTGCCATTGGGTGACGTAACCTGGACATACTCATTGTATAGATGGCATATTGCCAGATTGGCCTGTTCATGTGTTCATGGCGTGGTGCCACATTAAACTACGTCATGACTTCTCACGACTCGCTGTGTCCCCTCACTTACTCAGAAATAGTTGCATGTGATCTCTGCCCGTCTCTCTCTCCCATCGATTGCAGTTGGCACTCTAGCTGCGCTGCCCTCTGGCTGGCCTGACTCATCCTCGTTGTCCTCAAAATATGTTAGTTCCACATCTGTACCTTTTTTCGTGGCAAGGTTGTGCAGCATTGCACAAGTGGCAATTATCTTGCAGCAGGTGATGGGTTTGTACTGGCGTGCGCCTCCGCTCTTGTGGAGGCAGCGGAACCTGCTCTTCAGCAGTCCAAACGTGCGCTCCACCACATTGCGTGTAGATTTGTGGGCCACGTTGTATCATCTCTCACTCTGGGTTGCTGGGTGTAGGTAGGGAGTGAGGATGAATGAACGGCATGCATATGCACTGTCGCCTGGATGAGTAAAAGGGAACCATCAGTTACATGCCTCTATACACTCTGATTTGCAGGTTTCAAGGGGCGTCACTGTTACTTACCCAGCAGGTATCCCTCTCCGAATTCTCCGGCTCTCAGTCGTGTGTAGATCCCACTATTCTGGAAGATGTAAGAGTCGTGGGTGCTCCCAGGAAACTTTGCAACAATATCTGTGATGATGTTCCCTGCATCACAGATCACCTGCACATTGATGGAGTGGGTGGACTTCCTGTTCCTGTAGATGTGCTCTGTGTCAGCTGGTGGACAGATTGGGATGTGTGTACCATCAATACAGCCGATGACATGGGGGAACTGTGCCATGTGATAGAAGTCTGTTTTTGTTTTCTGCAGTGCAGCCTGTGTGTTTGGGAAGCTTATGTAGTGGTGCATTCTCTGCATCATGGCATCCAGGAACTTCCTGAAGAAACGGGACAGGCAACTCTGGGATACACCACCCACCGCAGCTATCACCACCTGATAACTGCCGGATGCCAGTAGATGTAGGCTGCAGAGCACCTGCACATGTGGTGGTATGGCGTGCGCCCTTCTTGTTGGCTGGTCCAGGAGTGGGTGCAGGTCCCTTATCAGGTCCATGATGGTTTCGGGGTGTAGCCTGTACCTCTCATGTATCTCTGCATCAGTCAGCTGTAATAGTGTGATGCGCTGTCTGTAGATTTGTTCCTCCCGTCGCCACACCCTCAGTCCTGCTGCCTGTAGACGTAGGCGCCTTGCAATGACGTACATGGCGGCCATGTTGTCCACGCTGTTGCATTTTGGGATTGCTTATGTGCATTGTTGATGGTTACCACCTGCTTTCAATCCGTGTTAATTACCGACTCTTATTTACCGATTTTCCTGGATTTCTTAATTACCGACTGCTCCTACATGTCATTTTAAATTTTTACCACTTCATATTTACCACTTCATATTTACCGATTCGTTAATTATGTATTCGGTAAATATGAATCGGTATTTTAGAATTCGGTAACTATGAATCGGTATTTACCGCCTCATATTTACCGAAAAGTGGTTTTTGGACTCCTACATCTCACTTGTCTGAATACCGGTCGGTAACGGCATATTTACCGAAAATCGGCCGTTACCGACCGGTATTTCGCTACCTACATGAGGCCCTAAGTCTTTTGAAAGAACATAGGATACTTCCTTCTTTATTTTTGATAATTTCTTTAAAGGAAGCTGTAAGAGAGCCGAGGATGTGTTTACTTGAAATCCCAAAAACTCCAGATTCTGTGAGGGAGTCATGACAGATTTCTCTGTATTGATGATGAAACCTAAGTTCTCCAAAAGGTCCACAGTCCATTTCATATGGATTAATAATTCTTCCTGGCTCTGAGACATCAAAAGGATGTCGTCCAGATAAATAATCAAACGGACCCCTCTCTTTCTTAAGGAGGCTGCCACCGGTCTCAAGATCTTGGTGAAACACCAAGGAGCCGAAGAAAGGCCGAAGGAAAGGCAACGAAATTGATATGTCACTCTTCCTGGCTCTGAGACATCAAAAGGATGTCGTCCAGATAAATAATCAAACGGACCCCTCTCTTTCTTAAGGAGGCTACCACCGGTCTCAAGATCTTGGTAAAACACCAAGGAGCCGAAGAAAGGCCGAAGGGAAGGCAACGAAATTGACATGTCACTCCCTTCCATACAAATCTTAGGTATCTCTGTGAATCCGAATCCATGGGGACTGTAAAGTACGCGTCTTTGAGATCCAATTTTATGAGCCAATCTTTTACTTGGAGGATGTCTCTTAGAAGGTGAATTCCCTCCATTTTGAAGTGCCTGTAGACGAGAAAAGAGTTCAGGAGTTTTAGTTTTATTACAGGGCGCCAACCTTTGTCTTTTTTCTTCACGAGGAAAATAGTGCTCACAAAACCTGGAGCAGTGTTTGAAGCCCTGAAAATTGCCCCTTTGTTCAACATTTGGCGTACCTCTTCTTCGACGAGGGCGGATTGATCCTGATCTAAAATAAATTCCCTTGGAATTATTTTCTGATGAGGAATTGTAGTGAATTCTATTTTGAATCTTTTTACGGTTTCTAGAACCCATGGGTCATTTGTAAATGATAACCAATTTTGGTTGAAAATAGCAAGTCTTCCCCCTACCTTTGGGGGGAAAGAAACAAAAGGAGGAGTAGTAATTACCTTGATTTCCTTGTCCTTGGAATCTTCCGAGGTTGTTTGGACCTCGGCGGAAGTTGCGACCTCTTTGGGGAAAGAAAGAGTTGTTTCCTCGGAAGATTCTTCCGTAGCCACGTTGGTTTTGGTAGAAATAGGACCTGTTGTATCCACGGTTGGCAGCCGGTCCTCCCCTGTCAGCCCTTCCAAAAAATCTTCCCCCGAACATACGTCTCATGTTGCTTTGTGCTTTATTAAAAGCTGAGCAGGTGGATACATATTTTCCAAGAACCTTGATAAACGACTCCCCAAAGAGGAGGCCATTAGGGTCTCCCTCAACATCCTTATTAGCCAGATCGCCTAATTTTGCATTCATGCGCATCAGAATGCCTCTTCTTCTTTCAGATGTAAGGCTGGCATTAGCATTGCCGAGGAGGCAAACAGTGCATTGACTCCATCCCCTTAAGAGTTCTATGTCAACTGGGGTACCGTTTAAGACGGACTCTTCTGCTAAGCCCATGATTCTGGCAAGAGGGCCCAACATGTCCAAAAGCTTGTCCTGACACTGTTTAAGACAGCGTTCAAGGCCTTTACGAGGGTCGCTTCCTGTTTTGAAGAGGAAGGTTAGTAATTCTGGGTCCAAATTAGGGGTCATGCCTGCCTTGTTATCTAAAAAGGGTCTAGGGCATTCGGATCTCAATAGGTTACGTGAGTCCCTTTCAAGGGGCTTTCTTATCCAGAATTTAATAAATTTGGCCACGTGGTCAAGAGGCCACCAGTCAGAGCCTCTAGGGTGAGAAATTTTAGATGGGTTAAACATCTCCACCCCCGTTGGATCCTTAAAGGAACCTGAGGTTGTGGGTTGGTTAGAATCCTCATCAAGGAGGTCGTCCATTTTCTCTAAGGGGTCAAAGACATATTCGTCAGGCTCATCATTATCATCATTTTGTGAGAAATAATCATCATCATCAAAAGAGGTGATATCTCTTGTGCCGTGAAGGACACCTTGTCTATTTGTGCCGCGAGGGACACCTGAACCTTTTGCGCCAAGTAGGCTGCTCAATCTACTTGTGCCGCTCGGGACACCTTGATCTTTTGTAGCGCAAGGGCTACCAATAATTACTATATGATCACTTGAAACACGAACTTTCTCTTGATTTTTTAGGTGTTTTGTATTTTTTAACATCTTACCATCCTTTTTAGGAGGGGGGTCCTCATCGCTTGAAGAAAGGGAATCATCTTCAGGGGTATTCCTCTTTCTTTTAATCAGTGCCGCTTCAACTGCTTCCTTTAATGAGGATTTAAATTGTTTTTCGAAGAGACTCATCAAGGAGCTCTCAGTTAGGCTTTGTATATTGGTAGAGATGTCAATGTCATAAGAGTCATTAGTCTCTGTCATTCTCCCCTTAATAGAATGGTTAGTATAAGCCTTTTTTTTTTTTTTATTTTTTTTATAAATAAGCCAATAAATTCAAGAATAGTCGAGCTACACTTTCCCCGTAGGACTAATCCGAGTAAAAAAACTCCAAACTATCTGTTGTTTTCCTTATTAAGACTTCGTGGAGAGGGGAAGGCTCTTGTCGTTAGCTCCGCGCTGTGCGTTGCTATAGGAACCCACAGCGCGAGCACAAACGAGCCTCTCTTCCTTCGTTTACCAAATTTATGTCTTGTGGGTCACCCACGATACGCGTGAGGGATGTGACCGCTCTCATTTTGGCGAGCGGGTCACAATCCCTGACTAGGAAGTAGATCGCAAGGAGATGGTTCACTACAACCTGCGAGCTGAACGTTGGCGGCACGAGGAGTTGCTTAAAAGTAAATAACTCTAACTCCTACATTATTTCTTTGAGGGGGGAGCACGTATAATAATCGATGCGGTGTCAATCCGCTTCAGTCTCGGTCCGTTTCAGATGGTAAATCTTTCTAATACGAAGCGGAGTCGGTTCGCTTCAATTGCTTATGAAACGCTTATGAAACGAAAGGGTTTCAAAGCGTTTGAGCTAGGCATCTTAATCCATGTAACATAAAGGCATAAGAACTTGAAAGAAACAAGGAAAACGGCCCAACCATAAATTGGAAGGGTTTGGAAAGGAATAAAAACTTACCTGATCGGGTAAATAAAGTATAAACCTTATGGATAGAAATAAGGTTACTTACCTTGAACTAAGGTAAGAATAAAGTTAAAATATATATGAATAAATAGTCGTAATACAACCATAAAATGGGAGAGTAAAAAAGATATACTTAACTGTCCTGAGCAGCGAATAAAAGAGGAAGTCTAGCGGTTACCATGGGACTCTGTTGCCTTGTTTGGAATGTTCCTATTATGATGTATTTGTTCACTTTAAAGGGCTGCATCTTGAGCGGCGCAATAAAAGTTATTGCATAATGTAGCCTCCGGTCTTGTAATGAAATCATGGCTCATGCGATGTGCATGAATGATGCTTCCCCACTATAAAGGTATTTATATTTATGCCATGGTAGTGAAAACAAGCGTGGCCTAATAATAACAGGATAACATGAGATGGTGTGGGCCAGAAATCTAACAGCATACCCTGGGCTGTTTTTACATGCGCTGGATATCGCTATAATTAAGTTGGGAAATTACCTGAACCATGCATCTTTAATCACGCATGACTGTAACCACAAAGTCAAAACAACAAGGTTACTTGAACCACGCATTGCCTGAATCACACCTTCATTTGCACCAATGGTGTCTGAACCACGACAAGTTTGAACCATGCATTTTGGGTGAGCAGTATTTTTATTAAAGATATAGGGAGCTTAGAGTATTTAATTGTTGATTAAGATTTATACTAATGTTATAGGGTAGTGATTCCCAAACTGGGGTCCGAGGACCCCCAGGGGTCTGTGGCACATTCCCAGGGGATCCGCCGGCAGCAGTTTTAAAAGCACTGCAAAGTTCCTTGTAAAATTAGCAGTTTTCGAGCAACTAAAATTTTTTTTCAAGAAAATGCAAGTGATTAATGTACCTGCTGATGAAAGATGAGAGTTTTGTCTAATGGCAGCTTTGACTTATCTAATGTGACACAGAGGGTTAATATGCCTACTGCAAAGAACGTGTACAATGCATTTTAAAAAACAGTATTTTATGTGCATAGGTCAGTGGGCTACTGATTTTGTCACAGAGATTCTTTTGTCACTGTGCAATTCATAAGGGACAATCGTAATCTAGCACAGTGCCCTATAAACTGTCAAAGAGCTGCCTGCAAACTGCATGGTAAAAGTTAGCAACATATGTTTATTCCCAGTCTATCATTATCCTGATGCTGCTATGTTCCCACTTCCTGCACATGAACAATTTTGTAATGCCTTTTTGTCACTCCTATGTGTGCTGCCTAATGCAGCACACATGGAAGTTACAAAACGTCATTTTTATTAAAGATTGTTTATGTGCAGGAAGGGTCACCATCCTGAACATAAACAATCAAAGGTGGTTTGCTAAAAAGCAAAAACGAGGAGAAATAAGGCATTTCTCCTCATTTCGCCAAGTTTTTCATGGTCTTAATTCTGGTGCTGTCTCCTATTTAAGCTTACCTTGTAAATCGAGGGCAGCGTCAAAATCAATGGGTGTTGGAGTGAAACGCCCACTGCAACTCCTACTGCCCACCCTTTTCACACTAAGCATTGCCTGAAAGGGGTCCTTATTTACAAGGCTGCGTTAAGCCGCAATAAGTGGCTTAACACTGCCTTGTAAATAAGGCAAAGCCCCTATTGCCACAGGAACATTGCAAAAAGTGACGTTCTCATGGCGATAGGGACTTTTAAATATGCCCCTAAAATCTTTAGTAATTTGAGCATTTGTTTTGTGTGCACACGTTAGTTTATTTTTTTCGAAGTACTGTTTTAATGTTTTAAATTTAAATCCTACAAATTGCTTGGCGGTCCCCGGCTTCCAGTGGTGACTCAATGGGGGTCCTTAGGAGTCAAAAGTTTGGGAACCACTGTTATGGGGGGCTTAGTTTATTTGTAAATTATTAATTAATTTCGTTTTAATTTTAAATTGAATAGTATTAATTATTTTAAATGTTTTAATTTTACCTTTAGGGAAGGGATACGGGGAATATAGCGGTTATGGGTGGGGAAGTGTGTTAATACTCAGGCATTTATTTTAATACCTGAGCATTAAATATTTTATTTGCTTAATTTATATGTTTTAATGTAAAATACAAATTTGGTATACTTACCTTTAGGGATGTGATGCAGGAAATTTCTGGGTTATCGGTGTGGAAGTGTTCTAATACTCGGGTATTAATTTTCATCCCTGAGTAACACATGTCCTATTTGCTTGATTATTTATAATTTAAAGATTTTATATATATAGTAAATCATTTTCCAGAAACATTTTTAACAGACACATTTAGAGAGGGGTTGTGGGTATACATATCTTAATATTGGGTTTTATATTAATACTGAGGTTTTATTAGAAATACCTGAGTATTAATTATTATCTAAACTCCTAAAAGTATTGCTATTTTATCATTAGTTCAATTATAATAAAGTGTTACAATACATACCTTTAAGGACGGGATGCAGGGGATGAAAGGGTTATGGGGGGGGGGGAGTGTTTTAATACTTGGGCATTAAGTTTCATACCCGAGTATTACACATTAATTGCGTATTTTTCTTTTTAAATTATATTTATTAATTAATTAAAAAGATAAAAATATGAATACCACATTATTAGTTATGGGATGTTGGGGAATCATGGGTACGTGTAGAGATGATTGTAAATACCCTGGTATATAATTAAATGCATATCCATTATTTAACATAAAAATAAAAGAACAAGAAACAGTAAGTGGTATATAAAATGAGTGGTTTAAATAATAAAAACATGTAATATTTATTAAGTTAAGAATAAAAAAGAGACATTTGAGACTTATACATTTTATTTTTTACAAAGAATGAACATAATTATAAAATCATTTTTATTGTTTTTTTTATTTATTACACTTTTTATAAACATTAATTATTTTATATTTATGAAAAATATTTTGGTAACATCCCAAAAAAATAACAGTTATAAAAAATTAAAATGAACTGTTTCTCACACTTTCCCATTCGGCTCAATGGGTAAAATAGTCCTTTTTCTATTTTCGCAGATGCCGGAGAAGTACGCGGTTGTACGAGTCTTGCCAGTCGGTGGAGCGTCGTGTTCAAGCTCGGAAGGAGAAAGATCTGCGTTCGGGTCCTTTTTTATTTTTATTTATATTTTTAAGAAATATGGGGGCTATTTCTAGAGTAAAGACCGAAGGTAGAGTTGTGTAGATATTATAGTGTACTGTAGTTAACATATGATGTTGTATTAACCCAATTTTAATTCCAGTGCATGTTACCTGCACTTTTCGTTGCGAGGATGGTTTTCTTTTTTTTAAAGATAGGTATTTCCAAAATAGAAGCCAGATTGGGTATGCAATATTTTTTAAATTGGTGTACAAAAGGATTTTTTTTTATTGGATCTCTGGTCTTCAAAAAATGTAGGTTGGTGACAAGGGACTCGAGCTTTTTTAAAGGAGAAAAAACTGTTTTCAGAGTGTGGTTCGAGTGGCTTCCAATGAGTAAGAGTACAAGAAATTGATTGTTATGAAGTGGCATCAAAATACATGTTTTTGGTGTCGATGAAGAATTTTAAGATTTTTAAAAAGCAGTTGAGGCACATGAGGATTAAGGTTAATGTAGTTGAATTGATAGATGGATTTATGTACTGTGAAGAGAAGAGCTGATCTTTGGAGGAGTAAGGCTAATGCAGTTGCCTGGTTGAAAAAAAAAGGATTTTTTTGAAGAAGACACCTTTTTTATGGGGAAAGAATTTTGGAGTACTATGGATTAAGGCGACTAGAGTAGCCTGAAGAAATGCTTTTGAAATATTTTTTGAAACTAGTGGAGTACCTTACATTTCGAGACCAAAACTTTTGGTGGATTATGGCTAAAGTAGTTGCCAAAAGAACTGTTTCATTTTTATGGGGGGGAAAACTGGTGATTTCATTCATTTATGGAAAGCAACATTCTTGGTGGGGATTAAGGCTAATGTAGTTGCCTTTTTTAAAATGTTTATTTTGGGAAGAGTTTTGTTTTTTTAGCTTTCATTTTGGATTGCTTCCCGCCCAAAAAAACAAATGGATGTATGAGTGGAGAAACAATTGTTCTTGCAAATTTTGGGAGACTCATGGTGACAACTGACTTGTATAGTAGTCACCAGGAGTTGAACAAAAGAAGACTTTAACAGTTAGGAACCACAACTTTCTATAATTATTAGAGGTTTTTTTTAAATTTCCAAATTAATTGGTAATATCTTAAAAACTGGCAAGTAATGTGGAAAAGTTGTTAGATAGTGTTAGAAATGTAGTATGTACGCAATACTGCAAGGTAGTCGCAGCCACTATCAATGAAAATTGTTGTAGTTTTTCCAATAGTTTATCTGACATTTCTTTACTTTTTTCCAAAATTCATGGATACATGCTACCTGACAGTGATCGTGCAAGTCTAATTTCCTTCAAACTATGGGGCTTATTAGGATGGCGGGCGGATCCACGTGGTGTAGGGACCGGCCGCTAGACATGCGGCAGTCCCACACTATGAATTAGGATGCGACCGCCACCCTGGCGGTCGCATTCCTCATTTTAACATTGCGTTGGGGGTCTGCTGACAGTAGCACCCGCGGCAATGTTAAAATCGTATGACTGTCATTTCACTGTACCACATGGCTGGCACCACACGTTGCCTGCCACTTGGTGCAGCGAAATGTAGGGGCGTACCATAGGTACCCCCCAAGTGCACTCCACCTACTCCAGACACAAGGGGAGCTCACAACGGGCCCCCAATACCAATACTCGACAGCCTTACAGTGGCGTTGTTGCCGCCATGAAAGGCCTTTAACAATCGACATCCTAATATGGCGGGCGGTGCCTGATGGGCACCGCCACCATATTAGAGCCCCTGCTCTGCCCGGCAGGCAATCGTAACAATTGCCTGCTGGCAGAAAAGCGGCAGACGGACTTTCCGTCCACTGCGATACCCACCGCCATCGTAATATGGCGGTGGGTAATTCTCCTTACGATGGTGTAAAAAATCGCCACCACCGGCCTGGCGGTGGCGATCATTATGCCATTGTAATGAGCCCCTAAGTACCTTATTCAAAATTTCCAGAAAATGATAAAGATTGGGATGTTTGGCTACTGATTGGTTGAAGGAATTGTGCCATCCCTCAATGGCATTGTTAGTTTTCGCACCACCCTCTAAGCAGGTTGAATAGCAGTTCCACTATTCTATGGGATACCTTGGTTTCTTACTGTGACCTGACCTGCTTAGATGGCTAATCCATGTATCCTCAAAGTAATTTAGAAGAGGGAGCAATTTTTCTTCATTTTGGGTAAAATAGTCTGATTTGGTAATGAAAGTGTAGAATTCATCTACACAATCTTGTGGTACGAAACATAACCCAGTTAGTTTACGCAATTCAAATTGTAGTTTGCTGCTTGACAAATAGTCCTCAATGAAGGATGATTTTTTAATCTTTCGCCAATATGCCTTTAAAAAGTGGGAAAAACATCCTTGAATTAGTGAATCAGGGCACAGGCTGGTTAATGAGTTAATCATTGATAATTCTAAATCAATTTTTACTTTTCCAGGACTTTAATAAAAAGTTTTGGTTTTTATCACTGTTAAAAATTAATTGTATGTTGAGAAATGTTTGTCAGGGAGCAAAGCGTACACTAAAGGAACAGTTGTGTTATTTCTGTTAGCATGAATAGTTTACATTTGTGAAATTGGATTGGGTGTTGATTTATATGTTCACCCATCATCTAAATTGGACTTTTCTCTAAGGTTTAAAGGTTATGATTAGTGCTAAAAAATAAAATTCGTTTTGGAGGGTTTTCATTGCCATATAGGTGAAAAGATTAATTGGAGAAAGTTACAGTTAGTTGGGGAGGGATGTTAATGTCTTTGAAGGTTCGGGGTGTTACACGATGAGGATTACTTTCCAGTTTTTGTCTCTGAACCATCCTAAGGTTGGGGACAGAGGGCATGCTACTGGCAACGTGAACTGGAATGTTTTGGGCAAGCTCCCATAAAACAGAACCACAGGATTCATTGGAGGTGAGTGCGAGAAGCTTTATTTGTTGAACATTTTCACATACTTCTATTTCCATTGAAGTGGCTGTGTGGTTATGTTCTGTCGTCCTAACGACAGTATCTTCCAGAGTAACTGCTCTGCCTGTGCAATGGGAAGAGAAATATTGCACACACCTCCAATGACTCGTGAGTTCTGCAAATCCGTATTTGTAATAGAGATAGCCAACATATTTTAAAAGATTGTTGCCAGTTCTGGATTTGACATAACTGGCTTGTCTAAAGGATGTCATTGTTGTACAACTTGTTGGAGAAAGAAGAAAAAATAAGTTGCAGTGTGTATGCTTTGACATTTTTCTAAGTTGTTTTTTTATGTTTTTAATCTGTGGAAGAAAAACATATGTTGTTATTTTGTATTTTCTCTGGAGGGAGGAAGTTTTACAAATTTGCTGTGAAAAAAAATTAAATATACAGCAGTTCACTTTTCTTGTTGTTACAGTGTGGGTAGGGTTTTCAAAGTAGACAAAATATTATCTATATTACCTTTTTGTAGTATGTACAAATAATTCAAAGCATGATAATGGTTGCTCCATCAAGTGAAAAAGTGCAGAGACAGGTGCTTGTGCAAAGTTACAAGTGATCAATATTTACAAACAAAAGAATGCAATATGAATTGCATGCAATCAACTGCATACAGCCTATCTGAGCTGAAGCTATGTAACCTACGTAATAGCCTTATGACAGACATAATGTTTTACTGAATCAAATTCCTCCTTAAGGACACTGGTTCAGTCCAGGAATAGAGAATAGGTTGCCAACGTTTCAGCCCGGTAAAAACACGCAGTCATTAAAAACCTTTCATGTGGGTCTTCATCAGGACGGGTAAATAAAACATGTCCCAGATCTGCCATCGCAGCCTTAATGCAGTTTTAAACTGCTAAATACATTTTGCAATATAACCACCTTGCCGAAGCCTTAAACTCCCCTTTTATCACATATAAATCTCCCCTAAGGTAGGCCATAGGTAGCCCATTGGTCAATGTGCATTTTAATGAAGAGGTTGGACATGTACTTTTAGGATGAAACATTTGTTTCTCGCTACTGTGAGGCCTACCTCTCTTATAGGATATAACTGGCTTGCCCTACCACATTTAATACGTTTTAACTTTTGATTGGGAACAGGTAAAGATTTCCTGTTGTCGGAGAAATTGCAATTTTAAATCCTCTTTAATTGTAAAGAAGGAATTCAAGTTGGCATTTCCCTGCCTTAACTATTTGGTACCTGCAGCCTGTTCCAGTGTAACATAAGTAGGTGCTATTGGCAGTTGTACGTTGTTTATAACTGTCAGATAGCCACAAAATAGAGGGATGAGGTTACCTGGAAGGGCCATTACTGGCAGGATGGGGAGGCAGGCTGGACACAGTCCTATTTGCAACTGACTAGTCTGTGCAGTGCCTTCACACAAAGAAATTTCCACCACTTCATTGTTCATGCAGCCAGCCTGGAGCCAAGGAAGGGGTGGCGGGAAACTTCAAGTACTTCAACGGGAATTCTCTATAAACTTCTACTTTGAAGAAGACACCAGGTATAAAAATAGGACCCTCAGATCCACTCTTCAGTTCACTTTCTGGACCTACGGAAGGACTCCCAGAACACTGCCTGCTGCTTTGGCCTGCTGTGCGGTACTTTGAATGAGTGCTTTGCTTCCTGAAGCCAGTCTTGAACCCTCAGAGGCCAGCCCTGCTGCTTGAGCCATATTGAACGTCCTAAACACAAGACTAGTAGAGCATTTCCAATGCCTAATTGGCCTCCTGATCATAGCCTAAGGGTAAGTAAATGCTCCAACCATCTTGAACTCACACCTGGACCCAGCCTGAATGAATCCTAACCCCCAAAGTAGTGCCTCTCCAGATCCGGGCCCTTGGTGGTGGTGTTGAAGGTACTCAGATAGCCAAAAGTCTAAAACTTGGGACTTAAACATTTTTGGCTGAAAACTACTTTGAGAACCGAGTGGAGACCAAGACCAACCCGCTCATCTATCCGCCCAAGGTGCATCGCCGGTTCATCTTGCTTTGTGGCAGCTCACACTACATTCTTCTATGCAACAACAAATCCTGTTCAGCATTCCTTTGCCAAAGGGGTATCCTGCTTCATGGAACTCTCATTGGCTACAGCCTCAGGCTTTGTCCTATTGGAGATTTTCCATATCCAAGAAAGAGATTAAGGGCATGATTACGAGTCTGGTGGCCACAAAACCATCAGACTCTTGGTGGCGGTCCACCACATTACGACTGTCAAAGTTTTATCGGCAGTGGACCACCAGCTGCACCAGGGAACAGTCATGCCATGGCGGTGGCACAGCTCCACCACAAGTCAATATGCTGAGCGAGGACTGGCACAGTCCCGCTTAGCATATTGTGAGTTCGTCCACTGCCAACATTTCATGTGGGAGCACTGCCATCAAAAGTCTGGTGGTGGAGGAACAGAGGAGACCCTACAGAGCCCACATGCCCCCCACCACGGGGACACATTCTTGGGGGCACAAGATGTGCCACCCTGCCTGTATTCCCACAAAGTTCCAGCACAGCATGGACATCAAATTCATGCCAGGCTGGAATGTATTTGCCATTCCCATTGTGGTGCCTGTTTTCCTGGCACTGCCATGGGAAAGGCAAAGGACCGCTGTCCGTATCATGTGGTGAACCTGTGATAAAATGAGTTTAACTCATGACGGTCAGCGGTCCTTGCACGGGTTTGATGCAGCTGAGCTGGCATTGAGCCAGCGGCGTTGCACCAAACTCATAATAAGGCCCATAGTCTGAACATATAAATGTTCAAAGTGACTTCATCCAGAGGTTCCTTGACTATGACGCCTCTTCCTCCGACACCACCTACAGCCTTGCAATGCTGAATTTATACTGTCAAAAAAGTCCTCAAATTGCTTTTAAGTTCGAAGGCAAGAGCTGACCCAGCACAATTCACTCTTTCTATCTGCTCGTTTTTTTTTACTTTGACCTGGTCTTGCATGACTAGATGTCCATAATTGGTGCGTTAACATTTTAGGCGCAAGGTTTTACCATAAACTTTAGAAATTCATACCTCTGGTTTTACTGATTGGATTTTTTTGTTTTGATTTAAAATAATTTATTAAAATGTACACTATTTTTCTAGATTGGTGTAGGATTTTTCTTTTGCTGTGTTTTCACTTTTTGCTGTTTGTGTGTGGCATATATATATTACACATTGCCTCTAAGGTAAGCATGACTGCTTTTATGCAAAGCTACAGAGGGTTAAGCACAGGTTAATTTAGTGACTTTTGTTGTTCATCCTGACAGGGATTGTGGCTGTTGCGTGAGCAGGGTTAACACCTCACTCAACTAACAACCCTATTCCTTACAACCGCATTATGAAATAGTTATTATCCATTCTGTGTCACTTTCTGCTTCTTGTTATTTGATTCCTCCGACAGCTTGAGTTGAATATATACTCAGTCTCTGGCATCCTCCATTTCTGTCTTGCACCGTCACGCCGCGATGATCCTGTAAGGGGGGTAGGACACACCTTCTCACATCCCAGCACCATTACCCCTTTGCACCCTGGTTAGTGTAGTACAGGATTTCGCGCTTACATCAAATTTCCTCATCATTTTTACCAAAACTGGTGTAGTTATTGTCGTATCTCTAGATATGTGTTTTTGGATTATTCGGTCATCAGTAGAGAATTATTTTGGGGTTGCTGGGCATGCTTCCATAAATATCCTCAGGTTAATACCACTCCGGACATGCAGGAGCTCTGAAGCTTGTCACCTAAATGATCTACTTTTACCTTTACACTCACCATTTAGAAATATCAGCTCAGAAAACGTGTACAAAAGGAACAAAACAATTGCACAACTTGACACAATAAGTTTAGTCCTAAACATAACCCCACCAAGCTATCCATCAATTCACCAACCTTTCTAAAACCCTTTTATAGATCACTAACCCATGGTCTTATTCTTTTCCACAAGCTTTACTCTTCTAAAGTTTAGACTTTGCGAGAAATGTTAATAATATTATGAACACAAGCATTAATAACTATACTCTTATTGGGAATGAGAGTACAGCACTCTCTTACCTGCAAAACCCTCCAAACATAGCCTTCCTTCTCAAGAAGTATATCTAGTGCTAGGCAATTTTGCATAATCATCATACTTGTAGCAATTAATTCCAGATTAATCTGAAATACTGCTCTTGCAGTATTTTGAAGCAATGTGATCAACAAGCATATATAATCTTCTACATTTGACAAAATTTAGAGCCACTCCTACGGAAGGAATCACAGCTTCTAATACCTCTAATCCTATCAGCCCAAAACAAAACACTTGTCTTTCTTCAAACTAAGAGCATCATTCATCTTAGTCATATGATAGACTCTAGAAAATACTAAAGGCAAATATCAAGAATGTACCCAATTATGAGGTAAGTAGAAATAACAAGTCTTACCACACCGGTTATAAGTTCCTCCCAGTATTGGTTTTTCACCATCTAGAAAAGTACAACTGACTACATAACTTCTCTCAAACTTTTTTAAACAATTTTTATTGACACACATCAACTGCAGTGTCCATGCATGGGGCAGAGTACAGATAGAACTTGATAATGTTCAGAGTCACATCATTATGCATGGCCGCAGAGTGTTCATGTTGCAGTGTCATTTTAGCTATTGAGAAAAAACAACTAAAGAAAATAAAAGAAAGAAAAACCCTACACCTTACCCCCAAACTTCTCTGGTTTATCACTCTTGCTCTTACCCACAAATGCTATTAACCTAACTCCTCTAGGTTCATGACACACAATTCACCATTTCTTCCAAGCTTCATTCTCAAACTTGTTTGCAAATTTGAAAACTTAAATTCCTCCTCAACTTCAATCTGCTCTCTAATAATCATTTAATCCTACAGCTCTCTTAAACATTTCACTCTTCTTTCCTTATATTCCTTAAGAATTTGATGATCGTCTTCACACAAGCTACAGAAGTACTCCCAGATATTGTGTTTACTGTTATCGTTAGTTTGTTTGATTGTATTCAAATATTTTAAAATGGTATCCTAGTGCCTGCATATTTTGAAACAGGGAGATTCTCCAGAGAAACATTGACATCTGACAGATATGGCTGTAGGAGTTTCTGCTTATTAAATATGCTGCCACAAACACTACATGATAAGCCATACAAGTTAGGTTGCTGTAAATATGGTGTGTCTTCACCTGTAGAAGAGGGGAGAAAGGTACACACCATACATTTCTTAACCCCATAATATCAACAGTCACTCAACATTTTTGTACACATATTAGAATTAATTCCACTAACTAAACTTCCACTATGTGTCAGTGTATTAGACTCAACCTTTTTATGTACTGTAGTTAGTTCATTGCCTGTGAAGACATAACCTACCAGGGAAATATGGCACAACAGTAACAATTTTACAGCATTTACTGTATGCCCTTTATAACGGGATCAAAAACAAAAAATAAATGTTTGCAGAAGTCCAGAAATCAGTTTTAAAAAAAATACTTTTTTCAAAAACTATAATAGATTTTCCTTACTTCTTTAAAAAAATAATAATAATTCTGTTCGGAATCTGGATTCTTTTGAAAAGTTCAAAACTTGTTTCACCTCTGTCAGTAGTCACAAAACTTCAAGGTGGCTCTTCTTTTAGCTCATTTTCAAAGATGAATTGGCAACAATTGTTTGGACTGTAGTTCTCTGCATCTGGCTTTTCTTCCTCTTTAGACACAAATTCAAGCTACACCCATTCAGGTGAAGCATGCTTTCTGTTTGGAATTCTCCTTCCTGCTGGTCTTTTAGCAACAGGCAATTCACTCCCACTATTTACTAAATTGACTTCAACTTCCTTCTGTTCTTCTTTGATCCATTCAAATCTGTTATTCTCTCACTGTTTTCCCTTGTAAGGGCTTTTCACTGCCTTGGATGTTACGACTCTTTCATCTCCACTTATGACTAGATTTGAATTGCCTTTATTCACTGGTGAACTTTGATTAGCATCAGCAACTCGACTCACTGTGAACCGCTTTCTTCCTCTGGGATTCTCGAGACTCACATTTTCAAACGGAGCTATTCACTAGTTGAATCATACACTTTTTCTTGTTACTGCTGCTTGTGACTTTGCAACAGCTCTTCATACTGAACCTCTGATTAAAACTGGCCACTGGTACATTCACCAGAAGCTTCACCTTCATCAGGAACTTCACCAGTTCAAAATGCTCACATTTGTTCCTACTCTCCTCTGAATTCACACTGTGACTTTAAGCTTGACTCTATGAATAAGTGATTGTTGTCACCACTTCTTCATCTGCCTGCTTCACTCTTCTAATTTGAGTGATGTTGATCCACTGTGGGACTCAGACACACTTCATAGTAATATGGACCCTTCCAACCCTACTCAAGACAACTTTTGTGGACATGCCTTTTCAACAGGATCCTGGTTTCAGGATATGTCACTGAGTTTCTTTTGATAGTACTGTTGCTACATTCACCTGATGAGAGATAGAGTTCACCAAATCAGCCAAACCTTTGCAGCAATCTAATATAATATCATCAGCTAGTGATACAAATGTTGCTGAGGGTATGTAGACTATTTTCAAGCTCTGCCCATTAACACTTTATGGGATGAGAGTCCATTGTCTTTCTCTGGGTTACTATACAGCTAATAGTCATGGGAACAAGAGGAAGAGCGTTGCGTCATTTCAAACTGGTGATTGTAAATACTTTGGTCAGATTGTTTTTGATGGTCCCATTCGTCTTCTCTATAATGGCAGATGATAGAAGATGATAACTCCAATTGAAGTGCTGATCAATCTGGAGTAATGTACAAATCAATTTAAGAGTCTCATTCCAACTGTCATACTGTTAGTTCCCTAGGTAGGGTAAGCCTTTACTCATTTGGAAAACAAGCAATCACAAGAATATTTTTAAGGCCATTGTAAACTGGCATCTCAATAAAATTTGTTTGAAGTCTTGTAAATAATCCCGCTGATTTCCCAATGTGACTCATAGTCACAATAGTCCTTTTTCCCTGAATATTTCTTTGACAAATAGCACACATTTGACACAGATATTCTGTAACATTTCTGAATCTAGTTTTAAACCAGTACTTATGAAAAGTTCTAGTCATTTCATCTCTTTCCAGATGTGTTTGGCCATGTAAATAACTGACCACACAATATAGTATCAAGTCAGAGAATATAGTTGTATTCAAGTGTGATCCACACATCATTATAACTATTTTTAAAATGCGAAATGTTCCACCTTTGTTTCCCATCCTCTGGGAGGCTAGAGCACAATCATCTCACCTAAATTGCTCTGGATGCATTCACCAGATTCAGCTGCCCTACAGGTTGAACGGCTCATTGGTTTTAAGCAGGGGTGTGTATTCTCAGTGTTTACTTAAATCAAATAATATCAAAGTCCAGTAAAACCTATGTTGCTCCAGAGAAATAAAATTTTACCCTTGACAAACCATAAAGGTTTACTGGCAGATTAATTAAGTTACAAATGTATTCAATCAGCTTTTCATTAGCCAAATCCTCTTGAAATTCAGTAACAGATTAATTAATACAAACAGAAAATAAATGAGTGAATACAAGCATAAATCATTTAATAAATTCTAAATGCAAAACTGAAATAGTTTTAGTCCCTGAAGAAACTCCACTGAAACTAAGCTAAAGTACCTAAATTAACACAGGGAAATTCTTGCAGACGAAGTCAGTCAATGGTGCTCTAAAGCTGAACAAATTAAAGATTCAATCAAATTAAGGAATAGACATAGATGTTTAAGAGTCTAACTCATGACTAGTAAATATAAGGTCACAAAGGTAAGAGAGAGGTAAGAGAAACATCAGCATTGGGCAACGTTAAAAAACATTCACTACTGCTCTGAGAACACACAATTAAACATTTCATTTCACCCAAAAGCTCCTTGCCACCAGTTCTCAAGACACAAGGACCTTTCAAAACAGAGAGTGTCCTTACAGTAGGCAAGCTCCCTTCTTTCCCATTGTAGGACAAAGGAGCACACAGCTGCACGAACATTGATGTATCATCAGTTAGGACAGCATGGTACATGAGGCTTTTTCTCATATTCTCATACCCATGTATGGTATGAATCACATCTCATCTCAATTAAAATCCCTATTCTGACCTTAACTAAACGCAAACAATGAACTCCATTTCTAATAAGTACATGTTATGTTCCTCCTGGAGCAAAAAGGAAACGTGAACGCAAAATGCAAGGAACATTTTATTAAACATAGAAAATCAGTAAGACCTATTATACTCAGGCTAACTTAAGAAAATATATTTTATTAAAATGTGATTATACTGTAAAGTCAAGGACCATAATCAATAAAACAAAGTTCAACTTCGTTATGTATTTTTACCTGCTTTGTGACCACAACTGCTCATAATCCTGTACCAATCTAAACCCATTCCTGCTGTCTGTGTAATCATCACATTCAAGTTATATAGAAAGCAACAAGCTTTTGGCAAAGCAAACAACTCTGCCACTTGTGCTAAAATTATATCGAGGTATGATATTTCAACATCATACCATGCCATTAACAAGCAACTCATAACCCAACTCGACCTTCATCATCTTCTAGACAACACACATTTAGGATTTATAAAGAACCACAGAACCGAAACAGCACTCATCCCGGCTGCTGACGACATTTGAAACAAAATGAACCAAGGAGAAACAGTGGCTCTCATCCTGCTCGACCTTTCTACAGCATTTGACACTGTCTTCCAGAACACCCTCATCTAAAGACTGCAAGAGATTGGCACACAAGGATCCACTCTCAAATGGATCTGTCCCTTCCTCACGGGAAGAACCCAAAGGGTTCAGGCTGCCAAAATTCACAACAGAGGCCAAGAAACTGATATGCGGTATCACACAGGGATTGTCCCTCAGCCTCACTCTTTCCAACACCTCTTGCCAACATCATCCGATCAAAAGAAATGACCGTCATCTCCTATGCCAATGACACCCAACTCATACTCTCCCTGGGGAACAAGATTAATACCACCACAACTAACTTCATCAACTCCATGACCATGATAGCAGACTAGATGCGAACCAACTGCCTAAAGCTCAACTTTGACAAGACAGAAGTACTGGTCTTCAGCAACAAGACCTCTCCATAGGATTCCACCTTGTGGCCGCACAGCTTCGACCAACACCCACAGACCATACAAGAAATCTAGGGATCATCCTAGATGACAAGCTCAACATGATGGCTCAAGTTAATGCGGTGTGCACCACCTGCTTCCACATCCTACACATACTAAGTAAGCATTTGTAAGTGCAACAAATGCCGAGGCGTCTTGGCGTTGATGGTAGTGTATGCAGCATCGTAAATCTTCTGAAGGAGGCTCTGTTTGATTGTAGTCTTATCACAACCAGCAAGGTGTCCCACAGTTTTGCTGCCCGATATGAAAGACTTCTCCCACCCCACCTGGCCCATTTAATTGTAGGGACACGAACCAGCCCAGAATTTGCTGATCTTAAGTCCCTCCGTGGGATGTACCACGAAAAAAGTTTCTGTAGGTCACCAGGCCCGCCCCTGAACAATGCTTTGTGTAGCAAACAGAGTGCCTTGAACTTAATCCTTTGCTGCACTGGGAGCCAATGGAGGTCCTGGATGTTATTGGATATAGGATGACATTTTGGAATGTTGAGTAGCACCCGTGCTGCGGCATTCTGCAGTGATTGGAGTTTCAATGGTAGACATTTAATAATGCCCAGAAAAAGGGCATTGCAGTAGTCTATTCTGGAAAGGATCAAGGCAACAATCACTTTTTATTCTTGTGGGATGAAAGGAAGGAGCGTTTGCACACTTTTTAGAAGAAACAAACAGGATAATGTAACAGAATGAATCTGTTCCGAAAAACAGAGCTGGTTCTCAAATATATCGCCTAGTTTTTAGCTTTTTCTATTGGGTCAGGAGAAAGCCCAGCCTCTGGTGGCCACCATAGGTCATTCCAGAATGAGGGCCCCTTTACAAACTCTACCACCTCCATTTTATCCGTGTTTAATTTAAGGAGGTTTTGGTGCATCCACCTGATGATATGTGTAAGACAGTTATGGAACTGACCTGCCACCACATCTACACACGAAGACATGGATGTTACTATCTGTGTGTCATCTGCATAGGATACGATTGAAAAACCATGTGCTTGAATCAGCTTGGCCAGCTGGGTGACATAGATGTTAAACAAGGTAGGGGACAATTCTGACCCCTGTAGGACACCACAGTGAAGAAAGAAAACCTCCAATGTGAGACCTCCCCGGCACAGTCTTTGTTCCCTCAACGTAAGAAAAGAAGTGAGCAGGGTTAGCGCTGCCCCCCCATATTCCAACTGACTCCAGACTCTGGGTTAGCATCTGATGGTTAACGGTGTTGAACGTGGCTGAGAGATCAAGCAGGATGAGAACGGCCTTCCCCCCGCTTTCTAGATGTTTGCGAGTTTCCTCTGTGGCCATAACTAAGCCTGATTCAGTAGAATGATTCGATCTGAATCCATGTTGAGTGTCATCAAGAAGGTTATTAGACTCTACGTATTATCTTGCCAGATCTTCATTCATGGATTTTTCCAGGATTTTGGCAGAAATTGGTAGGCAAGATATGGGTCGGTAGTTGTTCTCCTCTAAGGGATTTAAAGAGGGTTTATTTACAATAGGACGAATGCAGGCTTTCTTCCAGGAATTCAGGAACACACCAGTCTCCAGAATATTATTTAAGAGTGGGCCACATAAGAGCTGATCAGATCCGATGCCATATATAATATCAATGGTGGACAAAGATCAGTCGGGGAACTGGATTTGAAAGATAATAATTGCTCCTTAACTCTCTTTGAGGATAAAGCAGAAAAACTGGACAGTTCACTGGTGATTGCGTTCTCCAAATCAGTGAATTCCTTTGACAGATCAAAGGCCAGGACAGTTGCGTGCCCTGTCAGCTCATTATATACTGTTTGCACTTTGGCCTGGTAGAAATTAGTGACTTTGTTGAAAAAAGTTTGATCTGGTAAGAATTGGTTCCCATGTTAGAACTTAGGTAGAATTGTAACAGTTTTGAAAAGCTCTCTGGAGGAGTTTTTCGCAGCTCCTATTTTCATTGATAAATGACTGGTCTTTGCTGTTTTGATGGCCACTTTGTATTCCTCTAGGGCTAGCCTATACTTATGTTTGCCTTGTTCACTAAAATCACGACACCATGGATGTTCTATACGTCTACACTTAGATTTTATTCTGCTCAATTCAGTGTGGTATCAATGGGCTGTTGGTTGGTTCCTACGATGTAATATCATGTTCTACCATGTACTGCAAAAGAGCTTCAAATGGTTGCCTCACAAAATAAGATGGACCATCACACAAGCCCTCATCACCAGCAGGTTGGACTATGGCAATATTCTCCATGCCAGAATCTCCAAACAACTCCTACACAGACTCCAAACTATCCAGACTGCAGCTGCAAGACTCACACTTGACCTCCCATGCTGCACCCACATAACACCGCACCTCGGGAAGCTTCACTGGATCCCCATTTACAAGCAGAGCAAATTCAAACTTCTCATGCACACATGCAAAGCCCTACACAACACAGGACTGGAATACCTGAACAGCCAATACACTTTTACCAACCCACTACACACCTACACTCTGCCTCACTCTCACTAGCACACAAGCCCTCACATCTGCAAGGCAAAAGTAGAGGTCGCCCATACTCCTACATCGCACCCAACACATCAGAGCCTCCTCCTCACGTCCTGAGTTCAGCAAGAAGTTGAAGTCCTGGCTCTTCATATAAGCACCTTAGGACCACACACCTACACACCTTGCCCAGGCACCTGGATACCCTCCTGGGTGATTAGTGTGCTATACAAATCAACATAACATACCATGGCATATCATAACAATTTCAGAATTGAAACAAACTGCTTTAGCAACTTTCAGCATCCATGATAGTCACTCAGAAAAAGAACCTTCTACAAACAAAATCAGATCAGCCCTTTCAAGAAGATCAACTTTAATGCTGGTCTTGGTTTGGTACATAATTCCTAGACATTCCTGCAATCATATTCTGGTTTATCATCATCATCATTATCATTGTCTTTATTGCTGTCTGAAATCAGGATTCAGCAGTGAAGATTTCAAACAATTGCACCATCTAATGGAGATATTTTCAGCTGCCAGTATGAGTTACTCATACCTTGTAAAGCATGTGTTTGTCATGTGCTGAGTTGTGGTATGTGTCTGCAAAATCTCGTCTGAATGAGGAGCAAACATAAAAATCATATGTCCCATTACTATTCCTTCACTCTGTTTAGTTACAATGCAAACAATTGCAACCATTTTCAGACAACCAGGAAGAGCTACAGCTACTGGATCTAACACATTCCTCATGTTTATCATGGGTTTCATTTGCACACCTTCTTGCTGCTTCTTTGATCAAATATCTCAATTCATCCATACTATAAGAAAACAGTTTATTTAAATCAACTGCTCCCAAAATGTCTGGTGCTTCTCTCTGAACACTGGTTACATTATAATATATTTTTGTACTAGTACATAATTCAAAGTTCTCTCAGAGAAAATATATCAAAGAAGTCCATCAATTTTGCTGCTTCAGATAAAAATTACTGTATTCAATCATCCAATTTTCGATACAATTACACTTTCTGATAGTATTCTTTCAATTGTTGTCACAAATATTGCATGAATGAAAAACGTAGATATCTAGTCAACGCATGGTTTGAAATATATTCACTTCTTCATGGCTGTCAATCAACATAAAAGATAGATACATTTCAGACCAACTCCATTGTAAAATTCACAATAAATGTTTTACTTCTCATAAATTTCCATTCCCAACATCTTAATTGCCTTTAATAGCAACATTACACAATAATGTGCATTTACTATTGACTTCTCATACCTTCAAGAGAAAATAGTTCTTTGACATTAATAGTTGTTCTATTATTTCATTTTGACACATTCATCATTTTTCAATTATTTTAGAATACTTTGGGGTCTATCACGATGGCGGGCAGATAAAGTCCACCGGCCACCGTAACGGAATGCGTGATCGTCCGCAAGGGGTACGGCAGTCCTGCACCTGCAATCAGGATGCCACCACCACCATGGCGGTGACATCCCCTATTCCCAGCATTGTGCATTGGCATGCACAAGGTGACAGACACCATGCTGTGCCTGCCACTTTGTCCATGCCAATGCAGGGGGGTACCCCCTGCACTCCCCTTTGTGACTTTTTGGCTGCCCGCACTCCTGTTTGAAATACAATAGGTCTTGCATAAATGCGAGTTATATTGCATTGCAAATGCTTGTTTTTAAAGTAGTGTGCATTAACATGCGCGCAATGCCTTACATCCTACGCATGCGCGCCACATGAACACTTCGTGGCCATGTTTAATAAGGGTTGTGAGTGCCAAAATCCCAACACCACCCATTCTTCCACCGGGCGATAATTTGTTTACATGCAACTGAGGACGGAGGTCACGGAGCCGTCTCCCACCCTCCCTGCCCGGCCTCGCCCCTTTAGATCTACCCAGCAACATACCTCCTCTTTATCAAAAACAATAGACCCAATCTGATACAATTCTGATTGCAAGAGGCCACTCTCACTCCCTTCACTTAAATACCTGAAATTCAACTGATCAAAGTTAAATTCAAAGTGTTTATGACTTCAATAACCAATTATTATTTTCAATAGTTCCTCATCGAGTCAAAACATGCTGATCCAATTGTAACATTTTCTAATTCATCTTTCAAGTCAAGTCAAGTCAAATGGTCTTTATTCAGATAAAATATCCATAAAAGTACAGTTCATCACCACCAAAATGATATAAAATACAGTATAAAACAATGATAAAAACAAGGTCATTTCCATAGTATTAAATGCAGGTATGGGCAAAAAGTGCAAGGGAGACAAGTAAATTGCGAATATATTCGATGTGGGTGACATGTAAGCATCAACAACTGTGTCATTTTGTGCAAGCAGCAATCGGAAGCATAAGATAGAAATATCAATGCAAGTTATCACCTCAGTATTAAAATAATTAAAACTTGTCTATACATATAGTCAAGGTCAGGGGAATTTGTGCAAACTGACAATTAAATGTAAACAGTTTCAGTAAATATACTAGGCATATAACAGCCTGACGATGGCCATAAGTAGACAAGGACAACAGAGGAAGACAGTCTATATAGTAATCATCGTATTCCGTGAGCGTATCGCAGAATGCAAAAATGAGCTTGCTCTGATAATCATCGCATCACTTCCTAGCCCTAAAATTTCAGTGTATGCCATTTTATGGTCAATAATAGCATGTGTCCTGAAGTAAGGGATAAAATACTGTTTTGTATATCTAATGTAAAAATTGCAAAAAAGCAAAAAGTGTAAAGTTGTTTGTTTTAGACCATTTCCACAAGGGCAGGGCAGATGTTCAAGATTTTTATTAAAACCAAGTGGAAAGCAGAGAGAATATTTTATGCTCCCATCCCTAAGGCGAAAGAGAATGCTCCTGTTCCATCTTCCAATATTCCTTTTCAGATAATCCTGTGGGGAGACTTTATTATAGCCCGGACAGGACGAGATGGAGATATATCTGCTTATTGATGATTTGGGAAACTCTGAGCGTTCTCTGTCCCTTCGGAATGAGTCATATAGTAGCTCTCTCACTGTCTTAATGTTCGTGCTCTCTGCGTTATGATGATGGAAAAAGGTGTGTTCTAAATCTACGCTAGATAGACTTTCTTTTACAGCATTCAGCCATGGTATAGACCAGCCCCTATCGCACTTGAGGCAATCACTGATTATTTCCTGTGTTAAAATTGCTGTCGGGTTTTGCCATATCTTCAGCCAGAATAAAGCTGGCCGGGATTTAATAAAATCCTCAACATAGTGCAGGTTTAACTCTTTGTGGCATATGTAGGTGGGTGAAGATATTTGTGCCCCCAAAACCTTCCTGCAAAATCTGTTTTCTTCTGTTTGGATGCCGCTACTTTTGGTGTACCCCCACACCTCAGCACCATAAGTTGCGGTACGTAGGCATTGGGATTTATAAATTTGTATTAGGGGCAACATCACCTCGGCCCCCTTTGGCTGTTGTAAACTAATGATAGAGTTAACTGCCTTGGCAAGTTTGTTTCTGCCATGTGCTACATGTGCCGACCAAGAGCCTGTGTCTGAAAAAATCAGACCCAGATACGGGAAGGTGCTTGTGCTTTTTAAGATGTTATCTCCTGAAGCTATGTGATTGATGCGGTGTTTGTTAGGCCCGCAAGACATGATATATGACTTCTTAAAGTTGGTACACAAATCTAAACCAGCCATAAAGGAGACAAAACCCGTGATTAAAGTGCGTAGTGCTTTGGGTGTACGGCCCATCAAAATCGCGTCGTCAGCGTATAGGAGTACTGGGAGTAAATTACCATTGATATTCGGCACATCGCATGAAAGATTAGACAGGGATTTATTTAATTCATTTATATACAGAATAAAAAGTAGGGTGGCCAAGACACAACCTTGTCTGACCCCTCTGCCAATTAAAATATCCCCGGAGACCTCTCCCTCGTTGTTTATCCTAACACGTGCTTTTAGGTCTCTATGCAAGTGTGCTAAAAAATTAACTAGTGTCTCATCTAATCCATAGTTTAAAAGAATCTCCCAGAGTTTCGAGCGATTTACGAAATCAAACGCTGACGATAGGTCCATAAAACCCAAATACAGGGGGACTTTTTTGGCAACAGTATACTTGCCTAAAATGAGATTTAAATTCAAGCATTGTTCAACTGTCCCCACATTACTTCTAAAACCCAGCTGGCAGGGGTGGAGGATATGATTTTCCTCTGCCCAGAGCCTAACTCTATTAAAGATCACCCTGCCCAGAATCTTCAATGTATTGTCTATTAGAGATATAGGGCGGTAACAGCTGGGATTTGATCTGTCATCCTTTTTAAAAATGGGTACGATAACGCTACTTGACCAGGTATCTGGAATTTTGGTGTTAGACAAATTGTTAAAAACATTACACAACAAAGGGGACCAAAAATCTGGTTCGGATTTAATTAAAGCAATTGATAGTCCGTCAGGGCCAGGGGCTTTATTCCCTGCACTTTGATTAATAGCATCTTCCACTTCAGAGATGGAAATAGCAACCTTGATTTCTGTACAAGAGGGGTCTGTTATTACTGGGGCTGTATATATTTTTGCAAAGTGCTCCTCCCATGACTTAGTTGGTATAATACAGTTAATGGGGGTTAAATTGGATCCCATGGACCTCAGAGCTTTTACTTTGCCCCAGAACCCAGTCACATCTTTAAGTACAGCAGTACGTGCAAGTGAATCCCACCTTTCCTTTAGAATCTCGTCAGTGCGTGATTTAGTTGCTTTTTTATAGCTTCTTCTCAAGGCTTTAACCAATATCGTGTTCCGGGGTTTTTCCTGCAAGTGCCTTACGAAGGTCCCGGTTGACCCGTGAGCAAGCCCCATCAAACCATCTGTTGCTCTTGTTATGTTGCCTAATGGGTTTGGAAATTTCCTGTTTAATGGCAGAACATAACCCGACAAAAGCCTCAACAATCTCTGAGTCTTGGCAATCACTGGACAGACATGTTTCCACAATTAGAGGATGAGATTTTATAATTTGCTCGAGTAAGAATTTATTATCAATGCCTTTCCAAATGACTCTGCATTTATCGGTGGATGCGACCAAGTCCCTTGCCCCAATTTCTTTCCTTTTAGTGAATTTATTAACAAATTTGATGGTTGTCGAAATTGGGTTGTGATCACTATAACAAGTTGATAAAACCTCGGCCTTGACAAGACAATTCTCAAGGGCCGATGATATAAAAACATAATCGATGGTAGAAGAGCAGCCACGACCTATTTAGGTGGGCAACTGATCGGTATCGGGTAGTCCGCCAGCTTTTGCCATGACATTGGTTAGGTCCCTAGAGGATAGATGATTGAACAGTTCTTCCCCTCTTTTACAAGGAATTATTGGGGGGGATGAAGCTATGGTGTTCTGCATTCTATTATATAAATGTGCATTGAAGTCTCCTCCTAAACAGATACCATCCAGTTTCCCAAACTTATTACCCTCTAGCATATCATCAATAAAATCAAATAAAATGATAAAATTCTTATTGGGCAGTGATTTAAAATCATTATTATAAAAGTTTATGAAACATAACGTAATCCCGTTTGAGTATATTGTGGCCTGAAGATGACTATCATTTGTCCCCAAGGGTTTAATGCTGCATCCTGCAGTAATCTTTATCCATGTGGATAAGCCCCCACTAGGTCGCCCAGCTTCAGGGCTAGGGGCGATGCTATTAAGGCAAACAAAACCCTCAAGTAATAAACTACTGGTACTCCAAGTCTCCTGAAACATTAAGACATCAAAACTGCTGACCATTTTAGTCCACTCTACAATGTTCATTTTTGATTTTAGGCCAGCGATGTTCCAACTTAATATTTTTAGGTGTTGGGCAGAGGACGTATGTACACAGTTGGAAGTACTTGAGGTAATACACTCTACCAAACAAGCTGTTTGGAGATTCTCGGTAGGACTAGGTTTGGACATAACCTGGTTCGCTATTGATGCCTCCCGAGACTTTATTGCAGTGTTTAAAAGTTTGCATGGGAGTCAATCCTGGCCCTCCAAATCGGTCAGAACTTCGAACCGGTTATGTACGGGATAAGTCACAGAGATAGGGTGATGATTACTTTGAGGTGGTCTGTAGAAGAAGCCCAGTGGTAAGGCAGTTATGGCCGTTACAGTATTAGGGTGGATAATATTGCGTTTTAAAATACTTTTTACCAGGGGAGGGTACCTGAAATTTATGACTATACAGTCCCCCACAATATTTTTTGTCAGGGAACCAACCCATCCTACCCGTCTCACCATCAAAATTGCATTAGCAGACTCCATGCCCATCCCCTTAAACTTACATAGCCAATCAATACACTTGTTCTTAAGTTGGTCCCAAGACTCACTTTGATTCTCTTTTAGAGGTGGTACTCCGGCTAGGATTAAAGCGTAAGGACATGCCTCTGGCGGCAGATTAAGTACCGCAGTGGCATATTTAATGGGCCGGGTGGAAGTAATTGTCTCATGATTAGTAAGTGTAGTTAGGTTGGAGGGTACTATCTCGGGGGGGGCTGCTATTGGGTATGGGGGAGACGGGAAGGGTTAATGGTCACGGGCGCTGATGGCAAGAGTGGTGTGCTAACCAAATTGCTTATTACAGGGTTACTGGGCAAGCGCACCCTCCTGCCGTCACATATAGCACAAATATTGTCTTTGGCAGTTAAAGTGCATATGCCACTTCCTCCTTGAGTCGTCCTGTTGGTAGCCTCCATGTCTTTCAATAGCCGTTCCCCCCTGGATTGATCAATAATAAAAGTTCCTTTCCTTTTTGCGTCTTCTTTCTTTACTAGGCTCCCCAATCTATCCAGACGTTTAAAAATAAGATTAAATTGTTTGTCCATTAAACTTTTCAATTGTTTAAAAGTGGAATCCACAATAGTGTCAATTAGATTCTCAGTTGACCGTCCCTGCATACTATTTGCAAGTATTGGCTCAGTTTGAGTGCACAACAAATTAGTATCTGCTGTGGTGGTCGTTAGGACGTCAGTGCTATTGGTTGGGCCCTGTGAGTGTATGCTTACATTGGCCAGTCCCGCATTTGCTGTAGATTTCCCACGTAACCACAGACTTTGGGGGGTTGGTTGGGTTTTATTGTTGCGAGGGGGTTGTTTCCTTTTCGCAATGGGTACTTTTGTGTTGCCACTCTTCCTTTTTCCCCCAGTGGTCTTGGAAGTTGGGGCTGGTTTAGCAATAATAGGAGCAGCTTCCATGTCCTGCTGTGAGTCGGCTATTTCTATGATGGGAGTCGCAGGCTTATTAACCTCTAAGCCTCCAGATGAAATTTTGTGATGAGTGGAGTTGGCGACTATTATATTAGGTGTTAGCGGCACGGGAGTCAGGGGATCATCATTAACAGCGCCGCAGGACATTAATGAGGGCAGTGTGATTTGACCCAATGATAATCTCCGTTCGGTGTCCTCGATTTCCGACGTAACCAACAAAAAAGCATCTTCTAACATGCTTTCAAGAGCCGGCGTGATAATGGAAGTGCCTCTAGGCCCCACACCAGAAGAGGTTACAGATGATTTCCCCATGATGAATAAGTACGCACACTAACCTTTGTTGAGGTGAAGGGATTGCTTGGCCGGACTGTATCCACAGGGGGTCACGTAGCCGTATGCCACACTCGTTGTACAGCACCCACGAAATTTGCAATAGTGGCCCGCGAAGAGAGGTGGCCCAGCCCAGCCTCTGTTTGCCCCTGACGGCCACAGACGGCCCGCCCTCTGCCCCAGCACAGCCCGGCATCGCCCGCCCGCGTCCCGCGACGCGGAGGCAGCGTCGTTCTTTTAAGCGCCTCGTGGCGCAAACAAGGCGTCTGCGGGTCCGGTGGCGCTCAGGATGCTGGGGGATGTAGTTTCTGCCCTGTCCCCGCTCTGCGGCCGCTAGTGTGGATGGCGGCGGCGGGGGACTGCTGGACAGCAGGTAGGCAGCGCTGGCAAAGGCTGCAGCAGGAAACTCCTCGCGTTGAACAGAAGGACCCGCTCCACCGAGGCAGCGTCGTTCTTTTAAGCGCCTCCTGGCGCAAACAAGGCGTCTGCGGGTCCGGTGGCGCTCAGGATGCTGGGGGATGTAGTTTCTGCCCTGTCCCCGCTCTGCGGCCGCTAGTTTGGATGGCGGCAGCGGGGGACTGCTGGACAGCAGGTAGGCAGCGCTGGCAAAGGCTGCAGCAGGAAACTCCTCGCGTTGAACAGAAGGACCCGCTCCACCGGGGCAGCATCGTTCTTTTAAGCGCCTCGTGGCGCAAACAAGGCGTCTGCGGGTCCGGTGGCGCTCAGGATGCTGGGGGATGTAGTTTCTGCCCTGTCCCCGCTCTGCGGCCGCTAGTGTGGATGGCGGCGGCGGGGGACTGCTGGACAGCAGGTAGGCAGCGCTGGCAAAGGCTGCAGCAGGAAACTCCTGCTTGCTTTCAATTCCATTGCTCCATGTCTAACAAACCTTTATTGAGTAATCAAAGAAAATAATTACAAGTATGTTATAAACCTAATGTTATAACATAGAAATAAAAATAAGATAAGGTGACTATCCTAGACTGGGTTCAAACTCTAGTTAGACACAAGGCTAAATGTTTCAATAACACTATGTGCCACAGCATATAAGATCAAGTTGCAGCAAAATAATTTGACTAAGAAATGAGTTTACACAAATCCATGCATGCATACATTTATAAGACTACCCATCATCTATAATGATCTTCAACAGGGACTTGACCTCCATCACTCAAATCAAATCGAAAGAGTCTGCACCACCAAAATGAACCATCCCATATGTTAGACCTGTCAGCCTTAGGGTGGTCTTCTCCCAAACTTTTTGCCTTACTCCTCTATATTTTTCAGGTCTTACTTTTGTTTAAATTAGGACTCAGTGCACTTTACCACTGCTAACAAGTGTTAATGTATGTGTGCCTACTCCTTAAAACATGGCAACATTGGCTTGTCCCCAATGGGCATATTTAATTTACTTGCAAATGCCTAGAAGCATGGTACTACATGTCCACAGGGCATGTAAATTAAATGCTACTAGTAGGTCTGTCAAACATATTGTACCACCCACTTAAGTAGCCCTTTAAACATACCTCAGGACCACCATTGCATCCTCTATGTGCAGGCCCTGACTGCCTGTGCCTGCCTTCTGTGACCGAGTGCCAGTGTCCTCTTCTCTGATTTTGTGCCCTGAGTGCCTGTGTCCACTTTTTCATTCTGTGCCTGAGTGCCTGTGTCCTTGGTATTGTTGCCCTGATTTGTGCTCCCTTTACTTTTGTTGCCCTGATTGTGCTCCATTTTACTTTTTGTTTCCCTCGTCTCGCCGCGTCACCCCCTCGCCGCCCGTTTTCCAGCCGCCGCGTCCTGGTAGCTCTGCCCCCTTGCACCCCATTGGCCGCCCAGCTCCCACCTCCCAGCTGCTCCTCCCTCCCTCTTCCCCTCATATGGAGGCTGCGCAGTGGTAGAGAGAGCAACCTATGACCCTGGTTCCCAGGCAGGTCGCTCCCCTCACCGCCACGCAGCCCCCAGTGTGACCGCTTCTCGCTGCCGTGCCCTGACTGCCTGTGCCTGCCTTCTGTGACCGAGTGCCAGTGTCCTCTTCTCTGATTTTGTGCCCCGAGTGCCTGTGTCCACTTTTTATTCTGTGCCCCGAGTGCCTGTGTCCTTGGTATTGTTGCCCTGATTTGTGCTCCCTTTGCTTTTGTTGCCCTGATTGTGCTCCCTTTTACTTTTTGTTTCCCTCGTCTCGCCGCGTCACCCCCTCACCGCCCGTTTTCCCGCCGCCATGTCCCGGTAGCGCCGCCCCCTTGCACCCCATTGGCCGCCCCGCTCCCACATCCCAGCTGCTCCTCCCTCCCTCTTCCCCTCATATGGAGGCCGCACAGCGGTAGAGAGAGCGACCTCTGACCCTGGTTCCCAGGCAGGTCGCTCCCCTCACCGCCACGCAGCCCCCAGTGTGACCGCTTCTCGCTGCCATGCCCTGACTGCCTGTGCCTGCCTTCTGTGACCGAGTGCCAGTGTCCTCTTCTCTGATTTTGTGCCCCGAGTGCCTGTGTCCGCTTTTTCATTCTGTGCCCCGAGTGCCTGTGTCCTTGGTATTGTTGCCCTGATTTGTGCTCCCTTTACTTTTGTTGCCCTGATTGTGCTCCCTTTTACTTTTTGTTTCCCTCGTCTCGCCGCGTCACCCCCTCGCCGCCCGTTTTCCCGCCGCCACGTCCCGGTAGCTCTGCCCCCTTGCACCCCATTGGCCGCCCCGCTCCCACCTCCCAGCTGCTCCTCCCTCCCTCTACCCCTCATATGGAGGCCGCGCAGTGGTAGAGAGAGCGACCTCTGACCCTGGTTCCCAGGCAGGTCGCTCCCCTCATTGCCACGCAGCCCCCAGTGTGACCGCTTCTCGCTGCCGTGCCCTGACTGCCTGTGCCTGCCTTCTGTGACCGAGTGCAGTGTCCTCTTCTCTGATTTTGTGCCCCGAGTGCCTGTGTCCGCTTTTTCATTCTGTGCCCCGAGTGCCTGTGTCCTTGGTATTGTTGCCCTGATTTGTGCTCCCTTTACTTTTGTTGCCCTGATTGTGCTCCCTTTTACTTTTTGTTTCCCCCGTCTCGCCGCGTCACCCCCTCACCGACCGTTTTCTCGCCGCCGCGTCCCGGTAGCTCCGCCCCATTGCACCCCATTGGCCACCCCGCTCCCACCTCCCTGCTGCTCCTCCCTCCCTCTTCCCCACATGTGGAGGCCGCGCAGCGGGCGCGCCGCTGGCGCACCGAAGGCGTGCCAAAGGCAAGCCCGTCTGCGCCCGTCCGCGCCTGGACCGCGCCCAGTGGCAGACCCCCTGGCCCCCGCAGTTGCCAGCCCACCCGCCGGACCTACGCCGCCGCCACCGTCGTCGCACTCAACACCAGCCGGATCCCCGGTTGCTGCCGAGCCGCCCCAAGACGCACCCACGGACCCTTCACCTGCCAATCCTGCAAGTCCTCCTTCATCCGGACCCGTACCGCACCCGCCAAGCCAAGCACCAGCAGCAACCACCTGAAGTGCATCCTGCTCAACACCCGCTCCATCCACAGACACGCCGTGGAACTCTGGAACCTGCTCGACACCACATCTCCAGACGTCGCCTTCCTCACAGAAACCTGGATGAACGCCTCCTCAGCGCCCGACATCGCCATCCGGACGGATACAAGATCACCCGGAGGGACCGAGTCAACCAGACAGGAGGAGGCATCGCCATCGTCCACAAGAACACCATCTGCATCACGACCAACTCCGACGACACCCTCACAGCCGCCGAACATCTTCACTTCCAGATACACACCGACCCCAAGACCACACTCAGAGGCACCCTCATCTACAGACCCCCAGGACCCCGCACACAATTCAGCGAAGACATCGCAGACTTCATCAGCCCACACGCCCTCCCCTCCGCTGACTACATTCTCCTAGGGGACCTCAACTTCCACCTGGAGAACAACAACGACAACAACACCACCACCCTGCTGGACAACCTCGCCAACCTCGGACTCAAGCAACTGGTGAACACCCCCACCCACTACGCCGGACACACGCTTGACCCAGTCTTCTCCTCCAGCAAGTACATCTCCTTCAGCCACTCCACCGGACTCCACTGGACAGACCACAGCTGCGTCCACTTCAGCTCCAGAAGAACCACGACTCACCACCACCCGCAACAGGCTCCCCGCAGGAGCTGGAACAAGATCACCACAACCAGCTCTCCACATCACTGAGCCAGAACCATCCCGCCAGCTCAGCAACCCTAACCAAGCAGTCAACAACCTCACACAGTGGATCACCAACTGCGCTGACGACCTCGCACCTCTGAAAAACCATCCCATCAGGCCCAACAGAAAAAAAGCCTCCTGGTTCAACAACGACCTCAAGAACTCCAAGAAGAACTGCCGCACCCTCGAGAAAGCCTGGTGAAGAAACCCGACTACAGACAACATGACCGCCCTCAAGCGCGCCTCCCGCAAACACCACCAGCTGATCCACACCACCAAGAAGACAGCATTCAAAGAACGAATAGACAACAACGCACACAACAGCAAGGAAGTCTTCAGCATCGTCAAAGAGCTCTCCAACCCCAGCGCTGGAAACAACGACATCACTCCCTCACAAGACCTCTGCGACTCACTCGCCTCGTTCTTTCACCGCAAGATCGGCGACATACACAACAGCTTCGGCGCACAGACCACGCACCCAACCACCGAACTGATGCCCCCCAACACAACCCTCCGCGCCTGGACCCCAGTCAGCACCGAAGACACCATCCACACGATGAACACCATCCACTCCGGATCACCAACCGACCCATGCCCCCACCATGTCTTCAACAAGGCCGACTCCGTCATCGCACCCCAACTCCGGGACATCATCAACTGCTCCTTCAACACCGCCACCTTCCCGTAGAGCTGGAAGCATGCCAAACTCAGCGCCCTCCTGAAGAAACCATCAGCAGACCCCACCGACCTCAAGAACTACCGCCCCATCTCGCTCCTCCCGTTTCCTGCCAAAGTCATCGAGAAGACCGTCAACAGACAGCTAGCTGCCTTCCTCGAGGCAAACGGATCCCTCGACCACTCACAGTCCGGCTTCTGAGCCAACCACAGCACCGAGACCGCCTTCATCGCAGCCACTGACGACATCCGAGCCCTGCTCGACAATGGGGAAACAGCGGCCCTCATCCTCCTGGACCTCTCCGCAGCGTTCGATACTGTCTGCCACCGCACCCTAGTGCAGCGCCTCAGCAACATCAGAATCCAAGAGAAGGCACTAGAGTGGAGCATCTCGTTCCTCGCCGGAAGAACCCAGAGAGTCCGCCTCCCCCCGTTCAGATCCGAGGCCACCGAAGTCATCTGCGGCGTACCACAAGGATCATCACTCAGCCCCACCCTCTTCAACGTCTACATGAGCCCCCTCACAGCCATTGCACGCCAACACAACCTCAACATCATCTCCTACGCCGACGACACCCAGCTGATCCTCTCCCTCACCAATGACCCAGCCACCGCCAGAACCAACCTACACGAAGGGATGAAAGACGTTGCCGAGTGGATGATGAACAGCCGCCTGAAACTGAACTCAGACAAGACAGAAGTCCTCATCCTTGGACCATCACCCTCTGCCTGGGACGACTCCTGGTGGCCCCCTGCCCTGGGCAGCGTACCCAAACCAACGGACCACGCACGCAACCTGGGCTTTATCCTGGACTCCTCCCTCTCGATGACCAGACAAGTCAATGCCGTCTTATCATCATGCTTCAAGATCCAACGCATGCTCCGAAAGATCTTCCGATTGATCCCCACCGAAACCAGGAAGACGGTCACCCAGGCACTCGTCACCAGCCGACTGGACTACGGAAACACCCTCTACACCGGAACCACAGCCAAACTACAGAAAAGACTCCAACGCATCCAGAACGCCTCCGCATGACTCATCCTTGACATCCCCCGACACAGCCACATCTCCAGACACCTGAGAGACCTGCACTGGCTCCCTGTCAGCAAGAGAATCACGTTCCGACTCCTCACCCATGCACACAAGGCCCTCCACAACCTGGGCCCTAGGTACCTCAACAACTGCCTGACCTTCTACACTCCCACCCGCCAGCTACGATCGACCAGCCATGCCCTCGCCGCCGTTCCACGCATTCGAAGAGCCACCATGGGAGGAAGATCCTTCTCCTACCTGGCAGCCAAGACTTGGAACTCCCTCCCCATCCACCTCCGTCTGACCCAAGACCACCTCTCCTTCAGGAAGCAACTCAGGACCTGGCTGTTCAAGCAGTAGCGGTCCCCCCTACCCCAGCGCCTTGAGACCCTCCGGGTGAGTAGCGTGCTCTCGAAATTTCTTGATTGATTGATTGATTGATTTAGACCTGGCAAAAAAAACCTTTTGAATTTAACTAGAAAACTATAAGATTGACTAGAACCAAAGCACACTTTATTTTCCAAAATCAATAGATTAAATAAAGATCAATTTGCTTACATGTATTATTTATTAATGATACGATGCAGAGGTGTAGTTCATAATTCTTTAAGCTGAAGTGTCATAAAAATGTTGCTTCTCATTGTATGTGCTGTCAGTATACAACCTGATGTAGATCAATACTACATTAGCAGTTTTGTTGTAAAAACCCAATGATTTCAGGTAATTACACCCTTTATCAGGGTAGCTACAAACAAATAAACAAAACAATACACTATCACATATTATTCTGCTGGAACAGATTCTTACATGAACAAGAGGAAAGCTTGAAAAACACAAGAAAGGAAAAACACTCTCCTTAATTATTCAAATGTGACTGAACTAAATAACACATCCTGGAGTTAACTAGTATATTAGTGTGGAAAAACCTTGAAATAGTTTGTTAAAAGTGAGTTCAATTTGCAGTGCAAGCAAGCAACACAAATCGCAAGATGCCTCTGAAACATGCTGCAGACAAGCGATACTCATGGTTTGCATATACATACACATGTACCCAACAAATGTGTCACATAATTGTTATTGCAAAATATTCATCGTTGTTTAACCACGATACAACACTGATATTAGTACAGGTCTGAAAGGCCTGACACAAAATCCTGAATAAATGCTCCCATGTGGCTTGCGATTAACTGCATGTTGTTCAAAATAATGAGGAAATTATGAAAAGCCATGCATATATTATTTTAAGTAACTACAATACTCAACATTCATTGTGAATGATGTGATAAACAAACTTGCTTACTGAATATACATATTGCAATTCTCAACAAAATATGTTGTTTAACAGCGGTCCATCCAAAGGCAGGAGAAAGTAATCAATCTGTAAATTTAACATACAAAAAACTGTGTTAAGGCTTGTGTCATTATCTTTAACATTAGTGCACGTGCTAGCATTAAAGCCTACTTATTAAGCAGCAGAAGCTGCGTCTTCAAAGAATCCCTGATATTTAAGTCTTGCCTAGGCAGCACTTGAGCTGTCTCGTTGAGACATGCAGTATATACTGTAGCAGGGAAGCTTTGTTCAATCTCCACCCACTCACTGCCCATCTTTTGGATTGGCTTACATCCTAAATGCAGCATTGTGATTGGTTTTCGGTTTGTTAGTCCCTCCTCCTGACTGCCATGTCGTCATTTGTATACTTCCACGGCTATCGGCCCCTTTACTTTAAAAACTATTTTGTTCCCGTGGCTCACCCCCTCCCCTTTAGCAGTCTCTAACTTCTTGGGCCACCACCATCCCCCCTGCACTCCCCTTTGTGACTTTTTGGCTGCCCGCACTCCTGTTTGAAATACAATAGGTCTTGCATAAATATTCTATTGCATTGCAAATGCTTGTTTTTAAAGTAGTGTGCATTAACATGCGCGCAATGCCTTACATCCTACGCATGCGCGCCACATGAACACTTCGTGGCCATGTTTAATAAGGGATGTGAGTGCCAAAATCCCAACACCACCCATTCTTCCACCGGGCGATAATTTGTTTACGTGCAACTGAGGACGGAGGTCACGGAGCCGTCTTCCTCCCTCCCTGCCCGGCCTCGCCCTTCACTGCCTTTTGCTGTGGGACCTTCTGCCGCTCCAGTTAAAGTGTCTTTAGTGAGATATATTCTAACAGCAATTGATAGTCCGTCAGGGCCAGGGGCTTTATTCCCTGCACTTTGATTAATAGCATCTTCCACTTCAGAGATGGAAATAGCAACCTTGATTTCTGTACAAGAGGGGTCTGTTATTACTGGGGCTGTATATATTTTTGCAAAGTGCTCCTCCCATGACTTAGTTGGTATAATACAGTTAATGGGGGTTAAATTGGATCCCATGGACCTCAGAGCTTTTACTTTGCCCCAGAACCCAGTCACATCTTTAAGTACAGCAGTACGTGCAAGTGAATCCCACCTTTCCTTTAGAATCTCGTCAGTGCGTGATTTAGTTGCTTTTTTATAGCTTCTTCTCAAGGCTTTAACCAATATCGTGTTCCGGGGTTTTTCTGCAAGTGCCTTACGAAGGTCCCGGTTGGCCCGTGAGCAAGCCCCATCAAACCATCTGTTGCTCTTGTTATGTTGCCTAATGGGTTTGGAAATTTCCTGTTTAATGGCAGAACATAACCCGACAAAAGCCTCAACAATCTCTGAGTCTTGGCAATCACTGGACAGACATGTTTCCACAATTAGAGGATGAGATTTTATAATTCGCTCGAGTAAGAATTTATTATCAATGCCTTTCCAAATGACTCTGCATTTATCGGTGGATGCGACCAAGTCCCTTGCCCCAATTTCTTTCCTTTTAGTGAATTTATTAACAAATTTGATGGTTGTCGAAATTGGGTTGTGATCACTATAACAAGTTGATAAAACCTCGGCCTTGACAAGACAATTCTCAAGGGCCGATGATATAAAAACATAATCGATGGTAGAAGAGCAGCCACGACCTATTTAGGTGGGCAACTGATCGGTATCGGGTAGTCCGCCAGCTTTTGCCATGACATTGATTAGGTCCCTAGAGGATAAATGATTGAACAGTTCTTCCCCTCTTTTACAAGGAATTATTGGGGGGGATGAAGCTATGGTGTTCTGCATTCTATTATATAAATGTGCATTGAAGTCTCCTCCTAAACAGATACCATCCAGTTTCCCAAACTTATTACCCTCTAGCATATCATCAATAAAATCAAATAAAATGATAAAATTCTTATTGGGCAGTGATTTAAAATCATTATAATAAAAGTTTATGAAACATAACGTAATCCCGTTTGAGTATATTGTGGCCTGAAGATGACTATCATTTGTCCCCAAGGGTTTAATGCTGCATCCTGCAGTAATCTTTATCCATGTGGATAAGCCCCCACTAGGTCGCCCAGCTTCAGGGCTAGGGGCGATGCTATTAAGGCAAACAAAACCCTCAAGTAATAAACTACTGGTACTCCAAGTCTCTTGAAACATTAAGACATCAAAACTGCTGACCATTTTAGTCCACTCTACAATGTTCATTTTTGATTTTAGGCCAGCGATGTTCCAACTTAATATTTTTAGGTGTTGGGCAGAGGACGTATGTACACAGTTGGAAGTACTTGAGGTAATACACTCTACCAAACAAGCTGTTTGGAGATTCTCGGTAGGACTAGGTTTGGACATAACCTGGTTCGCTATTGATGCCTCCCGAGACTTTATTGCAGTGTTTAAAAGTTTGCATGGGAGTCAATCCTGGCCCTCCAAATCGGTCAGAACTTCGAACCGGTTATGTACGGGATAAGTCACAGAGATAGGGTGATGATTACTTTGAGGTGGTCTGTAGAAGAAGCCCAGTGGTAAGGCAGTTATGGCCGTTACAGTATTAGGGTGGATAATATTGCGTTTTAAAATACTTTTTACCAGGGGAGGGTACCTGAAATTTATGACTATACAGTCCCCCACAATATTTTTTGTCAGGGAACCAACCCATCCTACCCGTCTCACCATCAAAATTGCATTAGCAGACTCCATGCCCATCCCCTTAAACTTACATAGCCAATCAATACACTTGTTCTTAAGTTGGTCCCAAGACTCACTTTGATTCTCTTTTAGAGGTGGTACTCCGGCTAGGATTAAATCGTAAGGACATGCCTCTGGCGGCAGATTAAGTACCGCAGTGGCATATTTAATGGGCCGGGTGGAAGTAATTGTCTCATGATTAGTAAGTGTAGTTAGGTTGGAGGGTACTATCTCGGGGGGGGCTGCTATTGGGTATGGGGGGAGACGGGAAGGGTTAATGGTCACGGGCGCTGATGGCAAGAGTGGTGTGCTAACCAAATTGCTTATTACAGGGTTACTGGGCAAGCGCACCCTACTGCCGTCACATATAGCACAAATATTGTCTTTGGCAGTTAAAGTGCATATGCCACTTCCTCCTTGAGTCGACCTGTTGGTAGCCTCCATGTCTTTCAATAGCCGTTCCCCCCTGGATTGATCAATAATAAAAGTTCCTTTCCTTTTTGCGTCTTCTTTCTTTACTAGGCTCCCCAATCTATCCAGACGTTTAAAAATAATATTAAATTGTTTGTCCATTAAACTTTTCAATTGTTTAAAAGTGGAATCCACAATAGTGTCAATTAGATTCTCAGTTGACCGTCCCTGCATACTATTTGCAAGTATTGGCTCAGTTTGAGTGCACAACGAATTAGTATCTGCTGTGGTGGTCGTTAGGACGTCAGTGCTATTGGTTGGGCCCTGTGAGTGTATGCTTACATTGGCCAGTCCCGCATTTGCTGTAGATTTCCCACGTAACCACAGACTTTGGGGGGTTGGTTGGGTTTTATTGTTGCGAGGGGGTTGTTTCCTTTTCGCAATGGGTACTTTTGTGTTGCCACTCTTCCTTTTTCCCCCAGTGGTCTTGGAAGTTGGGGCTGGTTTAGCAATAATAGGAGCAGCTTCCATGTCCTGCTGTGAGTCGGCTATTTCTATGATGGGAGTCGCAGGCTTATTAACCTCTAAGCCTCCAGATGAAATTTTGTGATGAGTGGAGTTGGCGACTATTATATTAGGTGTTAGCGGCACGGGAGTCAGGGGATCATCATTAACAGCGCCGCGGGACATTAATGAGGGCAGTGTGATTTGACCCAATGATAATCTCCGTTCGGTGTCCTCGATTTCCGACGTAACCAACAAAAAAGCATCTTCTAACATGCTTTCAAGAGCCGGCGTGATAATGGAAGTGCCTCTAGGCCCCACACCAGAAGAGGTTACAGATGATTTCCCCATGATGAATAAGTACGCACACTAACCTTTGTTGAGGTGAAGGGATTGCTTGGCCGGACTGTATCCACAGGGGGTCACGTAGCCGTATGCCACACTCGTTGTACAGCACCCACGAAATTTGCAATAGTGGCCCGCGAAGAGAGGTGGCCCAGCCCAGCCTCTGTCTGCCCCTGACGGCCACAGACGGCCCGCCCTCTGCCCCGGCTCAGCCCGGCATCGCCCGCCCGCGTCCCGCGACGCGGAGGCAGCGTCGTTCTTTTAAGCGCCTCGTGGCGCAAACAAGGCGTCTGCGGGTCCGGTGGCGCTCAGGATGCTTGGGGATGTAGTTTCTGCCCTGTCCCCGCTCTGCGGCCGCTAGTGTGGATGGCGGCGGCGGGGGACTGCTGGACAGCAGGTAGGCAGCGCTGGCAAAGGCTGCAGCAGGAAACTCCTCGCGTTGAACAGAAGGACCCGCTCCACCGAGGCAGCGTCGTTCTTTTAAGCGCCTCCTGGCGCAAACAAGGCGTCTGCGGGTCCGGTGGCGCTCAGGATGCTGGGGGATGTAGTTTCTGCCCTGTACCCGCTCTGCGGCCGCTAGTTTGGATGGCGGCAGCGGGGGACTGCTGGACAGCAGGTAGGCAGCGCTGGCAAAGGCTGCAGCAGGAAACTCCTCGCGTTGAACAGAAGGACCCGCTCCACCGGGGCAGCGTCGTTCTTTTAAGCGCCTCGTGGCGCAAACAAGGCGTCTGCGGGTCCGGTGGCGCTCAGGATGCTGGGGGATGTAGTTTCTGCCCTGTCCCCGCTCTGCGGCCGCTAGTGTGGATGGTGGCGGCGGGGGACTGCTGGACAGCAGGTAGGCAGCGCTGGCAAAGGCTGCAGCAGGAAACTCCTGCTTGCTTTCAATTCCATTGCTCCATGTCTAACAAACCTTTATTGAGTAATCAAAGAAAATAATTACAAGTATGTTATAAACCTAATGTTATAACATAGAAATAAAAATAAGATAAGGTGACTATCCTAGACTGGGTTCAAACTCTAGTTAGACACAAGGCTAAATGTTTCAATAACACTATGTGCCACAGCATATAAGATCAAGTTGCAGCAAAATAATTTGACTAAGAAATGAGTTTACACAAATCCATGCATGCATACATTTATAAGACTACCCATCATCTATAATGATCTTCAACAGGGACTTGACCTCCATCACTCAAATCAAATCGAAAGAGTCTGCACCACCAAAATGAACCATCCCATATGTTAGACCTGTCAGCCTTAGGGTGGTCTTCTCCCAAACTTTTTGCCTTACTCCTCTATATTTTTCAGGTCTTACTTTTGTTTAAATTAGGACTCAGTGCACTTTACCACTGCTAACAAGTGTTAATGTATGTGTGCCTACTCCTTAAAACATGGCAACATTGGCTTGTCCCCAATGGGCATATTTAATTTACTTGCAAATGCCTAGAAGCATGGTACTACATGTCCACAGGGCATGTAAATTAAATGCTACTAGTAGGTCTGTCAAACATATTGTACCACCCACTTAAGTAGCCCTTTAAACATACCTCAGGACCACCATTGCATCCTCTATGTGCAGGCCCTGACTGCCTGTGCCTGCCTTCTGTGACCGAGTGCCAGTGTCCTCTTCTCTGATTTTGTGCCCTGAGTGCCTGTGTCCACTTTTTCATTCTGTGCCTGAGTGCCTGTGTCCTTGGTATTGTTGCCCTGATTTGTGCTCCCTTTACTTTTGTTGCCCTGATTGTGCTCCATTTTACTTTTTGTTTCCCTCGTCTCGCCGCGTCACCCCCTCGCCGCCCGTTTTCCAGCCGCCGCGTTCTGGTAGCTCTGCCCCCTTGCACCCCATTGGCCGCCCAGCTCCCACCTCCCAGCTGCTCCTCCCTCCCTCTTCCCCTCATATGGAGGCTGCGCAGTGGTAGAGAGAGCAACCTATGACCCTGGTTCCCAGGCAGGTCGCTCCCCTCACCGCCACGCAGCCCCCAGTGTGACCGCTTCTCGCTGCCATGCCCTGACTGCCTGTGCCTGCCTTCTGTGACCGAGTGCCAGTGTCCTCTTCTCTGATTTTGTGCCCCGAGTGCCTGTGTCCGCTTTTTCATTCTGTGCCCCGAGTGCCTGTGTCCTTGGTATTGTTGCCCTGATTTGTGCTCCCTTTACTTTTGTTGCCCTGATTGTGCTCCCTTTTACTTTTTGTTTCCCTCGTCTCGCCGCGTCACCCCCTCGCCGCCCGTTTTCCCGCCGCCACGTCCCGGTAGCTCTGCCCCCTTGCACCCCATTGGCCGCCCCGCTCCCACCTCCCAGCTGCTCCTCCCTCCCTCTACCCCTCATATGGAGGCCGCGCAGTGGTAGAGAGAGCGACCTCTGACCCTGGTTCCCAGGCAGGTCGCTCCCCTCATTGCCACGCAGCCCCCAGTGTGACCGCTTCTCGCTGCCGTGCCCTGACTGCCTGTGCCTGCCTTCTGTGACCGAGTGCAGTGTCCTCTTCTCTGATTTTGTGCCCCGAGTGCCTGTGTCCGCTTTTTCATTCTGTGCCCCGAGTGCCTGTGTCCTTGGTATTGTTGCCCTGATTTGTGCTCCCTTTACTTTTGTTGCCCTGATTGTGCTCCCTTTTACTTTTTGTTTCCCCCGTCTCGCCGCGTCACCCCCTCACCGACCGTTTTCTCGCCGCCGCTTCCCGGTAGCTCCGCCCCATTGCACCCCATTGGCCACCCCGCTCCCACCTCCCTGCTGCTCCTCCCTCCCTCTTCCCCACATGTGGAGGCCGCGCAGCGGGCGCGCCGCTGGCGCACCGAAGGCGTGCCAAAGGCAAGCCCGTCTGCGCCCGTCCGCGCCTGGACCGCGCCCAGTGGCAGACCCCCTGGCCCCCGCAGTTGCCAGCCCACCCGCCGGACCTACGACGCCGCCACCGTCGTCGCACTCAACACCAGCCGGATCCCCAGTTGCTGCCGAGCCGCCCCAAGACGCACCCACGGACCCTTCACCTGCCAATCCTGCAAGTCCTCCTGCATCCGGACCCGTACCGCACCCGCCAAGCCAAGCACCAGCAGCAACCACCTGAAGTGCATCCTGCTCAACACCCGCTCCATCCACAGACACGCCGTGGAACTCTGGAACCTGCTCGACACCACATCTCCAGACGTCGCCTTCCTCACAGAAACCTGGATGAACGCCTCCTCAGCGCCCGACATCGCCATCCGGACGGATACAAGATCACCCGGAGGGACCGAGTCAACCAGACAGGAGGAGGCATCGCCATCGTCCACAAGAACACCATCTGCATCACGACCAACTCCGACGACACCCTCACAGCCGCCGAACATCTTCACTTCCAGATACACACCGACCCCAAGACCACACTCAGAGGCACCCTCATCTACAGACCCCCAGGACCCCGCACACAATTCAGCGAAGACATCGCAGACTTCATCAGCCCACACGCCCTCCCCTCCGCTGACTACATTCTCCTAGGGGACCTCAACTTCCACCTGGAGAACAACAACGACAACAACACCACCACCCTGCTGGACAACCTCGCCAACCTCGGACTCAAGCAACTGGTGAACACCCCCACCCACTACGCCGGACACACGCTTGACCCAGTCTTCTCCTCCAGCAAGTACATCTCCTTCAGCCACTCCACCGGACTCCACTGGACAGACCACAGCTGCGTCCACTTCAGCTCCAGAAGAACCACGACTCACCACCACCCGCAACAGGCTCCCCGCAGGAGCTGGAACAAGATCACCACAACCAGCTCTCCACATCACTGAGCCAGAACCATCCCGCCAGCTCAGCGGACCCTAACCAAGCAGTCAACAACCTCACACAGTGGATCACCAACTGCGCTGACGACCTCGCACCTCTGAAAAACCATCCCATCAGGCCCAACAGAAAAAAAGCCTCCTGGTTCAACAACGACCTCAAGAACTCCAAGAAGAACTGCCGCACCCTCGAGAAAGCCTGGTGAAGAAACCCGACTACAGACAACATGACCGCCCTCAAGCGCGCCTCCCGCAAACACCACCAGCTGATCCACACCACCAAGAAGACAGCATTCAAAGAACGAATAGACAACAACGCACACAACAGCAAGGAAGTCTTCAGCATCGTCAAAGAGCTCTCCAACCCCAGCGCTGGAAACAACGACATCACTCCCTCACAAGACATCTGCGACTCACTCGCCTCGTTCTTTCACCGCAAGATCGGCGACATACACAACAGCTTCGGCGCACAGACCACGCACCCAACCACCGAACCGATGCCCCCCAACACAACCCTCCGCGCCTGGACCCCAGTCAGCACCGAAGACACCATCCACACGATGAACACCATCCACTCCGGATCACCAACCGACCCATGCCCCCACCATGTCTTCAACAAGGCCGACTCCGTCATCGCACCCCAACTCCGGGACATCATCAACTGCTCCTTCAACACCTCCACCTTCCCGTAGAGCTGGAAGCATGCCAAACTCAGCGCCCTCCTGAAGAAACCATCAGCAGACCCCACCGACCTCAAGAACTACCGCCCCATCTCGCTCCTCCCGTTTCCTGCCAAAGTCATCGAGAAGACCGTCAACAGACAGCTAGCTGCCTTCCTCGAGGCAAACGGATCCCTCGACCACTCACAGTCCGGCTTCTGAGCCAACCACAGCACCGAGACCGCCCTCATCGCAGCCACTGACGACATCCGAGCCCTGCTCGACAATGGGGAAACAGCGGCCCTCATCCTCCTGGACCTCTCCGCAGCGTTCGATACTGTCTGTCACCGCACCCTAGTGCAGCGCCTCAGCAACATCAGAATCCAAGAGAAGGCACTAGAGTGGAGCATCTCGTTCCTCGCCGGAAGAACCCAGAGAGTCCGCCTCCCCCCGTTCAGATCCGAGGCCACCGAAGTCATCTGCGGCGTACCACAAGGATCATCACTCAGCCCCACCCTCTTCAACGTCTACATGAGCCCCCTCACAGCCATTGCACGCCAACACAACCTCAACATCATCTCCTACGCCGACGACACCCAGCTGATCCTCTCCCTCACCAATGACCCAGCCACCGCCAGAACCAACCTACACGAAGGGATGAAAGACGTTGCCGAGTGGATGATGAACAGCCGCCTGAAACTGAACTCAGACAAGACAGAAGTCCTCATCCTTGGACCATCACCCTCTGCCTGGGACGACTCCTGGTGGCCCCCTGCCCTGGGCAGCGTACCCAAACCAACGGACCACGCACGCAACCTGGGCTTTATCCTGGACTCCTCCCTCTCGATGACCAGACAAGTCAATGCCGTCTTATCATCATGCTTCAAGATCCAACGCATGCTCCGAAAGATCTTCCGATTGATCCCCACCGAAACCAGGAAGACGGTCACCCAGGCACTCGTCACCAGCCGACTGGACTACGGAAACACCCTCTACACCGGAACCACAGCCAAACTACAGAAAAGACTCCAACGCATCCAGAACGCCTCCGCATGACTCATCCTTGACATCCCCCGACACAGCCACATCTCCAGACACCTGAGAGACCTGCACTGGCTCCCTGTCAGCAAGAGAATCACGTTCCGACTCCTCACCCACGCACACAAGGCCCTCCACAACCTGGGCCCTAGGTACCTCAACAACTGCCTGACCTTCTACACTCCCACCCGCCAGCTACGATCGACCAGCCATGCCCTCGCCGCCGTTCCACGCATTCGAAGAGCCACCATGGGAGGAAGATCCTTCTCCTACCTGGCAGCCAAGACTTGGAACTCCCTCCCCATCCACCTCCGTCTGACCCAAGACCACCTCTCCTTCAGGAAGCAACTCAGGACCTGGCTGTTCAAGCAGTAGCGGTCCCCCCTACCCCAGCGCCTTGAGACCCTCCGGGTGAGTAGCGTGCTCTCGAAATTTCTTGATTGATTGATTGATTGATTTAGACCTGGCAAAAAAAACCTTTTGAATTTAACTAGAAAACTATAAGATTGACTAGAACCAAAGCACACTTTATTTTCCAAAATCAATAGATTAAATAAAGATCAATTTGCTTACATGTATTATTTATTAATGATACGATGCAGAGGTGTAGTTCATAATTCTTTAAGCTGAAGTGTCATAAAAATGTTGCTTCTCATTGTATGTGCTGTCAGTATACAACCTGATGTAGATCAATACTACATTAGCAGTTTTGTTGTAAAAACCCAATGATTTCAGGTAATTACACCCTTTATCAGGGTAGCTACAAACAAATAAACAAAACAATACACTATCACATATTATTCTGCTGGAACAGATTCTTACATGAACAAGAGGAAAGCTTGAAAAACACAAGAAAGGAAAAACACTCTCCTTAATTATTCAAATGTGACTGAACTAAATAACACATCCTGGAGTTAACTAGTATATTAGTGTGGAAAAACCTTGAAATAGTTTGTTAAAAGTGAGTTCAATTTGCAGTGCAAGCAAGCAACACAAATCGCAAGATGCCTCTGAAACATGCTGCAGACAAGCGATACTCATGGTTTGCATATACATACACATGTACCCAACAAATGTGTCACATAATTGTTATTGCAAAATATTCATCGTTGTTTAACCACGATACAACACTGATATTAGTACAGGTCTGAAAGGCCTGACACAAAATCCTGAATAAATGCTCCCATGTGGCTTGCGATTAACTGCATGTTGTTCAAAATAATGAGGAAATTATGAAAAGCCATGCATATATTATTTTAAGTAACTACAATACTCAACATTCATTGTGAATGATGTGATAAACAAACTTGCTTACTGAATATACATATTGCAATTCTCAACAAAATATGTTGTTTAACAGCGGTCAATCCAAAGGCAGGAGAAAGTAATCAATCTGTAAATTTAACATACAAAAAACTGTGTTAAGGCTTGTGTCATTATCTTTAACATTAGTGCACGTGCTAGCATTAAAGCCTACTTATTAAGCAGCAGAAGCTGCGTCTTCAAAGAATCCCTGATATTTAAGTCTTGCCTAGGCAGCACTTGAGCTGTCTCGTTGAGACATGCAGTATATACTGTAGCAGGGAAGCTTTGTTCAATCTCCACCCACTCACTGCCCATCTTTTGGATTGGCTTACATCCTAAATGCAGCATTGTGATTGGTTTTCGGTTTGTTAGTCCCTCCTCCTGACTGCCATGTCGTCATTTGTATACTTCCACGGCTATCGGCCCCTTTACTTTAAAAACTATTTTGTTCCCGTGGCTCACCCCCTCCCCTTTAGCAGTCTCTAACTTCTTGGGCCACCACCATCCCCCCTGCACTCCCCTTTGTGACTTTTTGGCTGCCCGCACTCCTGTTTGAAATACAATAGGTCTTGCATAAATGCGAGTTCTATTGCATTGCAAATGCTTGTTTTTAAAGTAGTGTGCATTAACATGCGCGCAATGCCTTACATCCTACGCATGCGCGCCACATGAACACTTCGTGGCCATGTTTAATAAGGGATGTGAGTGCCAAAATCCCAACACCACCCATTCTTCCACCGGGCGATAATTTGTTTACGTGCAACTGAGGACGGAGGTCACGGAGCCGTCTTCCTCCCTCCCTGCCCGGCCACGCCCTTCACTGCCTTTTGCTGTGGGACCTTCTGCCGCTCCAGTTAAAGTGTCTTTAGTGAGATATATTCTAACAGCTCCCGCAGGAACGATGTGCGATTCTGTTTACCTTAACAAATAGACCTGTGAGCACAATTCCTGAATCTGAACACATTACTTCATTACATGAAGCAGAGAATACACGCATCGAAGCTGCAAATAATAAACCCATATTCTGCCGTGCAGACGTGCGAAAGTAAAATAGATTGTTGCAGCTTTTGTCGGGTTGACTATAAAAGCGAGGATAGAAAGTGGATTTTTCAAGGCAATTGTGATGGAGTCTGGCTGTATATTGATCGTATTGCAACATGTTGGATACCTTGGGGCAGGTGCGAGCGTGCAGTATTTATTTGCACGAGTATCCACCCTTTGTGTGAGTATGTAGACGCAGTGTCCATGTTTCTGTGGAATTGTGTGTCTGGGGTCCCGTATGTGTCTGGTGTCCCATGCGTGCGGTGCTCTATGGGTCGAGGTCCTGTGCGCAGACTTTCACCAGTGTTTATGAAGCCGAGGAGTCTCGGGAACCCAGGCACAACTCCCGCCCCTCTCTCTTCCTCCAAACATCCCTTCTCACAGCTTTTGCTCTCACTCACCCCAAGCCTTCCTTCCCTGCTATTATCCCTGTCACTCCCCCATCCTTGTTCTACCCTCCACTTCCGCACTCCTGGATCTTGAATCTTCCGCCCCCACTCCCTCCCGCCTCGAAACGGCACACAAATAGGATGCACAAGAAGCAGCAGCGGTCTGGTAGCACCGCAGCTCTTGGGCAGAACCATAGAGCTGGACAACAGTAAAAAAATGAGCAGTAGGGGGCGCCCTCCATGCGGTGCAGTAAATGCTATGCAAAGCAGAGGGAGTCCAGACCAACACTGATTGTAGTAAAGCACTTCTCTTGGTCCTGGAAGTGCACTAGATGCAGGGAAGTGGGGAAAGCTGACACTGCAACAACAGCGCCTCAGCAGCACTTCTCTGCCTTGCACTGGATGTAGTAAGCAGAAAAGTTAGGATGACTGCAGCACAGTACTGTTTCCAGTGAACCATTTGAAGAACTTCCAGCAACACTGCTCCTGGTGCAGTTCTCTCCGTCTCTATGCCAGTACACAGCGCCTCCTGTCTCTCCGTAGTACGCAAAGCCACTGCCTGTCAGTGAGCAGTGCACAGACGCTCTCTACTCCCTGTCTCTAGGAAGTATTCAGCCCTCTCCTATCTGTGCAGAGTACACCAACCCTCTCTACCTGCCTCTGGGCAGTACGCAGACACCCCTGCCTATATAAAGTACACTGACCACCCTCTCCCTGTCTGTAACAGTACACAGCCCCCACTATCCCCTTAGCCCCTGCAGAGTACACCGACCCTCCCTCCTTGTGCGCAAACACCCCTGCCAGTGCAAAGTACACCAACCCCCCTCTCCCTATGTGTGGAAAGTACACAGCCCGCACCCCACTCCCTCCCGCCTCGAAATGGCACACAAATAGGCTGCACAAGAAGCAGCAGTGGTGTATTCGGCACAGCGTAGCGCTCTGGCAGCACCACAGCTTTCGGGCAGAACCATAGAGCTAGACAACAGAAAAAAAAACAAGCCGTGGGGGAGCCCTCCATACGGTGCCGTAAATGCTGTGCAAAGCAGAGGGAGTCCAGATCAGCACTGATTGTAGTAAAGCACTTCTCTTGGACCTGGAAGTGCACTAGATGCAGGGAAGCAGGGGAAGCTGACACTGCAACAACAGCACCTCAGCAGCACTTCTCTGCCTTGCACTGGATGTAGTAAGCAGCAACGTTAGGATGACTGCAGCGCAGTACTGTTTCCAGTGAACCATTTGAAGAACTTCCAGCAACACTGCTCCTGGTGCAGTTCCCAGGAGAACACTGGATTTGAACTGGAACGAGAGGAGGTGCCTTTTTGCAGCAGTGATTCCAGTGAGCCAGTTTAGCGCTGTGCAGCACTTCTCCACTTCTGACGCTACGAGGGACACTCATTCAGTGTAGCAGGAAGTTCAGTAATTCCAAACTCACCGCTGTCTCAGGTGTGTAGTGAAGAACGAACTCCACTGTGCGGCAGCAGTAACCAGTGATCGCAGTGCCCTCCACTCGGCTGCACTCGCTGCTTTGGTGCTCTGGATGCCATCAGAGGCAGCAGAGAAGATCTCGGTTTCTATGGTGAACCAGATGCGAAGGACGGAGCTCTGGCTGCAGGCGCCCAGCTGTGCCTGAGTCCGGGAATTCAGTGCCGCCAAGTGATCAAGGCTACTGGCCCCCAGAGTAAAGATAGCAGTGCCCCCCCTCAATGACTTGGATGTCTGTGCACAGTGTATAGACCCCCTCCTCCTGTCTTCTGTAGTGCACAGCACCACTACCAACCCTCTCTTCTCAGTGAGCAGTACAGTCCTGTGAGTAGTACACAGCCACCCAGTCTGTGCACAGTACACAGAACAGCTATTCTATGTGAACACTGAGAACCTTTCCTGTTTTTGAGTGGTGCACGGACCGGACCCGTGCTGTCTGTTAGTGCTACACAGACTCCGTCTCTATGCCAGTCCACAGCGCCTCCTGTCTCTCCGTAGTACGCAAAGCCAATGCCTGTCAGTGAGCAGTCCACAGACGCTCTCTACTCCCTGTCTCTAGGAAGTATTCAGCCCTCCCCTATCTGTGCAGAGTACACTGACCATCTCCCTCCCTCCTTTTGGGCAGTACACAGACGCACCCGCCTGTGCAGAGTACACGACCCTCTCTACCTGCCTGTGGGCAGTACTCAGACACCCCTGCCTATATAAAGTAAACTGACCACCCTCTCCCTGTCTGTGACAGTACACAGCCCCCACCATCCCCTTAGCCCCTGCATAGTACACCGACCCGCCCTCCTTTCACGGAAACACCCCTGCCTGTGCTAAGTACACCGACCCCCCTCTCCCTAAGTGTGGGCAGTACACAGCCCGCACCACACCCTCAGCCTATACAAAGTACACCGAGTCCCCTCCTGGGTGACCACGTCATGTTTCTCAGTTCATCGACCCAGTAAGATAAAAGACAGGGTAAACCCCAGACATGATCCTACAGCCACCATTTGTATCTATTTATTTACTGTTAACCAGTCATGGTACACTGTGCTTTAGCTTTTAGCATGTAAAGTTCAAGCATGGTGTGCCACAAATGCTATAAAAGTAAATAAATAGAAAACAAAGGCGGGGGCCAGCTGCACATATTATGCTACATAGCTTAAATCCTTATAAACCCCAAGGGCGAGTAGCCCTTGCAATGGGAAGTCTGTACAGAGTGGTTTGTGGGCTTTCGTTAAATTAAGTAATTTTTAATAATATGACTTAAACACATTGGCAGAGCCAATAGCTCTGGCTAAACACTTACAAGGTCCCAATGGTGAGACCGATTGCATTGCAAATGCTTGTTCTTGCTTGTCAGTGAAACCAAGTTCCCAAAAGGTCGCGAAGTCAGCTGCATAGAAAACCTGATTTTTAAAGTAAGCAATACTTAACCAAATTCAAAAGCGTTGGCTTGAGAAATAAAATTGTGGTTAAAAACTGCATGTACCTGTCCTGGTTAATCACACCACTGTGTAATACGTATTACTGTGCCGATCATCGTGAAGTAAGCCGAAGTGCACAATGTGCATACTATTTATCGCATTGCAACATGTGATGAGGCCTGTGATAAACATAAAGAAAAGATCCTTACCCAAACAGGGGGTATGAAATGAACTTATTTATTTAATCGATAGTAATCAAAATCCAAAACAACATTGTTTTATCGATCAATATGCAATGTCTGACCACAGAGTATATCCAATAGCATAAAAACAAACCATGTAAAGTTATGAGTTTTAACAAGATATTATGACATTTCAGAAGCTTCACATGTTGAAATGTCCAATGGCGATTCCATTGTACAAGGTTTAAGACAAATGCAGTCATAACAGGACGATCATTGCAAATTTCATGGTCTGCCTCAGAAAATCTAGCTTCTTAATGTTGAAAGTAGCCCCCAAAGTTAATTTTAAGTCATTGTCACCAGATGTGTATTTATTCCTATCACTAATCCAGGTACATGTATGAAGCCAAATATTCATCAACATTTCATATGCAGGCTAACTCTCTGCATGTATCTTCTGTCCCTCCATAGCGGGTAAGCTAGGGGTTTTAGACTTTTTCAACACAGCACCCATTATTCTCTCTCAATATAATGCACAAACCACAAAAACAAGTAAGCGAACAATGTCTAATCCCAGCTTGGCTATGCCAAAGGTCAAACAGTCACAGTGCAACTTTGGTAGGAACCAATAAGTTACAGTATGACTATTTTGTGGCTTCTCACCAATCCCAGCACCACTCCTTGGTTGACTAACCAAGTGCTGTGCATTATCCCCGTGAATGGGAAAACAATTACACATCTTTTTACAATGAATGCACATAAATAAACAAAATAAATCTTGCCTACTCAACTTACATAGGAGGAAATCAGTTAGTTATAATACAATTGGTCTCCAAAAAACAAAACAAATGAGACAAGTACCTCTACTGCACCTGTCAAAATGCAATTCACACTAAAGCAGAATCTCATCCAGCGGCAAACAACCTCTGCATCAAAGAGCAAATAGTTACAACCTAATTAGATATGCAAACCATGGAGAGGTAACTCATGAATTCATAGAAATCCCTTGAAAGTGGTGCCTCGCAAAACAATTGCAGTTCAACAATAATATCTCAATATTTTGGAATTCGGACAATCTGATTACTAAATAAATCAATTAAAAAATGACATTTTTTTCTAACCAAAAATCACAAACATGACAAATACATCAAACCAACAATTGAAACAATGATCTACATTGCATAACCAGAGTCCTCACATGCTGCCTAACAGTTCATCACACTACACAAACTACAATACTTCCATAACTCATCATAACACTCTCATTTGCAGGAACCATTCACCCTATTTATACTTACAATACTCTTAGCTCAGGAACAACACCACAAGTCAGGAACTCGGTAAATAATCCACTAAGGAAAATTCACAGAGGAACATCCACTGTGGGTTTAAGAATGCAGACTGAAGTCAGATTTGGTAGAGTTCCAAAAATAAACTTCCTAAAGCAGAAAGGAAGTACTCTTATCCTGCAAACATCCCTTTGTTGCTCATGGGTGAATGAATTGGAGACAGTGCTAAACCTTAATTTCATGAGGAAATGTGTGCCCAACATAAGGCGCAATACAGCAAATCAAAAATACAGTCAATTAGGTAAGGATTTAATGGTTGAGTTCTAGATCAGAAAAATAGATTTGGAAATATGTATTACAATAATTAGAAAGGTGTAGTAAAGAAATGGTAAATAGTAAATGCAAGTGTGTAATGTAATTTTCATAAAAGCATTCAGCAAATACAACAATACAGGATAAAACGGACAATTAGAAAAAGGTCCCAAATGAACAAAAAAATCAATGAGAAATTGGTCAGCATTCCTAGTAGTACTCAAGAGAATCAGGAAAGTCTTCTGACTTGCAACCATATTTGAGGATTTATATAGGGACTTTTCTTATAGACTAACATTTAAAGTGCTAAATCATCATGGTGTTAGCAAAAGAATGACACTTTAAGCAAATCAGAGAGCAAGCCTTTTAAACTCTTATTGCCTTAAAATCTAAGACCTTTTCCACTACATGAATACTGATTCTGCCCACTCTATGATAATGTCATCCAGAAATTGCAGCGCAAATTAGTTACAAAACAACAGCACCTATTGTGAAATAGGGCAACACGGTGAGCTAGCAGAAAGGCCTTTGGGATCTGCAACATTACTGTGCCCAATTGAAAAGTACAATGTTAATGAAAATAAACAAACGACTTCACTAGACTGTGTGCTGCAGAAATAATCAGCAGTGAACTTGTGGAAAGAGACATCCATTTTGAACAAGATAGTGGGGAGGCCTGGTTTGCACATGCCAGGAAAAGGCACTGTAATAAGTCATAGCAAATATGAAAGTAAATGCAAGTTCTGCGTCTTGTTAATAATGCACACATCACAAATGCACACAAACTTTTTATACATTCAAATCAACACCCACAACATCGTACTTACTTTTCAATGAAAGCAATTATGTAAAATGAAATCAGGCCCCGAATGTCTTGAGGGATTCAGCAAATTGCGGTTCCTGTGTTTATTGAAAGAAGCCCTCCTTTTTCTCAGTTTGAGTGGCTATCAACACCGGGACGCCGACGCCATTTTCTCTGCGCCAGTTGGGTACACCCAGCTCCTCTAAAACAATGTGGTTTTCTGAAAAATGTTGAATTGTGATAACACAATGCTGTGAGATGTTTTTAATCGAAATACCCCCGACTCTGGGGGTCAATTGTTTATCTGGCAATCACAAATAGCAGTAAAGCAAAAACAGTGTACAAGTCCAGAGAAATAACATGGCGCATTCTGCTGGGTTTTACATTGTGAACATGCAGAATATTGGCACAGCACAATAACTTCTCAATATTAAAAAAAACAAGTCACTCTTTATTTTGATAGCTGCCATGCTTCTGATTAATATGTAATATGTTTGCAAAATGCTGACTTGTTAAGCCTGTTCACGGATCATTTATGAATTAAAATATTTTGCTGATCAAATATATCCTCCTGCATGTAACTGAAACAGGTGCGTAACTACAATTAATGCAGCAGGTGCAGCTGCAAGGCTGCAAAGGATGCGAGGAGCCTACAGCCTACAAATTGTGGTTCACTTTTGCCCCTGCACTCGGTATTGGGACATGGGGGCAGATTTACAATAACTGGCGCATCCCTGCATATCAGCAGGGATGCGCCAGTTATTGTGCGTCACGGCTCCGCCACCATGGATGCGCTGCATTTACAATGCGGCGCACCATGGGGCAAAAACGGACAGATGTGTGACGCATCTGTGCCGTAAAGGCAGCGCATTTCTGGAGTTGCATCGCAAGCGCAACTCAGCTCCAGCAAGGCTCTGGGGTGCCCTCTCTTTACAATGCTGCGTCAATCCTTACGCCTGCTTCAAGCAGGCGCAGGGTTTTGACGCAGCATGGGCTCAAAAGTGACTGAGTGAAATCTTGTAGATTTCACTCAGCCACTTTTGGGAGGCGTTCCCGCGACGGAAGGCCCCCCTCGCGCCGCAACGCCTACTTCTGGCGCAGGGCTTTACAACGTGACGCATCTCCCAGATGCGTCATGTTGTAAATACCCCGCAGCATGGCGCTGGTTTTGCGCCGTCGCAACGGCGGCGTAAAAGTGGCGCAAGAGGCTTGTAAATCTGCCCCATGGTTTCTTGCTTACATTTGAGCCCACGGATCCCCTGAGGAGCCACCGATTAGAAAAAACATAAAATAATCAAGTTAAGGTGCTGGTCGCCTCACCTTGCATTATGTCTTGTGAAGGAGGAAGTGGCAAACTCTGTCCATCAATTTAGCTTGATTGAATATTGACTCTAAACAACGGCCTTTGCACCATGTGTGTATAACTTATTTACATCGCCTGACTTTCACATATTTCATGCCAAAGGCACTTAAAGGAAACCATTGTTCTGTCATGTCCTATCAGTGTATGCTAGAGTACTCAATTTAATTGAATCACCTTACAAGCTCTAATGATAATTCATCATTTTACTAAATGATTGCTCTGAGGTGTGGGGTCCTTCATTTTTAAAAAGGTTTCTGATTGATTGATGCTGCGACTGGTCTCTAGGCATCAGGACTGCGAAGGTATTTTCCATTAGCGGATTGCTGCTGAATCAGGATTTGTTGGCATAAATCTTCAACACACAATTATCCCTCTTTTCAAGCTGCATCGATTGCCATCTATGAAAGCACAATGTTGCCAACACATATCCTGTTCACCCGGGCATTGACAGAAATGTAGCTACTCGCATCCTCTAACTTGTGTTTATATTCTCTTTGGTCTTTATGTAGTATTCACGATTTGGTTTCATTTTTTTTTTGTATTATTTATTACAGAAATCCAATTCGAGGACGAAAACATACTGCAGGCACAGTTTGTCAGCCTGTTGCTGCACAGTTAATATAAAGGAGTCAATAAACTAAAGGGGAGCCTGTTTATAAGAACATAACGACAGATGCATCCTCATATTCTGACAAGGCATATTGCTAGATTATTGATTATGGAAGCTAATTTCACTCGTGTGTTATCTTGTAATCTTACATGAATATAATATTCTAACATTTTGAGTAGTACAATGTAATTTTTCTATAGTCAAGAAGTAAAATTAGCCAAATTTCATTGAAGATACCGTAGGCTTTACAGCAGCAAATCTGATTCCAAAAATAACCCACAAGGCTTTGGTTAATATTGCATTGTTGGATCATGATATAAATTCCAAATCCAGAATCAAAACCTTAGTAGGATAAACAAAGCATTATATGTCATATGTATTTGACAGCACGGTATGGTTATATTTAACAATACATTTTGTCATCTCAATCTTAATCAAAACAATGAGAAAAATATTAATTGATAAAATATGTCACTGAAGTCACTTTTTGCATTTAAACTTACATCAGGAGGCATGGCCAATGTGACCATCATGGCGGTTGCCTGAAACCTAAGTCCCGTCCTGAACCTACCTAATCCTACCTCGATCTGGACTACCGGCTGCTGCAACTCCCCCATAAGCAGCACTACCGACCTGGGAGGCAGATTTGGTGACTCTGGGGGCCCCGGGTGGACTACAAGTTGATGACATGCCTGAGTGGTTCGAGAGGCCAAGCACCGGACCCGCAGCATGACTGGGGGCTTCTGGCTGTAGTCCTGAAGCAAGGGGGTGCCTGACAGTCAGAGCTCCTACCTGAGGTGCCCTGTCGAGGCGTGGGCGAGCACTGGTTCTTGGGCCCCCTCTGAGACCTGGTGAGCACCGACGCCGGAATCAAGAGGCGCTCCAGAGGGCCCATCTGAAAGTGGCCAGGGGAGCTCCCGCTGCACATATCAGTGCAGTGCCCCCTGGATGAGGCCCCCCATGATCCTGTATCTCTGCTGCAGGACGTGGCCTCCTCTCCAGACGGCCTATATATGGTGAGTGGCTGGTGTACATGAGGCTGAGGAGACTGCGCTACATTTGTGGACGAGGTGCTGAGGTTGTGGCCCAGCTCAAAGCCTGGTATTTAGGTGGCACTCCCAGGGATCTGGGGACCCAATTGAGACACTGGTGAATGCTGCCACTGGACTCCATGGGTGCACCAGGGTCCCCACACTGTCACCACCTGGGGTAATATTGCTGCACAAGACAGTGCAGTGTCACATGAGTGGGCCCCCATGACAGCGATGCTGTGGGCTTACCGCTGTCTGCGGTGATTGGCCCTTGTTGGGCATAGAGATTGGCACCCAAAGGAGCAGTGAGGCCATGCTGCACTTGGGAGTGGGACGCAGAGGTTTCGGCCCGGCCAAATGCCTAGCTGGCTGGTGGTGCCCAGGGGATCTGGGGTCCTTGATTGAATCACTGGGGAACATTGCCACAGGAGTCCTTTGGCATACCGGGGACCCCACACTACCACTGCTTTGTGTACCTCCGCTGCCCAGGTTGGTGCAGTGCCCCCTGAGTGGGCCCCCCAGCAGTGATCCTGTGACCCCACGGCAGCCTATGGTGACTTGCCCTTGTCAGACATGGAGAGAGACTGGCACCCGGAGGGCTGGAGAGTCTTTGCTGCACACAGAGGCGGGCCACTGGGGTGACAGCCTGTTTCCGGGCCTAGCAGATCCAGGACTCTCTTGAGGGGACGCTCTAGTCTTTGGTGCTCTGAGCCTACCTGTTGCACCCGCCCCCCACCCGGTGTCTGTCATCTGGTGTCCCGGGGGGCCGGGGTGGTGGATCTTTATTGGCGGACAGCCAGTGGCCTACTGTTGTGGCCCAGGGACTGGACGGCATCTCAGAGGTGCCTGCCAGGTCAGTTCGGTGCACAGGTCGGTGTATGACCCCTTGGAGGCCAGGTCCCTGCTTCCCTGATGCATATGGCGAAGTGTTGTAACACCCTGTGCCTCATGCCTATGCCCCTCCAGGGTTTCGGGGACTGTGCCAACTGGATTCCAGCTCTATGGGGGTTCCTGACCATGCCCAGCACGGTCTTCACATGATCCCACCATGGGTAAAGACAAAGCCTCACATGCCGCATGCACACAAATGCAAAAGGACCCCTACGCTACTTATTCCGGCGGTGTTCCTTCCGGCCCTCCGGGTCCCCCGGACAGTGACAAGTCAGTGGCCCTACCCAACGACCTTGCTGTCATTTTGCAGGTGATTCAAACCTCTCAGGTAGCGGTGGAGGCCAGGGTCGGTCCCAGGGCCCTTACTGGTGCCCCCCCTTGACCTATCATCATCGGTATCTTGAATTATCGCGACTGGGATGCAGTCATTAGCAAAACACGCACCTGTCCGGAACCTCACTGCAGAGACACTAAGGTCCTTGTATTTCCTGACTATACTAGAGAAGTACAGCAATGGAGGTGACCATTCCTAGAGTTAAGCAAAAACTAAGGAATATGGGCCTGCAATATTGTGTCTTGTTCCCAGCCAGACTCAGAGTAATTTTTCTTATTAATCCCTTTTTTAAAAATATGCCTGAGGATGCTTGGCAATGGCTTACAGATGATAGACCACTGCAGGGATGTTCGCTGCCTTTTACTAACATCCGGGAGTCGGCCATTGACCTGGTCCCTCAGCCCCTACCTTGACCCCAGGGACGGCGCTGCTGTTCCTGGAGAGGGGCCTGGTAGGACCAGCTCAACTTTGCCCCTTGGTTCCTCCTTGACACAACCTTGGTCCTCTGGGACACTGACCGGACACCCTGCAGCGGGTCAGAAGGAAGATACCAGAGTGGTGAACTGTCTCCATCCTCACCTCTAAATGACATCTCTGTTCCTCAGCCAGACTCAGACCTCTCCGACAGTCGAGTAATCTGTCCGTCTTAACATATAAAAGCATGTCCTTGGAAGCATCACCTGGTCCCACCAGGTCCCATATGGGCAGAGCTGGTCTCCAGACTAATGCCTCCTGCTCAGAATGATCACCTGTGACTTGGCGGCAGCCTGATTTAGCAAATTCTGTCAACAAATAGGTTTACCCCATCTATTTGCTTCTAGGGTAGAAGTGTGGGGAGGGGTGGGAGTTAAATGTAAATGTAAATGTCAAGGTACTTATAGAGCGCACTGTCACCAGACAGCCACCTTGCGGTGTCGCCTTTGCGGTTTCCTGGCGCTGATACTCATACCGCTGTGGAACCCCTCCTGGCTTTCCCTGTGAAGTGTCCACTCCTGGGTACCCCCAGGGTGAAGCCAGGCATCCTTAGCGCTGTTGGGGCCGGTGTGGAGGCTAAGCAAGCTATTGCCCAGAGTTGCAGCGTGGGGCCCGTGATTAGAATAGGCACCGAGGCAAGAATAGACAGGTCCGAGGAAATTGAGCCCGAGCCCCGCCGAGGCGGGAATCGAACCCTGGTCCCTGGCCAGAACTCTGCTTCAGGGTCTGCCGCTCTAACCATTGAGCCACACTCCTCCCACGTTAGGGGTGGGGATTTCTTTACATGTTCTTGTTCATTGCTTACCTTTTTCCCTTTTCTCTGGGAATCTGCACACCTAACAATATCCACTGTGACCATGATTCCACAGCCATATTCAGTTTCAAAGTCTTCCAGATACATGCTACGCTGCCGTGTCTGCCCCTCTCCGTAAACCCCCAGGAGCGATGTTTGGCCTTGCTGTTACACTCAACACCACTGAATGATCTCCCAAGTTTTATCATGGAATGTTAACGATTTGCCAGATCAGATCAAGTGATCTGTGGTCTTTACATTTGCCCACCACATCTCTCTGAAGTCCTTCTCCTCCAGGAGACTCATCTCTGGGGCGAGCGCTGCAGTCTCTGTCACGTAAAGGCTATGCTAGGGTTTTTCATGTGGGATACTCACGGTGAGCAAGAGGAGTCACCATCCTCCTGAGCTGCTCCTTTCCCCTGGTGGTTTCACAAGTCACCCATCATATTCAAGGGTGGTGCATAGCCTTGGAAGGCACACTTGATGGGTGATTGTGCTGCTGTGCGTATACGTACCACCGGCCGCCCTCTCACTCTGTCTTAGGGACCTCTTGAAACTTCTCACCCACCTCCCAGAAAGACTTACAGTGCTGGGGGAGATTTTAATGCAGTCCTTGCTCCTGCCTTGGATAGCACTGGGCCTACCACTTTCAGAGGCACAGGGACTCAGCTCCTTGTGGACTGGACCTTCTCCTGGGGCCTGTGTGACGCCTGGTGATCCTGGCATCCCACACTGCCTCAATTCACACTCACCTCAGCCGCTCACCATACAAACTCCTGCATTTAACTTGTTCTTTTACCTGCCCTGGACTGCCAAACTCTGAGCAACATGGAACTATTACCCAGAGGGATCTTAGATCATTTGTTACTACTCCTCCCTCTTGACCATCCCTCACCATTAACGAGACCCATGTGGTGTATTGACTCTTGGTACCTCCAAGATAGAATCTTTGTCCAGGCATTGAAAAAAGAGCTTCAATCTTACTTCCATAGCCCGAGTGAGCGCACTCTGAGCTGCCAGCAAAGCCACACAGTCTCTTCCAAGACTCACGCAAGACTTCCAAGACTTGCCCACCTTTATGACTCTCCAGAGAGGACTCACAACTGCTGGACGAACCCCCTGCAGTGGAGGAGATAAGGGAAGCACTTTCAGGACTGACCTCTAGAAAAACCCCAGGCCTAGATGGGTTCCCCTTGGAATATTTTGCGGTGTACCGAGACCTCCTTCTCCCCCAACTTTTGGCACTATTTGAAGAGGCATGTCACTTTGGCTCCTTCCCAGGAGACCCGGACTCTACCACGATACTTGTGATTCCCAAGACGCAACCCCTATCTACATCTTGTGCACAATATTGTCCTATCTCTCTGCTTAGTTGCAAAATCAAGGTTTTTGCCATGGACTGCCTAACAGATTAAAACGATTACTGCCAACACTGGTGCATCTGGAATAATGCAGCTTTATGCCTCAGAGAAGCACATTAAACTGCATTAGACGTCTTCAAGTGGCGAAAGACCACCGTCGCTCCTCATTGATTTTGGGAAGGTGTTCGATTTGGTGGACTGGGGTTACCTCCAAAAGGTGCTGGCCTATGCCAGCTTCGGCCCGCACTTTCAAAGCAAGGTCGTTGTCCTATACTCCTACCGCTCAGCCTTTGTGCGTGTGAACGGACTCCTTTTGAACTCCTTCCCTATAAGCTGAGGTACAAGCCAGGATTGTCCTCTATCCCCTCTCCTGTTTGCCCTTGCAAAAGAACCCCTGGCCCAACTTGTCCATGGAGACTCACGCTACAAGGGTTGGCAATGGGATGTCAATCATGAAGACCACATCGCCTTTTACGCAGACGATGTTCTCCTTTATTTGGAGGACCCGGGAAGAGTGGCCCTCAATGCATCCAGTTATGTGAGGCTTTTGAAAGGACCTCAGGCCTGAGGATGAACCCCTCCAAATCTGTGCTGGTCCCCCTGACAGCCTTGAGGAACTGCTTTGACTGACAGTCATCCATTCCTCTTCGCAGACTAAGCTTCAAGTATCTGGGCAAGTGGGTGGTACTGCACCCTGAACTCATCGAGCCCTCAACCTGCAGCCACTGCTCATAAAGGCAAAGACAAATCTTAAGAAATGGCAAACCTTTCCCCTCAACTTAATGGGCCACATAGCACTGTACAAGATGATGGTACTGCCCCTCTTTCTTAATTTTTTTCCAGAACCTAACTCTTCAACTCCGTAGGTCATGGTCTTGTGGACTGCAGCGAGATGCACAGACCTTTTTATGGCAGAGGTCTCGGTCCCAGCTGGCACTCACCTAGTGTCAATGAGTTCCTTTTGACGGTGGCCTAGACATGTCCAGTCTTTATCTATATTATCTCTCCTTTCACCTTCTTGCCATCCAAGACTGGTTCAACAGGGGGTAGTCAGACCCTGCTTACAAGTTGAAACGTTCCCTGTTAGGTTTCTCTAATCTGCAAGCATTGCTGTATGGCTCTCCTGTCCCCATCCACGTGCCCTTGGTTACCCAAAGGTGTTTCTAGCCTAGCGAGCGGCACTGCATCATGTGTAATGAGAGGGGAAACTCACACAACAAACCTCTCAATGTCATGGACCCTGGCTGAAGGAGGTGATGATGATCAGTGGCTTTAAAACGTGGGATGTCATTGGGATTTCAAAATTAGGAGATGTGTGGTCAGGGCTGCAAATACGTTCCTTCTCAAACCTTCAGGAGTTATACACGCTTTCACATCTTCAATTCTATAGGTATCTTAAAATCAGACACACATTCTTCATAACCATGTTCAGAATGCAGACCCCTTCCTGGAATTTAATCCCCTAGAAGCCAAACTCCTAGTGGGCAGCCTGGGCCACGGGGAGTTTCTAATATCAACCGAACCCTCATAATAAATGCTCCTGGCTCACTTAACCACCTCAAAACTCAGTGGGAGAGTTTTGGTGGGTCCATTGGAGGAAGAGGACTGGCAAGGTGCCCTGATGGCCCCTGTGAACTCACCATTTCCTCCAGGCTGTGACTAATACAAACTTTATCATTATGCAGCCTATCTCGCCCCCACTCGCCTACACAAGTCAGACCTTCTCTCCGATTCTGCCTGCCCGCGGTGCGTGGCTACTCCAGCAGACTTCTTCCATATGGTACGGTCCTGTGTAAAGATACAACTATACTGGACCGCAGTGACTAAAGACCTTGCTGAGATGTTGGGGTGGACAGTCCCCCTCTCTCCCCTTTTGATCCTCCTTGTGAAATTTGAGGGTATGGGTGGCACTAGGGCTGAAAGGGCCCTCTTTGGTACGGCCCCCCTTATTGCAAAGTGTGATGTTGCAGCAAAATGGCTGTGTCCCTCCTTCCCCACCCTTTAACAGCGGCGGCGTAGGGTGGATTGGTGTGCCCAGGAGGAACAGGTGGTTTTTGAGCTGAAGGTGCTGCCTCTGAAAGCATCAACGGGTATGGGAGAAATGACTGAACTTTTGAACCGATGTATTTAAGTTGACAAGTCTGGGAGAACAATCATCACTTGTACATTGATGGTCTGGTTTTCCATGGTCACAATATGAACCTGTTGCACAATGTACTGTATCTGTGCCATGACTACTGTTGGCAACCTAGTGGCCATTAAAAAAAAAACTTACCTCAGAAAATATTTCACAGATTCAATGTTAACGGTTGTCTACCAAAACAATGATGTATGTTTATCAAGTGAATCTAGTCCTTACACCTCTTTTCTTAAGCATGGGAATACAACTAGCATTCAATGCTAGTGTTTGGAATACCACCCCAAATTCTAGAATCAGTGGTTTAACACATTTCTTGTTCATGTGAGCACAAAACTGGGAACCTTTTTCATCTTCCAATCTCTCATTGTCACAGGTAGAATATTTGATGCTATCAACACAGTGCCTGTCACAGAATGTGTAGAAGCCCACGTCAACCCACCCTGTTAAGCACGAGAATCTAGGTATGCTGAGAAATCCTCTGTACCACTTCACCCAGCCTTGGAAGAAGCCACCCCTACCAACGAGTGAGTGTTTCTCTGCATGCACATCAATGCTTTAATGAATAATGCCAAAGGTTAATCAAATTTCTGGAAACACCTTAAAAATCTCTGGACATCTAGTAGGCAACTTCTCTCCACTTCTTATCTTGTCTAGGCTTAAAATCATCAATGACTCCACCCAAAGATATCCTGTAACTTTTTCTGCAATTGATATAGCAAGACTATTCATCCCACTCCTCTTATTTGCACAACTTCTAATAAAATAATGGCTTTTACATCCAGATCTGCACAGAGCGCCACTCTAAATCTGTTCTAGGTAAGAACAATCTGAAGGTGCTTTGAAATTACACGTGTCCTTCAGCACTTAGTGCTTCAATTTAAGATCTTTCTTTTATTGCTCATCAGATGTATTCCTACACAGAGCTTTAGTACAAGTAGTCAATAAAAAAATTATTCAAACTGGAAAACCCGATGAATATCACTGATATGAAACCCCTGAATACAGATTATATTAGATCACACTCCTGATAATAACTAGACAACAGATCTCATGGTTAAAAGCCACTTTGTACACAATTTTATATAAGGACGAACTCACTCTGTGGGGGATATTCTCAAGAACGTGTGTTAATTATCACAAAATTAGCTTAACGCAGCTTTGCATATCGCAGTCAATCGTGGGAAAATAACACCGTCCTAACATTGTATTCTCAACACGGCGGCACCATGCGATAGTCTCATGATAACGCGCCAAATGACTGCAATAAAATCAACTCGAGGCTGAAAAATGTGAAACAAGAACGCAAAAAAAGTTGCGATGCCCCAAATCGCGATACAAATATCAGCGACAGGCCTGCAAATCCCATGTGTCATGTCGGAAAATGAACTATAAAAGCACCAAAAAAACCACACTCAAAGCAGAAGAAACTGCGTAGCACCATGAATGCACCCGCACCGAGTGCAGAGGACAACTCGAACCCCACAAGCCCCAAAGAGGACCAGCCAGGAGCCCTGTGGCCGGGGAAGGGCAAGGAGAAGAGGAAAAAGAAGACAGGGTTCAGTCCGCAGGAAAACCGGATCATCCTCACGGAGGTGACAGAACACTACCAACAACTGTTTGTCACCTCCACTGTGCCATTGGCAACACAAACGGAAATATGGCAGCACATTGTGAGTAACGTGAATGAAGTTGGAGTGTCGAGGAGGTCAATGGAGGAGGTCAAGAGGCGCTGGCATGATGTGAATAGCCAAACCAAGCAGAAACTCGCTGCCAACATAAAGGCAGCAACGGTACTGGAGGTGGGAGTCCTGCGCCACAGGAGGAGCTGGATGAGCTGGAGGAAATGGTGGCCAAAGTCATCAGTGTGGAAATGGTGGCAGGAGTTGGGGGTCCGGACACAGCTCGATATGACCTGACCCAACAGCAACAGGGTGAGTAATGACCAGGGACTGGGGGGACAGTGGAAAATGGGCACAATGGCACACATGAACAATTATGTGTAGCACACTGCACACCCACAATGATTGTGGAACATGTCCCTGATACCCTTCGCACACTGCAGCACACATAGAAACACCAAATAGGCCCCCGTCCACTATGTGCACAAAGGGGCCCCCCTCCCTATCACCAATCTCACAACCTACCCATGCACATGTGCTGAATCCAGCAAAGCAGCGGCTCTGTGAGCCACACTGACAATGCAAGTGACACAGCATGACCAATAGCATGGCTGCAGTCAAAATACATGACATGGTGCACGACACGACACTGGGGTGGCCCAGTGTGGATCACATCCTCAAAGTATCCGGTCACACTTTTACACATACAGGTGCACAAACAACCCCTGACATCAACAACACATCTGCTGACAAACAATGCACAGAGTACAAAAACCATCCAAGAGCACAAATGCCCCAAGTTGCCAACATCGCAGCACCGTAAAAGCACACAAGTCAAAGGCACACCGCCTCAAAGGGATAAGGGGCTGTTAAATCTGAGCTGCAGGGGCGACTCTCCCACAATGCAGCACACACACATAGCAATCACAGCACATCAACATTGACGACAATGTGGTACAAAGTGCAACACTTTCACTAAAGGACAGAGGACACAACTGGTGCCGCTTGTGTTTAGTAACTGGCCAATCACATCTGGCATAGCAGGAAACTGTGAGATGATAATGTACGATTACAACCTCATATCCATCATGTAGTCGAAATGTCCACTGTCTCCCATCAAATATCTAGCTCCTCCAAAACAGTCACAATGTACATTGTCATGCAGTCTGAATGTAAGCATGTACAATGCGTCAACATCCATGGGACACACTGTTAACCTGCACCTCCCATTTATATTGCAGAGGGACAATCAACACCTCCTGCAGAGCAGACCAGACATCTCTTCAGTGAGGATGATGAGGACCCCCTGGCCATCTGCCCCGACAACCTGAAATGGCTCGTGGACAGCCTCCGCACCCCACCGCCAGGAGCAGGGCAGCCCAGATGCATTGAGGTGACCCCACCCCGTGCACAGCCCACACAGCAGGAAGCACCCACCACCATGGCTGGCTCCCAGCACCTTGCGGAAAAACACATGGAATTCCAATGGCGTGTGTTAGACTGCCAGAAGGGGCTGGCTGAACAGGTGCGGGTGGGTTTCGAACTCAAGGCAGTCAAAGTTGATGCCATACGTGGGTGTATGAGTCCCATCAGGGACCGCTTACAGTCCCTAACGGACACCTACAGTCCATACCATACTTTACAATACTCCTTGGCTGACCTCACTGGAGTCATTTCTCGGATGCAAGAACTGTCTAGTCAGACAGGCTCCAACGATGTCAGCCAGGAATTGGGACACATGCGGAGGACAATGGAGAACACGGAGCGGATGCACTGATGTACACCAGAGAGATGTATCTGGGATCTTCCATGCCCTGCAGAGCCTCATCTTGCCATTGCTGCCACAGAGCCTGTGCCAGATGACTGCTGCAGGAACTATGACACACACATCTCTGCCCCTGATGTGTCAGTGGCACCCAGTGAGGCAGCCATACCACCTACGCCCCCTGATGTGTCAGTGGCACCCAGTGAGGCAGCCATACCACCTCTGCCCCCTGATGTGCCGGTGGTACCCAGTAAGGCAGCCATCACACCACCATACACACCTGACACACCTGACACAAAAGACATATCAGAGGACTAAGATGTGGATGGAAAAGAGGTTGTAGTATGCATCCCCACCATATGGCCTGTTCCTGCTTGGTTCAGCCCTCTGCATCATGCCCTGGAACAACACCTTCTACTGTCCCCCGAAACACTCTGCGACATTCACCTTTACCCCGACATGGACTGCCATATCTGCTCAGGTTACCAATGACACAGCAATCAGGCTGCGGACTGAACTCTTCCTCTTCCTATTAACTTATCATTCCCAAAAGGACTCTGGTTGGCCCTCCACCGGGCAACCATGTAATGTGTGGTTTGCATGGCCATGTACTGCTCTAGCTCCGAAACACCACAGAATGTTAATAAACATTCCAAATCACACAGATGTGTCATGTCTATGTCTAATCAAGTATAAAAGTATGGATGAATGTATAGATATTGATTGCACAAAAAGTTACACCCTGGGAAATGACATCGACGTGCATGTTTGACCCTGACCCACATGGCCAATTAGATGACTGTGAAGGTGTGAACTAGCTGTGGCCTCATTGCTCAAGAACAACAATCTCTCAACCCCCCAACGTAGCCCCACGTCCATGGGTTAAACAGAGCTGTGTGTAAAAATGTCAAATTCGGTAGCAGGCCCAAAGTAGTGTCCCCCATCACATGTGACAACAGAACATCTCTTCGCATACCTACTCACACTCAACTGTGTGTACACAGCATGTTTTGATGAATCACATTGATCCACATGGCAAGAAGTTGGACACCATACTTACATTGCTGAAGACACGTAAGGGCACAGGTCTACCAGCAACTATCCCAACCACAATGTCTGGCTCACAGAGGTGGAGCTGCCAATAGGGACTTACCCCCAAGTGAAATGCATCACTCAGTCCCTCCCTGTGTACGGACAATTCTTATCGAGGCACACGTTTTGTCATTCTAATCAACACTCATCACAGTTGAACACTAGTCAATTTGCGTAGACTTTATTAGCATGTGCGTGTCAGTACGGGCAAGACTAGGGCCACAACAAGCAGACCAATGCTTCAGACACTAACAGGCAGCATAGGAACATGTAGAGGTGCAAGAAATGGGGAGGCAAAAATGAACACCAATCATTACAGATTGCAACGGTCTCAGCCCACCTTGCCTTGCTGGATGAGTCATGTGATGTTTGTCATATGCCCATTGCCCCGTGTCAGGGGACAACACTCACAGCCCATGGGATCTACATAGTGCTGTACCACTGGACTGTGCTGACTTTCTGCTCTGCTGACAGTGAGCAGGTGAAAGGGTCCAACAAGGTCATATGTAGTACTACATTGCCATGTGTATACTCTCCCTTCAGCAGTATGTCAGATTCAGGAACTTTGCCATGCAGCTCTGCCCATGGGACTGCCTCACCTTGCACATGTGTGTGTCAAAACGCGTAGGTACACGCACCTGCATTCTGGGTCCAGGTGAATGCAGACATGTCCACTGTTGTTGTGGGATATGTGACCATTCCCCTGAGATGCAACAAGGTGTTGGGACCTGTGCTCTGGGTTACAATCATTTGTGGCTGCAGGAACGTAGTTACTTGTCCATGAATGCGAGTGCAGCTTCATGGGCAATCAGTTCCAAGAGTACGTCGTTGTCGACTTCAACGAACACAAGGGAGAGCCAATCCATTAACTGGTCCGGACAGATGTGCTCCGTCCATGCCGTTTCACCAATCCGCAAAACAGCCCAATAGGGGAGCACCTCGATGTTGTCACTGCACATGAGGACTTGTGCAATCTCCCATACCCAACTGCCAGCACATACACCAAATATCAAAGCATCTCATGCATGGGTATTACGGTTACACTCCTGGTCTTGGGCCAACAGGGGGTGCACACACAAGTCATGATCTTAGTTCAGCTACCTTTGTGTTGGATAGGCAGACATCCATGGGCCACCCGAATGTGCATGATCGACAGTGGAACCAGGGCTGGACGCAGGTGGCGTACACAAGCCAGAAGCTCAGACGGTAACTAATGCACAACACTGCCAGTGGCAGTGCTCCTAACAAATGCAGCATACGTGCATGGTACAGTCCCACCTGACAGGGGTTGTGCAGGGGCCCGGGATGTCCTGCCATTGCGCTGTTGGCTCTCGTAGAACTGGCACTCTTCTGACCTGCGGCAGTTATGTGGATGATATGCCACAGCTCGGAGCAATGAGTCGTATGTGTGTGCAACGTTTGGAAGAATGGGTTGTTGTGTATGTAAGTGTCAAGGGCATCCCATGCAGGAGTACCTCAAGCAAGGACTTCTGTGTGTGGTAACCTTGGTCTTTCATTAGCGCTTTGTATGGTATGGGAGTCGTCATCATCTGCAATGGTATCTCTCAGGGGGTGCCAGCCGCAGGGCAGACCAAGGTCAGAGGTTCAGATGTCCTTCCACCTTATGTATTGAGACAAAGGAGCTTTTCTCCCTAATGTTAGTCTGATTACTGCCTGCATTCTTGAAATGTGATGTGCTTTCACGATGCAATGCAGGTTGGGCCTTAGGCTCTTATCACCGATCTGGCAGGTCATTGAGAATGTTGTGAAGTGGTGTCGTCACAGCTTTTTGCACGGGAACACCTACTCCGCATCCTATTAGCATTAGTTGCCGGTCTCATCTCTGGCGATGTTTTTTGCGGCTTCTATCTCAGAGAAACTGGTGATATCGGCTGTTAGCAACAGCTTATGAATAGGGCGATAAATGTATCACCACTTTGGCTGAGATAAAGTGCCCCTAACTCGGCAATAAGTCCTTGAGAATATGCCCCTGTGATGTTACTGAGGTTAACAGGAGGGCTTGTTGGCCCTCCAAGGATCCTCAGCATCCAAAGGGACTTAATTCCACAACCACAAATGCGCTGGGAGATGCATTTGCAGAGTGGTGGAGAAATGGGGCGTGACCTCTGAAGATCTCTCAGCAATCCCACTATGTTGGACTTACTGGAGGCAAAAAGTGGGCTTGTTGCCCCCCAAAGACCCTTTGGAGCCAAGGGGACTTCACCCCCAGCCAGCATTGAACCAGGAGGCGAGTTTGCAGAGTGGTGGAGAAAGTGGGCATGGGCTCCGATGGTCTCTCAGCAATCCCGCTCCGTGGGAATTACTGAAGATAACTGGGGGAGCAGTTGGCCACAAAGACCCTTAACAGCCAAGGGGACATCATCCTCCAACCAGCAGCATACCAGGAGGCAAGTTTGCAGAGGGGTGGAGAATTGGGGTGTGGCCTCTGAAGTCCTCACAGCAATTACATTCTGTGGAACTTACTGGCAGTAACAGGAGGCATAGTTGACCCCCAAGGACCCACTGGCTGGAAGGGGACTTCATCCCCAGCTAGTAGTGTGTCAGTAGGCACATTTGTAGAGTAGTGGGAAAAGGCGATGGGGCCTCCTGCACCTTTCCATTTAATTTGTTTCTTTTTTTCATGGGAGGGGACCATGTGGCCCCCCTCTCTGGGCCTATTTCGACCCCAGGGACCCATCCCCCTGGGCCTGGATTTTTTTCTCCAGATTTTCTTTATTACATTAAAGAGAGGGAGGGGTGAACTGCCCCCCTACCAGGATGATTTTTGCCCCAGAGAAGTCTTCCCTTCGACCAGGCCTTTGCATTTATTTTGTTTTTAAAAAGAATAAAGGGAGGGGGCCACGCGGCCCCACTCACGGGACAATTTTGGAGCCAGGGACACCATCCCCCTGAGTCCCAGCCTCTGTTGTGGGTGCCCTGGTACTCAACATTGATCGAGACTGTTGGGGAGCCTCAAGGCCCCCATGGTCACTGCCAGTTCCTTGCCTCCTGTGGGAACCTGCATTTCTTTGACATAGAGGGAGCTGCTAACATGCAGCTCCCTCTCTGTCAAAGCAATAGTGCTCACTTTCAGCAAGCGAGACCATTTTTTGTGCTCTTGCTTGCTTAATGTGAGCAGTTTGCTTTGACTTGGTGTGAGTGGTAAAGTCCATGCCAAGCCCCAGCAAGCAGCTATGTCCTGGCTGTAGGCACCCCAGGATATTTCAGGAGCTGGCCCTGGGGGGTGGTCCCCTGTTAGAAGTTGCCCCAGGGAGATGGTGGTCCCCAGGGTTACTGGGGTCCGCACAGCCCCCCGCTTTCTTTATATGGAAAGCTCTGGGAAGGTACTGGTCCCTGGGGCTTGGGGGTCCAAGAGGCACCCTATTTAAAAAAATATATAAGCATCGAGGAGGGGAAACACATGCCCCATCTATAATGTACATATACCCCCAGGACCTGGCCCACATGGGGGCTGATTAACAAGGAAGCACGGGAGTCCGCACTTTTTTTGGGGGAAGGATTCATGGATCCAGGACTGCTCCCATTGACATTTTTTTTAATGCTTTTTTGACTGTGTGGGGTCCCTGTGAGATCCCCAAGAGGCTTGGGGTGTCAAGGTGTTTCTCCTCTGCCCCCTTTTCTTTTTGAGTCACAAGATGGCTGTCAACACTTCCTAGTTTGAAGTGTTGGTAGCCAATCAGAGCTCAGCTTTAGCTTGGGAGGGGTCGCGAATCCTCCATGTCCCCAGATATACAACTGGAAATATCTTTAAATGTCTCCACCACTACTGAACGGATTTACACCAAATCACAAAAAGGCACTTCCCTGAACTAATGTCTACGTTTCTACCAAATTTGGTGCAATACTGTTCAGCAGTTCAGGCTGTAGCTGTGTCAAAAATTTCCTATGGAAATTAACATGGGGAAAACATGTTTTGGAACCCCCTTTTTTTCAGTCCACGCTTGACGGATCACCCCAAAACTTTTAAAACTGCAGCTAAATTGAGAGTTTACCTAGTTTTGAAAATGTCACCAGATTTCGTCAAATGACGCCAAAGTTATTGGCAAAACAAAAAACACTCTTCCTATGGCAACCACCTTTAGGTAATATATATATGTGTACACACATCACTCTAAAACTTTCAAGTCAGCAGCTGAATTCAGAGTTAAACTAGTTTTGAAAATTTCATGAGATTTTCACAAATTACGCCAAAGTAATTGGAAAAACAAAATGCACTCTTCCAATGGAAACTAGATCCTAACTATAAACACCTAACGGCGGTGGCTAGTAGGAAGTTATAGTTTTGACCTAGTTTCCATAGGAAATTTTTTTTTTGGCTTGGCTATAATTTTGGCTTCATTTGACTAATCTGCATGAAATTTGGCCAAAAAAATGTCACTGTGGGTACTATTGATTGGGTAAGTTTGGGGGTGATACGTGCAGTGGGGACTGAGAATTGAGTGCGAAATAAGGTTGCATTTGTAATGTTAATTCCCATAGGAACCTTTAGCCACCTCTACAGCCAGAGCCGCTGAACGGACTTACACCACATTTGGCAGGGAGGTAAATATTGGTTCAAGGAAGTGCCTTTTGCTTATTTGATGTAAATCCATTCGGTAGTTTTTGAGAAATGTAAGTTTAAAATTATAGGGATATCTGCAGTGAAACCAAGCGGTGTTCACTATTGCGGGAAGGTGGTCAGCGCTCAGGGATTGATGAGCAGCAGCGTGTTTGTATGGATCTACACCAACCCACTGGGGTGTTTTATTAATTTTCTTTGCAAATAGACAATGTTGGGCATGCAAACTCACTGGAGTTTAAATTTTTCGAAGGACAACCACAAATACCATCAGGCCTTGGGAAAGGCCGCGCCCCCTGTGAGGTGTTTCGTTTGAAAAAGGTTGCTCTTCACAAAGCCTGCTTAACATTCAGCTGCCATTGAAGAAGGGAAACGATATCCCTCAATGAGTCTGGCGTCTATGCTGGTGACTTCCATCACGATTCCTCTGTGTGCACCCTTGCGAATAAAGACAAGTATTACCTACCTTATGTGGCTTCTTCCACATGAAGTGCTTCAATTTTGTTGGATATATATATAAAATCAATAAAGCCGCGTTCTGCACCCAGGAGCTGTGTCGTGCTTTCTATCTATGTGGGAGAGAGCATTTGGTTCTTTGGTTTGATTTTTCCTCTTTCGCAATTGCGGAAAATAAACCTCCCAATGAGATTTCTCAATGCGTGGGGTTCAGGTTTCTCATTGCGAGTGGTCGTGTATGCTTGTGGCTGCTCACATTGAGAAACTGCCCGTTTGCGTTGAGAAAGCTTGCACTTGAGTAAAAATCTACTTGAGCGGCAGAAAAGGTAAGCTTGCGCTGTGCATGGTTCTGTTCGCAATGATTGCACAGTGCGGACAAGCATCTGGCACTGTACAATCACTGCGAACTGCATTTTTCTACCGTACTCCGCTGCTTGTGGAGCTCCACATAGTACGACAGAGTTTTTTTTGCACTTCGCGTAGCTCCGCGTAGTGCAACTCCGCGAACTCCGCCCAGGGTTAATTGAAACAGAAAGAACGAGTTGAGAGAGTAGTTGATTAGGCCTTTGCTTTGAAGATGGAGCTTTCCATTTTGTTCTTAATAGAATGAAGAGTCTTGACAAAAAGTGTTTTGCATGAGGAGACAAAACCAGAAGAAAAGATTAGTGAATAGAAGTAACTGTTGTACAGTTTTTAGTGAACAATGGATACATACTTCTTGTACAGAGGCTTTCTTTAATTATGAAAGCTATCTCCAGGATAACAAATTAGTTCAAACTCTGGATTAAAGAAGGCAATGTTAAGAAATGAAGAATGGTAGTCCTATAACAAAAGAGATTATGGTATCTAGAAACGTAGAAGAAGTTATTGCAGAAAGGTACAAGGAAAGTGTAATCAGGGTACTGTATGCAAATGGGATTGTACCAGTGTTTCTAGTATTAGACAGCAATCCATTGATATATTAAGAAAATTCCTACGTATATTTCCAAGGCGAAGTTTAAAACACAAAATAAGTTATACCATTCAATAATGCGAGCTTTAGGTAGGAGGCTGTATTATGTGAAATCTTCTGCTTTATGTTTAGGAGAAATTAGTAGAGCACTTTCGCATGGTAGTGTGGCACATGTAGAAAACGTTTGTGGTGATGTTCAGTTTTATATCTTTGGTCCTGAGCAGGATTCTAGGGGAAATGATGAGTTGTTAAGAGGAGAAGTTGCAGAACAAGACACATTTATAACAGTTAATAGTCTTCAAAAAGAGATTACAAAATTTAACACAGTGTTCTGTAAAAAACCAGAGTAATGTCTGTAAATGTTGTTGATGCACTTACTAGGAGATTTGAACACCCACTATTGACTTATATTTAAAAATTGAAATAGGAAATCATGAAAACTGGCAAAAGATACCGCTATATTTATTTGTACAGAATTGGGTTGACTTATCTATACGGCAAGTTTTATGTAAGTTGTGTTACAAAAAATTGAAAGATTATAAAATGAACAACACATAGATATTAGATACCCATTTTGTAAGATAATAAAATGCCTGCTAATGTTGAAAAACTATGAAGGGCAAAAATAAAAAAAATTAACATTTACAATATTTTCCAGCATTGTAAAGGGCCGTTATGGACTGCTCTCCAGCACTTACTACAACTCCACATTCCATGCAGTATGATGCCATCGGGGAAAAATGTGGAGCCAAATCTTGAAGTTGAGATTGGACTTTTGAATGGACTCTGTGCTTTGGTGTTGCTGTGCTGCTATTGAAGTCAAGGGTCCTTCAGCTTTTCATTGCCTTTTTGCTGCTCACTATGAACTCCTCTTAGGAAATGTGTAAAAAATATGAAAGGGGGAAAAACTATGTATGATTTTTGGCAGCATTGTGTTTAGCTGTAACACACTGCTCTCCAGCTGTTTTAGCAACACTACAGTCAATGCAATACATGCCCATTCTTGAAAACTGTGGAGCCATATCTGTTGTGGTAGTCTGTACCTTTAAATGGACTTTCTGGTTAGGTATTGTTGCTACTGCCACTGATGTAGATGGTCCTCCAGCTTCCCTCTTGTAGATTGCCAGTTGGAAACATTTTCTATGATAGGTTTTAAGATAATATGTGAGGGACCTCGTCCCACATTGATATTTTTTGTTCATTCCGCTACAGAGGGTCCTGTCACACATTGTAGATTGCAATAGTTTTGCAGCAGTTTTTTATTCCTCATGAGTTTGGGTAACAATGGTTAGTTTGATGTTTGTTTCAAAGTTATGTTGTGTTCAGATGTTGATAGTTATTTTTTTAAACTGTTGTTTTGATAAATATGTTGTTAAAATAAAATTAAACCAATATGTTACTAAACAGCTAGACTGAAACTTAGTGTAAAATATGTCTATATATCTGTTTTACACTTTTTCATTTGTATTCATGACTACTGATCTCATTGCGACCTCCGGTGTTGCTGTGAAGAAGGAAAATGCATTTCTGATGTAGTTATTTCGGCAAATAAATAGAAAGGGGATAGTTAATTTAGCATCCTTCTAAATAGCTACACTGAAACCTTATGTTAAATATGTCTATATATGTGTTTTATACTTTGTTAAAAACACCTGGTAGTTGCAGTCTGTCCTTGGTAATGGCAGTCATAGAATCAAACAGGCACTACCTATGGAATCATCAAGAACGTCCTTTCTCCTTCACTCTGTAAATGCACCTCCCGGCATAGAACTAGTTAGGGGGATGAAATATCCTTGGCTATTGAGGGTATTTGGCGACCAAGTATCCCTCTTGTTACCTCCAGCAAGTTCCAAACAGTCAGTTTGCTAAGAAGTCTTCGGAGGCCACACACCCTTTCTGCACAACTCTGCAAACACTTCTCCTGGAATACTACTGGTTGGGAATAAAGTTGTCTAAGCTGTTAAAAGACCTTGGGGACCAAGAAGCCCTCCTAGTACTTTCTGTAAGTCCTACACAGCGGTATTCCTGAGAGCTTGTCAGAAGTCCCGACCTCTTTCCACACCATTCTGCAAACACCATTGCTATTTGAAAAACCATGGAAATTCACTGAAAAAAACAAAGGTTACAAGGCTGTTATAGTTAGGAAATAAAATTTAAAAAAACTTAGATGTTCACTAAAAAAACAAAGGTTACAGGGACATTATAGTTAGGCTTATATTTCACTCAGACAAAACCAGAGAAATTCAGCAGCTGTAACTCGTACCCCACAATGCACTCCTAATGACCTCACTTATTACATCACTCATGGTATGGTCAGTGACATCACTGATAACATCATGATGACATCTCAAATAACCGCCTGGGTGGCAGCAACTGTACCTTTACTTCATTTAATTTTATTTTATTTTATTCAGTTTTGACTTTTACCTCTGCGGAGCTTATTTATCGGGTTTACTACTTTGCTACCCCACTCTCCTCTTCTTTCTAATCTCTTCGACTAATTCCTTTCTATGCTCTTCAGACATGGTGGGTGTTGTCTTTGAATTTTTTTACGCCTGATGTTTTACACTAGTATAATTACACATGCATTGCATGCTTTCATACAGTATGGTATTATACTGAAAGGAGACCCAATGGTATTTTTGTGGATTTTGTAATTCAGTTGTCAATATGTATAAAATGTACGAACATACTACAAAATGTCCAAAACAAAAAACTTTCCTGCAAGTCCTTTGTCAATGATGGTAACATTATGTTTATTTGGCATGTGATTGGTGTACAATTCACATGTGATCAAGGCTGCGGGGCAGCCAAAACGCATAATGTGAAATGAACTGTCTCCTGCATTTATCGATATTTAGTCCTGAGAGTGGGTGAATTCATACTTCTGTTCACAGCATATATATATATATATATATATATATACATAATCACTGAAAAAACCATAGGTTTTAGGCACGTTATAGTTAGGAATTAGCATTTAAAAAACCTTAGAAATTCACTGAAAAAACCATAGGTTTCAGGGGCGTTATAGTTAGCTGGACTTTTCACACATACAAAACCATTGAAATTTCCCCGTTATAGTTAGTTCAGCTAACTATAACTCGCGCGCCCACAATGCACTGCTGATGACGTCACATATTACATCACTCATGACATGTTCAGTGACATGATGATATAGGTTCATTTGAATCCTGAGGGTCCCTAGGGTCCAACTAGGCCACTAGGGACCTCCAGTAAGCGCCACAGAGCTGCGTTGCAGAGAGGTGTAAAAAGGGGCATGGCCTGGACCACCTCTCTGCAACGCAGCTCAGTGGCGCTTACTGGAAGCATCTGGTGGACTAGTTAGCCCCCATGGGCCCTCAGGATTGAAGGGGAATTATTTTCCCAACTTAAAACGCGCCATAGGGCGTGTTTGCACACGTCACCTCAGACCCCGTCCCCTCCCTTCACCACTGTGTAAACGCGCCCTGTGGCCATTCTAAAAATGGGCATGGCCTCAGAACACCTGTCTGCAATGCAGCTCCCTGGAGCATACTGGAGAGACCTGTTGGGCTAGTTGGCCCTCAGGGACCCTCAGTATTGAAGGGGAATTAATTCCCCAACTTACAACTGGCGAGGGGGCGCGTTTGCAGAGTGCTGCAAGGAGGGGGCAAGGCCTCCGGTGCGTTACCGGTCTTTTATTTATTTTATTTATTTAAGAAGGAGGGCTGTGTGGCCCCCTTCTTTTTCTAATTTATTAGCCCTGGGGACCCCATCCTCCAGGGCCTGCCCCCTAATTTTTTTTTGGAAATAAAAAATTTGTAAGGGGGCCACGTGGCCCCCCTCCCAAGGCCTTAATCGGCGCCGGGGACCCCAACCCCCGGGGCATGGCCTTTTTTTTAAATTATTTTTTAAAAAGTATATATTTATAGAAACACCTAGGACATGCTGGACAAACCGTATGTACCTATCACCATGACGATTTGTGGGATATTCATTAAAAGGCGACTATGCATACAATGAATCTACGTGGAATGTATTTACACCGCTAGTGAAGCTCTCACGTGTCTGACGCCCTACCGTGCCTAATCCCGGCATTTAATACATTTAATACACATGCACACCAAGCCATTCAAAGTGGATTCATCAAAAATTCAACCAAAACTATGCAAGAAACCCCCCTCACGGTTAATAAAACACACATCCACTGCCGGATGTGTAATACTTTTTATTTTACTCTCTGGAAAGGAGACGAACCTCACTTGAGAGTCACAACGTGCTCCTGGCTGAGCCCAATGCTGTGTTACACCCACCAGTGCCCACCCAGAGCCACACATCTCTGTGTTGTATTCCACCAGCTAGTGCATATGCTATGACACTCTCTAGCCCATGTGCACTGTAACACCACCCCGTGAATGTCATGCCACACTTGCCTTCGCACGGGTTATATTGCCCCATCTAACGTGCCTTCCTCGATGCCTATTACAATCTGGGATCCATATCTTTGTCACAGTGCATATGCAACGTTATACTCCCCAGCACATATTTTATATTACAGCTTTAGAGACTAGTTAGGTTACACAACACTGCCCTGTGCCTATTACACTCCAAGGTGCATATCGCATAGCACGCGCTAGTGCCTGTGCTATCTCGCGCTCTCCAATGAATCTGTCATTGCGCACAATGTATTGTAAATTATATTTCACACACCGGTTCATCTTATATCACACTTTTTTGTGCATAGTTTATACCATACACTATATCTAGTTTTCATTTTCAATCGTGCTCTCAGGACTATGTTCTATATAACACTACGTTCACCTACCTTTTCACGGGCATTACATTTTGTGATGGGGGTGGAGGGTCAGGGGGTGTTTCTGCCAAGTCAGCCCGGAGTCACAGTCACAAACGTCCTCTTCTTCCTACATACAAGTGAGATTATTCTGCATACTTGTTCATATTTTAAGTAGTTTGCACAGACACACATTTTAAAAACAATAAAGTTCCTAATACCCACCTTCTCTGAACAGTTAGCTTGCTGCCCCATCCACCTCCTCCCTGTCCTCTGTTGTCTGAATCCATGGACTAGCCTCCTCCCTCCTGCCATGCATTGTCTGATGTGCTGCCACTGCCCTCCATATAGCATGATGTACCAGTCCACTCCTCCTGCCCTCCATTGCCCAATTCTATGCCCCATCATTAACCTCCTGCTTACCCTCTGTGCTTAGCTTGCTGCCCCTATTCTCCTTCCCCCTGCCCTCTGATCTCTTTGTGCATGCCCCTGCTCCATCCTTTTTGCCCACCATGTTCCATGGACCTGCCACTCCTATCTACTCTGAATGTTCTGTTGAGCTGCCACTCCCCTCCCACCTGCCTAGCATTGTCAGATGACTGTAACCTGACCCTGCCACCTCTACCCTGCCTGTCCACATGCCATGCCCCTATCCTCTTCCTCCTGTCCTCCATGGTCCATTTTACTGCCACACCCTTCTGCCTTCCCTGGTCTGTTGTGCTGCAACTGCTCCTCCTGCCTGCCCCGTGCAGTCTGTTGTGAGACCCCTTCCGCTGAACTCTCTTGTCTGTGCCCAGGTCCTGACCCTCCCATCTATCCTCCATGGTCCTTTATGCATGCCCCTGCACCCTCCTTCTTGCCCATCATAGACATTGTGCTGCCACTAACCCTCCAGCTTGCCATGCATGGTCTTCTGTGCTGCCACGGCCCCTCCCCCCTTCCCTGTGTGGTTAGCTAGCTGCCCCTGACCCCCTCCCACCTTCTTTCCATGGTCTGTGTGTATGCCATCATAGTCTCACTGTTGCTCTCCATGGTGTGTCTTGTTTCTAGTGCCCATCCTGCCTGACCTCTGTGGTAATCTTGCAGCTCCTGCCCTGCCCCCTTGCCCCCAGCCCTCTGTTTCCTTGTGCAGACCCCTATTCCCTCCCTCCTGACTTGTCTGATCTATTGTAATGGCCCCGATCCGTCCCTCCTGCCCTTTATGGTCTGTTATGCTGCAGCTTTCTCTCCTGTCTGTCCATTACAGTCAGCTAGATACCATTGCCTCTTTCCCCTCTGTTCTCTGTTGTTCATATGCATGGTCCTGTCCCCTCCCTATTGCTTTCTATGGATTGTTGTGCTGCACTCCCATCCCGCATGCGCTGTGCGGTGTACTGTGCTGCTGCAAACCCTGATGCCTGCCCTGTAGGGTCAGTTTGGTGCACCTCTCCATGTCCCTCCTGTCCTCTGTTATCCAAGTCCATGTCCTACCCCAATTCCTCCTGCCTTCCGTGATCCAATGTACCATACTTGCGAACATTTTGAACTTGATGAGAGGGAGATTTTGAAAAAAACTGGGGTATTGATCTTCCCCTTTGAGTTACTTTGAAAAAGAGGAGATTGTAGACAGGAGACAGATCAAATAAAGCATATTTGAGCTTAAAAACATTGGACGTTTCCTGGCTGAATCGGGTCTGTTGGCATGTATGGTTGTACTACCACTGCCTTTTCCTTCTGCCCACAATGGTCTATTATATTGCCACAGCCTCTCTTGCCAGTCCTGTATTGTTGGTTTGTTGCCCCTGCCCCCTTTCCACTGCTCTCCATAGTCTGTTGTGCCGCCACTGCCCTTCCTGCCTGCCCAGTGTGGTCAAATTGTTGCCTCTGAAACCTCCTACCTGCATTCAATTTTCAAAGTCCGTGCCCCTGGCCTCTGCCTCGCAACAGTATCCTAATGAACAACTAGATTGCTAACATTCTATATTTATTACAAAAGTGTGGAACGCCTGACGTCATCTTGATGTAATCAAAACTGTAATACCCAGAGCATTTCCTTTAGAAATTACATATATGAGAGGGTCTTATTTGCATCAAAATTATGGTTAGTGCTCTAAAAAACTAAAATGAGGACATATTTTCTGAGTTTTCAAATAGCGACAAAGCACTCTTAAATTATTTGTTATCTTTATGTTTTTTTATCCGGTTGACCACTTGATTAAATGTTGCACTTAGGGGAGAGGATGTGGTGTTACTTCTAGAGCTGCAGACTTTGCAAGTGGGGAACCAGGTTGGAGTTTCTGCTTCAGCTCAACATTCTGTGATTCTGGTCAAATCACTTAATCTCCCCATGTCTACAACCAAAATGAATTTGATCTTGTGTGATGTAACCAATGCTCATGTAAAGCACTCCAATGCCTGACAAGTCTGCACTATATACTGAGGAGACTGCAGAAAATGAGGAAATTAGGAAACTTCATAACAAATAAGTCTCCCAAGATCGCAAACAGAGACAAAAGAGCCCAAATATCACCCAGATGTAGCCCAAGTATAGCCCAATGACAGAATGTCCCAGAGTGTTCTTAAGAACAACTAGAGCGCTTACTGTCTTACTTATGACAAATGTATGGCACACCTGAAGCCATCTTGATTGGAATAATCTGGTAACACTTAAAACATTTGTTTTAAAAAGGAGCACAATGAGGGGGCTCATTTTACTATAGAAATTATGATTAGTGCTGAAGAAAGATAATTAAGGGCACATTTTGAGTGACTTCTCAAACCTCTTCTATTTCATTAAAAAATTCTGACATGCAGACTGAAACATGCACTTTTAATACCAGCAGCAGACTTCCGTGGTGAGCAGTAGCTTTACTACAGTTAGCTAATGAGCAACTAGAGTGCTAACATTCAGAATTTATGGCAAATGTGTGGCATATCTGAATACCTTGTTGATGGAATCAAAATAAAAAACTGAAAGCATTTCCTACTGAGGAGACTGCAGTAAATGAGGAAATTAGGAATCTTCATAACAAAGAAATCTCCCAAGATGGCCACCAGAGACAAAAGAGCCCAAATGAAGCACAAATGTCACCCAGATGTAGTCCACATGTAGCCCAATGACAGAAGTGTGCAAAACACTTATTTGTTGTGTATATAGTAGACTTGTCAGGCATTAAGAGTTACCACTTTATTCCAATCAAGATGAATTCAGGTGTGCAATACGTTTGTCATAAGTAGGACTGTTAGCGCTCTAGTTGTTCTTTCGAACACTCTGGGAAGCTGCAGTAGAACACAAAGGAATCAACTGACAGTCTCTGCCCTTGTTGGATGTACATGTTTTACTGAGAATGTCAGACTTCATTCTCACATGACTGAGAAAGATAATGTGAATTTACAGAAAATATGCTCTCAGTTTAACTTATAGATCACCTTCCAAACCTCTGTGGGAAAAGCATGAGAAAATAGTTTTCTCTCAAACATGATTCATGATATCACAGCAGAAGGCTTTTTCACATGGTAAAATCACCTTAGAACACACAACAATTCCTAAAATGAGTATGGTACCATCAACGAATGGTTTATAATGTAAGTAAAGTCTTAAAACCTTCTATTAACTGCAATGCTTTTTAATGAGGGGCTATCATGTATATTGGTCCCAAGATGGCTCCCAACACTTCTTGGATGAAGTACTGACAGCCAATCAGATCTCACGATGAGATGTGTGGTTAGGCTCCGCCCAGATATATATGTGATTTTGATTTTCTCAGTAACTACTGAACGGATTTACACCATTTAAAAGGCATGACTCGGAACCAAGGTCTACCTTTCTGCCAAATTTGGTGTAATTCCGTTCAGCAGTTCGGGCTGTAGCTGCGGCTAAAGGTCCAATGGGAAATTGCATGGGTAAAACACGTTTTGGGACCCCCGTAGTTTCTCAGCCCCCGCTACACGAATCATCCAAAGACTTTCAGGATAGGAGCGGACCGGAGCTGGTCAAAAGTTTTGAACATTTCGCAAAGATTCATCAACGGGAGCCAAAGTGCTCAGCTCAAAGCCTTTTATTAGATATGGGCGCCGCCAACAAGCAGAATCCATTAACAGCCGTCCCTCCGTCAATGCCTGTAGCTGCGGCTAAAGGTCCAATGGGAAATTGCATGGGTAAAACACGTTTTGGGACCCCCCTAGTTTCTCAGCCCCCGCTACACGAATCATCCAAAGACTTTCAGGATAGGAGCGGACCGGAGCTAGTCAAAAGTTTTGAACATTTCGCGAAGATTCATCAACGGGAGCCAAAGTGCTCAGCTCAAAGCCTTTTATCAGGTATGGGCACCGCCAACAAGCAGAATCGATTAACAGCCGGCCCGCCGTCAATGCCTGATGCGTTTCAAAGTCTCATGACTTCTTCCTCAGAGGCTCCGGCGATAAGGTAAGCGCACCCTGGTCACGCCTTCTCTTTAAATATCCTTAATTGCACGCAGCCCATGAAACGCATCAGGCATTGACGGCGGGAAGGCTGTTAATGAATTCTGCTTGTTGGCAGCGCCCATACCTAATAAAAGGCTTTGAGCTAAGCACTGAGGCTCGAGTGTGTCCTTGCTTTGGAGCGTTGATATATATATATATATATATATATATATATATATATATATATATATATATATATATATATATATATATATATATATCCACTTCTTCTGTTTCGCTACGAAGACCCAAGCCGCTTGCAGTGGCGGGCCACGGCGGGAAAGCGACTCCCAATATCCAACAAAATCGTTACGCCGTATTTACAAGAAACGATGCCATGGCCACAGGATTATCTCAGCGTGTATTTATTTAGATGGTTTTTGTCACTCTACGCGTTTCGGAGAACACCTCCTTGTTCACGAGTAAGAGCGTCAGTGAAACAATTTCATTTAAATTAATCATGTGACACCACAGTGATAAACAGTGAAGACAGAATCTCCATATGCATGGGTTTTAGAGCTGGGAAAACAGACTATGTTTTCGAAAAAAATTATAAACATGTGCAATAATCGCAAATGAACGACAAATTTTCACATATAGCCACCGTGAAGACTAAAATGCAACTCTTGCTAGCATCAGTCTAGAAATGCATTTTTCTGAAAAACGTAATTAAATCAGAGCATATTCAAGCCCAAGTGGGCAAACATATTGGTTATTTGAATTAGGCATAAGCAATATTCGCAAATAAAGAACACATTTCAGCATGTTGGTATTGAAAAGGATTAAATTACAGCTCTCGCTAAAAACAATCAAAACAAGCCTTTTTAGAACAGTAGTTAGATTCAGAACATCAGTCATGCCCAAGTGGGCAACCAAGTCATCTTTTGAAAGACTTTTCTATTAGATGTGTTAAACGTGAGTAATAAAATGAATGAGCGTACTGCTGATAAGTCAAGCCCCAGTGGACATACCAATCACGAATGTCTTGTGTCTAAGGAATTATTGAAAAAATAAAACAACCATACATTTTAGCTAGTAAAGATTAATCATGTCTTCCTTAACGGTATCCGCAAAATCTGCACTTGATAACGAATCAATTCAGTCGTGTCCCACTCTCTTTTAAACCACATTAGAGACCTGTGAAACATAATAAAACAAGGTGCAATTAAACAGAGGAAAGTATTTTGTTGTTTACATAGCTAATATGTTGTTTAAAAGAAATGAGCACTAAAAACACTTAAAAACTTATAATCATTTTTCTTATTACAGTCAGGCTTGAAGTTATTCAGAATTGCATAGTACAATAATTACCCTAAATGAACTGATAACCCTTCATCCCCATTATGTCCTGAAGGTTGCATCGTGTGGTATTTAATAATCATTCTAGACTCAAGTCGTCTCAGTTCTTGAGTTCTATCACCCCCTCTTTCTCTCACGGGGATACTATCTAGAACACAGAAAGACAGTTTAGAATTGTTTTGATTGTGGCAAGCTGTGAAGTGTCTGGCAATGGGGTATTGCTTGTCATTGTTCTTAATAGCCCTCAAATGTTCCAGGATACGTTTTTTGGCTTTATGGATGGTACTTCCTATGTAATATTTATCACAGGGACATCTGAGTGCATAGACAGCATACTCGGTGTTACACGTGTAATGCTTTAAAATTTTAAAGGGTTTCATTTCATGTGACAGTAGTACTTCTTTGTAGTTCGTACTGTATTTGCACACTTTACATTTCCCACAGGTGTAAAACCCTTGTATTGTACTTGTCTTACTGTCAGTGGTCAATAAAGTTCTACAAACAGTATCTTTTAGGGACTTGGATTTTCGATATGTGATCTGGGGATAATCTTCGATACATTTGGCCAGATCCTTATCGAGCTTCAGAACTTCCCAATATTTATTGAGTGCAGTTTTAACCTCAAAAGATCTGGTATGGAAAGTCGTGATGAATCTTACATTGGATGATTTCTCATCATTTGTGGTTTTAGAGCGGTTGTTGAGAAGCTCATTTCTTTGTCTTTTATCGACTTCTATGCATGCCTCATTGATGCAAGTTTTACTGTAACCTCTTGTTTTGAAACGTTCACACATTGTTAATTTCTCATTCTCATACTCATTAGTTGTGCTGCAATTTCTTTTAGCTCTGAGAAGCTCTCCAAGAGGAATGCTGTTAATTAAACTTCTTGGATGACAGCTATCAGCGTGTAACAGGCTGTTTCCTGCAGTGCTCTTTCTAAAGAGTACAGTGGAGAGTTTGTTGTTATCAGTCTTGACTTTCAGGTCCAAAAAATCAATACTTTCTGCATGAATATGGCTCGTGAAAGTCAGATTGAAAGTGTTTACGTTAAGTGATTCAACAAACAAGTTGGCTTCTTCGATGCTGCCTTCCCAGATGCAAAAAATGTCATCTATGTATCTCATCCAACTTTTGACATTAGTGTTGAATTGATCCAGGTTGCTGACTACTTGCTCCTCCCACCAGCCAAGGTAAAGACCTGCAAAGCTGGGGGCGAAGCAAGTACCCATAGCAGTCCCAAGTGTTTGGCGATAAATTTGACCGTTAAAGAGAAAGAAATTTTGTGTTAAGCATGTCAGAATCATATCCAATAACATCTCGGTGTGAAATAGTAATGACAACGATCTATGTCTCAAAAAATGTCTGCATGCTTGGATGCCCTGGTCATGGGGGATGCTGGTGTACAGACTATTAACGTCCAGGCTCATGAGTAACCAGCCTGGTTGCCAGTTAATAGTTTCCAGTTTCTGTAAAAAGTGTCCTGAGTCTTTAAGGTAAGATGGAAGGGATTGCACCAGTGGTTGTAGATAATGATCAACATACCTAGAGGTATTCTCCAAACAACTGCCTCTGGAGGATACGATGGGTCTTCCAGGGGGGTTTGTTTGGTCCTTGTGCAGTTTAGGCAAAAGATAGAGGGCAGGTATTTTGGGGTGCTTGCATTTAAGAAAATTCAACTCCTCTTGTTCCAATAGACCTCGGTCAGTCCATTCATTTAAATTGTCTTGGTGAATTTTATTAGCTGCATCTGATTTGATTTTACTGCTTTTTTCATATCTAGTTGTGTCTTGCAATTGATTTAGTCCTTCCTTTAAGTATCTATATATATATATATAGATATAGATATATAGATATATATATATATATTACCTACTGGCGGTCGCCAGTAGGTAGTTATAGTTAGGACCACGTTTCCATAGGAAATCCGCAACATTCTATTTTGAATAACTTTTGCGCCGGTCGACGAATCCTCGCGAATTTTTCAAAATAGGTGGGGCGCTACGCTCCGCTCCTACCCTGAAAGTCTCGGGGTGATTCGTCAAGCGGTGGCTGAGATAAAAGGGGGGTCCCAAAACGTGTTTTTCCCATGCATTTTTCCATAGGACCTTTAGACACAGCTACAGCCCGAACTGCTGAACAGAATTACTTGAAATTTGGCAGAGAGGTAGTCCTCGGGTCAAGGAAGTGCCTTTTGTAGGTTTGGTGTAAATCTGTTCAGTAGATTCTGAGAAAATAGCCTTTAAATCAATATATATATCTGAGCCAGCTTACCGTGCGCTTACCGTACGCGTACGGTGACGTGCGTGAGCGCGATTCTGATTGGCTCTTAGATCTTAGTAAACATTCGAATCGGCCGAAACCAGGAAGCGGCGGCCGCCATTTTCTCTCTCGCACTCTCAGTGGGGCAGCATGAATGAAGCCCAAAAATGTGTAAAGGGGCAGTATATTGAGATAATAATCACCCAGCAATGATATACGGGCCCCCAAACAACCCACAAAGCCAAAAAAAATTTTTTTATTTTTTTCGAAAAATCGCCGATTACGCTTACCGTACGCGTACGGTAAAAAAAATTTGTAAAAAAAAAAAATATCCACACTCTCCCCACCCCATGTGCCAATGGTGCCCGAAGGGCACCATTTGTGCATGGCCTATAAATGAAAGGAAAACATTACACAAAACATTTCACAACGATGCGCATAATATGTCCCCCATGTGCGCACGGTGCGCGAAGCGCATCGTGCGTACATGGCCCATCTCGCATAATGTGGGCACGCGGTGCGCACAGCGCACCGCGTGACCACCGTGCGTTCATGGCACTAACTGCGTAAAGTGGGCGCGCGGTGCGCGAAGCGCACCGCATGCTCACTGTGCGCGCACGGTGCGCGAAGCGCACCGTGCGCGCACGGAACGAACTGCGTTAACTGGGCGCGCACACCACGAATGGCGTAAAGTAAGTTAGCATTTAAAAAACCGTACAAATTCACTGAAAAAACCATAGGTTTCACACACGTTATAGTTAGGAATTAGCATTTAAAAAACCTTGCAAATTTACTGAAAAAACCATAGGTTTCACACATGTTATAGTTAGCTGTACATTTTACTGATAAAAAACCAATGAAATTCCCCCGTTATAGTTACTGTAGGCAACTATAACTCACGCGACCGTAATCCTCTGCTGATGACATATGTGTCTTTATGAAAAAAAAATATTTGTAATATATGTATAGCTAAAATTTAATGGAAGAAGACATGGGAAAATAAGTGTCTAAATACAGTATTAGCATCAGCAGAGGATTACGGTCGCGTGAGTTATAGTTGCCTACAGTAACTATAACGGGGGAATTTCATTGGTTTTTTATCAGTAAAATGTACAGCTAACTATAACATGTGTGAAACCTATGGTTTTTTCAGTGAATTTGCAAGGTTTTTTAAATGCTAATTCCTAACTATAACGTGTGTGAAACCTATGGTTTTTTCAGTGAATATATATATAGATATAGATATATATATATATATATATATATATATATATATATATATATATATATAGATATAGATATATAGCACATAACTAAGTAAGTTGTTCTGTGCATCACACTGGGTACATCCATATCTAAATTACTGAATAAATGCATGTATGAGTCTCTGAGTGTGTCTGTGATTGAGCCAATGAGTGTTGAGCGGCTCTGTAAATGGGTGAAAACGTGTCTCGCTTGGTCTCTCAGACTGTCTGTGAGTGTGAATGAATGTGTAAGGGGGTCTGCGAGTGGGTGCATGTCTGTCTGAGTGGGTCTAAGAGTCAGTGTATGAATGTCAGAGTGGGTCTGTGAGAGGGTGTGTAAGTGTCTGAGTCAATGTGTGAATGGGTACATGAGTCTCCGAATAGGCTTCTAAGTGGATGTGTGAATGTCTGAGTGAGTCTGTAAGTGGATGTGTGAGTCTCTGAGTAGGTCTCTGAGTGTGTATGTGTGTCTCTAAGTGGGTTTGCAAGTGGGTGCCTGAGTCTCTGACTGGATCTTTGACTGGATACATAAATATCTGTGTTGATCTGTGAGTGGGTGCATGAGTGCCTGAGTGGGTCTGTGAGTGGGTACATGAGTGTCTGAATGGGCATGTGAATGGATGTGCCAGTATATAAGTGGGTCTGTGAGTAGGTGCATATCTGAGTGGGTCTCTGAATGGGCCAATGAGTCCTTGAGTGGGTCTCTGAGTGGATGCATGATTATCTCAGTGAGTATCTGATGAATTTGTGAGAAGGTGCACAGGTGTGTTAGTTGGACTCTTAGGGGGTGCATGAGTCTCTGAGTGGGTCTGTGAGCAAGAAAATGAGTCTCTCAGTGGGTCTGTGAGTGGGTGCATGAGTGTCTCACTGAGTTTGTGAGTAGGTGCATGAGTGTCTAAGTAGCTCTGTGAGTGGATGCCCTAGTGTCTGAGTGGGTCTGTGACTCAGTGCATAAGTGTATAAGTGGATCTATGAGCGAGTGTGAGTATCTGTGTGAGTTTGTGAGTGGACATTTTAGTGTCTGCCTGGGTCTGTGAGTAAGTACACAAGTCTCTGACTGGGTCTATGAGTGTCAGAGTATGTGACTGCATCTGTGAGTGTCTGAGTAGGTCTCTGAATGGGTGCATTAGTGTCTAATCGGTCTGTAAGGGGGTGCATAAGTCTCTGAGTGCATCTGTGAGTGCATGTAATAGCTTCTGAGTGGGTATCTGAGTGGGTGCAAGAGTGAGTGCATCTGTGAGTGGGTGCAAGAGTATATGAGTAGGTCTGTCAGTTGGTGTGTGATATAAAGAATGTATGAGAGAAAATGCATGTCTCAATTAGGCCTGGGCGGTAAATTCCGTTCCGCTCGCGGAATTTGCGGAATTTGCGTAATTTCGCGTTCCGCGGAGAACGCGAAATTGCTAAAAAGTCTGCTTTCTGCGATTTCGCGAAATTTTTGCTTGTTCGCGATCTCAAAATGCGTGTTCGCGAGATATTTCTCCCCGAACACGCAAACAGCAATTGTGAACAGGAAAAAAGCATCGCGAACAAGCAATTCCGCGTGTTCGCGGAATTTCTGCGTGTTCGCGGAGATTTTTTACCGTTTCGCGGAGATTTGCGTAACGCAATTCCGCAAATTCCGCCCACCCCTAGTCTCAATGAGTTTGTCAGTTGGTGCATGAGTGCCTGACTGGGTCTATGAATGCAAGTGGGAGTCTCTGAGTGGGTCAGTGAGTGCATGCATGAGTTTCTGAGTTCATCTATATGTGGATGCATGAGTCTCTTAGTGGGTCTATGAGAGGGTATGTAAGTCTCTAAGTGTGTGTGAGTGTGTATGGGTCTGTGAGTGGGTACATGTGTCACTGAGTGGATATGTGACAGAGTGAATGAGTGTCTGAGAAGGTCTATGATTGGGAGTAAGAATGTCTAAGTGGATCTCTAAGTGGGTGTGACCGTGTCTCACTGTGTATGTGAGTCGGTGCATGAATGCCTGTGTAGGTCTGTGAGTGGGTACTTGAGACTTGATTGAATCTGTGAATGGTTGCATGAGTGTCTGAGTGGTGAAATAAGTGTCTGAGTGTGTCTAAGAGTGGGAGAAGAGTGTCTGACAGGGTCTGTGAGTGCAAGCGTGAGTGTTTGAGTGGGTCTGTGAGTGGGTGAATGAGTCTCTGAATTGGTCTGTGAGGGGGTACATGAGTATCTGAGTGGGTCTGTGAGTGGCTATGTGAATGTATGAGCAGGTCTGTGAGTGGATACATGAGTGTCTGAGTAGGTCTGTGACTGGGTGCATAAGTCTCAGAGTTACACCGGGGCATGGTGAGCATTACTGAGAATTTGCAAATATCACACGTTTTCTGCAATGTACACTACCCATATAACAATATTATAGAAAACCCCATTTATCCCACCCATAGGGTCACTATACATTCAACCTGACCTCCTATATCACTTTGTACCATTTCTATGTTGCCTCTGAGGCTTTGTTGACAAAAAATAATGTCAGAAGCAAATTTTTGTTCAGGTTGTGGCCACCAAATCACGACATTTCTGTTGGCGAACATATTGGCAAATTGTCGCAAAATATTTGTGAATTAGTCGTGGTTGTAGATATACAAATTTGGACTTCCTTTCTTTTCTCACAAACTAATGAAACGATTTACACCAGATAACTGAAAGTGTGATATGTGAAACAAAAGCTCCCTTCCTGCCATCGCTATTAGAGGATAAAGAATCTCTAGCAAAAAGGGCACACGGATGGACAGTCCTAAGTGACTACAAATCATTAAAGACTCAAGGGTATATGGATCAAGGATTCAAACAGAAGATCAAAGAGAAATTTTTAAAACTGCGACTCGGTATAATACCAATTCTCCCCCACCTGGCCCCATGGAAACGGACTCAGGAAGACAAAACTTGCCGTCCCTGCAACACAGGACCTGAAGACCTAGTCCATATAGTATGTATCTGCCCAAACTTAATGGACAAAAGGAGATCCCTATTATGCGTAATATGGAACCAGAAGGGCATTAGAACCTGTAGGCATGCAGTCAAACTATGTTTTAACCCGCAGGAGACTCAATTAAACTGCAGATTTACAAAATACTTCGACGCAGTGGCGGAGAGAATTAAGCAGAAACAAAACGAGGAAATTGAGTAAAAGCCAAATAGCGCCTCTGAGCATAACTTATGGGCCATGGCCCTAATGAACAATCCAAAAATGTAAACTATCAATATGATCCTCACAATTTTTAACCCCTGATAATTAATTTTTTTATCTTTGATATGTATCTCTTTCAAAGGCTGTGTACCTGAAATTGTAAGTTTTAATTAACTGTGCAATAAATTATCTTATCTTATCTTACCCTTCCTGCCAAATTCAGTGTAATTCCGTCCAGTGGTTCGGACTGAAGTCGTGTTTAAAGCTCCTCTGGGAATTAACATGGGAAAAACACTTTTTTTACCCCCTTTTTTCTTGAACCCCGCTTGATGGATCACCCCATATCTTTCCATGAACAACTAGAATTACCGGTGCACTTTTATGGGAAAAGTTTGTAATGATTCGTCAAACAGCACCAAAGTTATAGTCAAGTCTGGGGACCGAAAGTGAATATATAAAAGACCTACATAATGAAATGTGGAAAAAACAGCGCTAGGAGTCGTGATGTTCTCATTGAAAATACCAAAGTGGAATGTATAAGTAGTTTCCCATATTTAAGTATCCAATTTGACGATCATGGGACTTGGGTACCTGCTGTACGGATGAGAAAACTGATGTTTATTAGGACAATCGATGCACTGTCCAACTGTGCTAGAAGACTGGGCAGAAGACCGGCGCCAGTTAATACTAATATATAAAGCTAAATGCTAATCCACAGCAATGTATGGGGCGGGCATTTGGGGTTGCACGGATGTGCAATCAATACAGCTAATAGAAAATGCATTTACCAAATATTTATTGGCTGCCCCTAAAAGCACGGCCAATTTTATCTGTCATTCGGAACTAGGCCTGTCGTATATTACAGACCTGATTAAAATTGAACCGTTGTTATTGTGACAAAAGGTATGGGCCTCTGAGGATACTAATTTTAATCGGGACGTTGTCAGGGACTGCTTGGGGATGTCTAGGGTGACCGCTATCCCGTGGTTAAATTACATAAAAAGCTCACAAATGACATCGCCCACCCTGAATATTTTGAAAGCCCTGACAGTATTGTTGCAATTTCAAGAAAGGATTTAAAAGCAATTTGTCTAGCACATTTACAAACCATCAGACTTACTCTGGAGATTGTACAGTACTGGACAATAAACTAATGCTATCATGTTATACCATGCAGCCATATTTAGTTTGTGTAGTCTAACTCAATTTAATTTGGGGTCCTTTCAGAGACTTATAAGCTTCCCTACAACTAATGATTGGTCCAAAAATGTGGGTGTTTGCCCATGTGATGCCATATTGCAACAATCTACATTGCATATTACTTTAGTATGTAAGTTCTTTTTGTACCCAAGAAAAAGATTTTTTAAACCAATTTTAAAAAGAGGGCTTGAGACAATGTCACACAGAGTTCCTACTGTTACAAATTCTAGATGATGAGTTGACCATGTTATCAGTTGCTTCTTATTTGAAAAGTGTCATTAATTACAGAAAATCTATGGGGGTATCTGAACTGTAAATATTTTTTAACTATCAATGTAATTGTTTTCCTGAAAAATGATTTTTAGAAATGTATTTAAATGAATGTTTAAAACTGTGCTTTTATGATTTAGTTCTTAAATCGAATAAAGCTATTTTTGATTTGATTTGATTTTGTCAAGTCAAAAAATACTTTTCATAAGGAAACATGGTCCTAAATGTATATATATATGCAGTGAAGGACTAAAAAGCATGAAGCGAGAGCCACTGAGGGTCGGCATTCTGGAAGTGGATAAAAAAAGAGCCCTTGATTACTCATCTGTGACTGAAGCAGCCCATGAGTAAGAGGCGTTGGCCTCGAAACGCGTCAAGCGAATAAAGAATGTAACTTTTGGAGTGCTGCAGTGGGTTGGTGCAAGAATAAACAGGATGGTGGCTTACTTTCGAGTGCGCCCTCAATACTTTCGGGCATTTGGTGAAGAATATAAATATATATATATATATATGCTGTGCTGTGAGATTTGCAAGCATAACAGTGCGGGACACTTTTACAACTTGCCTTTGATTCTGTTTTATTTTCCTCAGAACGGCGGCGACCCACGTGGGTAATGAAATTTGACAACAAGACCCATAATACTTTGCAAATTTTACTCACCTGTGTTGAGTTTGAAAATGAAAATAAAAGAAGGGAACATTCTTGTGGTCGCAGCTTGCCGTTCTTTGTCAGATTTGCCCGTGACGAAGGGCGTCAAGCCCGAAACGCGTCGGCACTACTACAGCAAGGTGGTGTCTAAGCCTGGGTTGTTTGTGAGAGGACAGCATAATTCCAACCAGCAAGTGCAACTCACCGGAAAGGGTAACTTTGTTGTTTGATGTTTAGTGGCCTGCCCAGGTCACGAGCTTGCACCGCCTCAAAACCCTGGAGGGTCCTCAAGCTGCTTATTGGGGCAGTTTACGAGTAGAGCTGGATGGTGCTGTGAGATTTGCAAGCATAGCAGTGCGGGACACTTTTACAACTTGCCTTTGATTCTGTTTTATTTTCCTCAGAACGACGGCAACCCACGTGGGTAATGAAATTTGACTACAAGACCCATAATACTTTGCAAATTTTACTCACCTGTGTTGAGTTTGAAAATGAAAATAAAAGAAGGGAACATTCTTGTGGTCGCAGCTTGCCGTTCTTTGTGAGATTTTCCCCTGACGAAGGGCGTCAAGCCCGAAACGCGTCGGCACTACTACAGCAAGGTGGTGTCTAAGCCTGGGTTGTTTCTGAGAGGACAGCGTAATTCCAACCAGCGAGTGCAACTCACCGGAAAGGGTAACTTTGTTGTTTGATGTTTAGTGGCCTGCCCAGGTCACGAGCTTGCACCGCCTCAAAACCCTGGAGGGTCCTCAAGCTGCTTATTGGGGCAGTTTACGAGTAGAGCTGTTTGGTGGTGTGAGATTTGCAAGCATAACAGTGCGGGACACTTTTACAACTTGCCTTTGATTCTGTTTTATTTTCCTCAGAACGGCGGCGACCCACGTGGGTAATGAAATTTGACTACAAGACCCATAATACTTTGCAAATTTTACTCACCTGTGTTGAGTTTGAAAATGAAAATAAAAGAAGGGAACATTCTTGTGGTCGCAGCTTGCCGTTCTTTGTGAGATTTGCCCGTGACGAAGGCGTCAAGCCCGAAACGCGTCGGCACTACTACAGCAAGGTGGTGTCTAAGTGTGGGTTGTTTGTGAGAGGACAGCGTAATTCCAACCAGCGAGTTCAACTCTCCGGAAAGGGTAACTTTGTTGTTTGATGTTTAGTGGCCTGCCCAGGTCACGAGCTTGCACTGCCTCAAAACCCTGGAGGGTCCTCAAGCTGCTTATTGGGGCAGTTTACGAGTAGAGGTGGATGGTGCTGTGAGATTTGCAAGCATAACAGTGCGGGACACTTTTACAACTTGCCTTTGATTCTGTTTTATTTTCCTCAGAATGGCGGCGACCCACGTGGGTAATGAAATTTGACTACAAGACCCATAATACTTTGCAAATTTTACTCACCTGTGTTGAGTTTGAAAATGAAAATAAAAGAAGGGAACATTCTTGTGGTCACAGCTTGCCGTTCTTTGTGAGATTTGCCCGTGACGAAGGGCGTCAAACCCGAAACACGTCGGCACTACTACAGCAAGGTGGTGTCTAAGCCTGGGTTGTTTGTGAGAGGACAGCGTAATTCCAACCAGCGAGTGCAACTCACCGGAAAGGGTAACTTTTTCGTTTGATATATATATATATATATATATATATGGAACAGAAACTTCTCTCAGGCTTCACCCCGAGTCCCAGGGTTCGTCGCAGCAAAGGAAAGCACGGCACCACAGAGAGTTCACCTTAAGTATTTATTCAATCAAAATCTTCAAGGACACGCAAAAAAGGACGGTCGATGCGTTTCGGCACTCAGCCTTCAACTGGACCATAGAGTCCTAATGTCCAGAATATCTCTTTTAAAGCAACATTTTCAAATTAAGTAGTAAAAACTGAAGACATACTAGACATACATCGCAAAGTCAATCGAAACATATGAATTACAAGTAAATGAAAATATAAATCAATTTAGAATCACAGTAGTTCAAGCCACCATGGTGGTTATTTGTTGAAGTGAATAAAGTTTTACGAAATTCATTACAATCAATCTCAGGGAGTTGTAAATTGATGAATGACAATCAAGGTAAAGTACCATTTGAGGTAGATATTTACACCTAGGATGTAAATTAATGAATGAAGTAAGCATTGTTGTCAAAATTCATTACATTCCCAATCTTGAATCAAGAAGAGATTATACTGAATTAATTTAAGGTAAGTTTCATATGCCAACAAAAAGTAGATGGTTTTGGAAGAGATGCAATAAGAATAATGGACAACTGACAATTATTGATCAAACGTGGAAATATGTACAAGTGCAAAAAGGCAAAAGAGACCAAAGAGAGACTGAAAAATGCCCCACATGAATTTTCAGTTTGAGAGCCATTAAAGGTGCACATATAACTCAGCATCCAAGTTATGTCCCAATGGGTTTTCAGTACCCATTAGTAGTATCAATCTTGACTCTGCTCTTCTCAAGGCAAGCATGCGATTTCCACCCCTTTCCTTCAACTTAACAATTTTGATGCCAGAATATTTAAGCTGACTGTTGTCACCCGAGTGGAAGTCATAGAAATGTTTTGCCATAGGGTATGTAAAGTCCTTATTCTTGATCGCACGCAGATGCTGTAGGATGCGAAGTTTAAGTTTATTGATCGTGCTACCTATATAATATTTCTGGCAAGGGCATTCCAGTCTGTAGACTACGTATTTTGATTCACAAGTGATATGGTCTTTGATCATTTCATAATGGCCATTCTGTAGTTGATAAGAAGTGATGTTCTTGCCATGTTCACATGCCTTGCATTTTGGGCATTTCCAAAATCCAGGTGTGGTTAACCAGGACTTGGTGATTGGTAATTTAGCTTCAAAGTGGCTTTGTGTTAGTATGTCACCCAAAGAGGCTGTCTTCCGATAGGTAATTCTAGGTGTGGGAGGCAAGATTTTCTTTAAGGTTTCATCAAGCAGTAATACTCCCCAATGTTTAGAGATCATTTTTTGTAGTGCATTGCTTTGATTGTTAAAATCAATAATGAGTCTCGTGATGTTAGCAGTATCATCTTTGTGCCGACCCACTTGGAGTAATTCTGCTCTATTCTTGTTCTGAACTCTATTTACTGCTGTTTGAATCACTTCCAGGGGGTAACCACGTTGTAAGAAACGTTGACTCATCTCCTCAATTTGTAGATTGAAGTCTGACATCTCTGAGCAATTTCTTCTGGCTCTCAACATTTCCCCATAGGGGATACTCCATTTCAGATTTGCTGGATGCCCACTGTTAGCATGAAGTATGCTGTTACTGGCCGTAGGTTTTCTATGCATTTTGGTGCAAAATCTGCCGTTAAGTATGTATACTTCGACATCCAAGAATATGATATTGGAGGTGCTGATGGTAAAAGTAAAAGTCAATTGGTATCTGTTAGTGTTGAGAGAATCCAGAAAATTCCTTAGGAGCTCAGAGTCACCTTCCCAGATGATGAACAGGTCATCAATATATCTTGACCAAAATTTGATGTTCTTTGCGTGATCGTCTTTTAGGACTTCAGTTTCCCATGTTGCCATCAGAAGATTGGCATATGTTGGGGCAAAAGATGTACCCATCGCGGTCCCTTGTTTTTGTAGGAACACTTCACCTCTGAACAAGAAGACATTATGTGTCAAACAATAAGTCAACATTTCAATCAACATTGCAGAGTGTTCCAAAAAGCAAATTGCTCTGGTATTGAGGAATTCTTTTACTGCTGTGATTCCATCAATATGACGAATGGAGGTGTAAAGTGAAGAAACATCAATAGTGGCCATGATGTAATTTTCTTTCCACTGTAGTTGATCAATTTTTTGCAGAAAATCCATTGTATCCCTTAAGTATGATGGGAGAGCTGTAACATAATTCATTAAAAAGATATCAATGAAACGAGATGTGGATTCCAATAAAGAGCCGATGGAGCTGACAATGGGTCTTCCTGGTGGGTTGATTATGGATTTGTGAATCTTTGGTAAGAAATAAATTGTTGCCGTGATGGGATGATTAGTTTTAAGATATAAGTATTCTTCCAAGTCAATGAGTTCTCTCTCTTTCCAGGTCTTGAGTTTCAAATGATATTCATCTGTCCAGTCTTTAGTTGGATTCTTATTGAGTCTTTCATAGTGATCCTTGTTATCAAGTTGTCTGGCAGCTTCTGTAATGTAATCCTCACAGTTCTGAATTACTATGTTACCGCCTTTGTCAGAGGCTTTGATAATGATGTTGTGATCATTACGTAATTCTTTTAGAGCATTGTGTTCTTCAAAAGTGAGGTTCCATATTTTGCTCTTCTTCTTGTGTTTGGTAATGACTTTACCCTGTTTAAAGGATGACATAGGACAATTGGTGGACATTTTGTTGATCTCCTCAACCATGATTTCTTGGAAGAGATCAATTTTATTGCCAGGAGGGAATTGTGGACAAAACGTCGATCGATTTTTTGAACCACTATCACCTCCTCTGTTAGTCTCAATGCCTATGTCCTGACAATATTCTAAATCAGACATAGAAGAGTGATCACTGGTACCAGCTTGTGTGGATGATTCGGTTTGTAATAAGGTGGCTGTTCTTAATGCTGGAATATCTTTGATGCTCAAGGTTTGAATAGTAGAGCTTGATGAAGATGCAGAAGATAATTCTGAAGGTTTCTCTTCAAAATATTTGTTAAGTTTGATTTTACGGCAAAATTTATACAAATCAATCCGTATGTTAGCTAGGTCCATCTCTTTATTAGGACAGAAGGATAAACCCTTGTTTAGCAGTGAGGTTTGTGCTTTGGTGAGGATTTTGTTGGAAAGATTGACAATTAAATTGAGATCTTGTGGTTTTAATTTTGTTTTGTTCTTCCTCTTCCTCTTTTGGGTCTGGCCACCTCTCCTGGTTCTCCGTTTCGGGGTTGCTGGCGTCCCCTCCCCCGTGATGGTCCTTGGCCGCGTCCCCTCTGTCGCGTTGTCATTTGCATGAGGCGCATTTCCCCGGAAAAATCCAGGCTAGAGGTGGGTTGATCCTCATCCGCTGAGCTTAATTCTGAGCTCTCTTCTGAGACAGGAATTTCTTGTCCACTGATTTTATCCATTACTACACGATTTCTAAGTGTGTCATATTTTCTGGCGAAAGTATAAATTCGGCCATGAGTGTAGTCAAGTCTGTCCCTATTGAATTTGTTAGCTTTACGTTTTTCCACATCATCTTCGTGTTTATTGATTTTCTTTTCCATTAAATCAATTAATTTAGTAGTATCCTCATCTGTGGGGATTTGATTTAATTCGCTCACCAATTCTTTGATGGTTGTAGCAAGAGTTGCAAGTTTTCTTTCAGCGTGGGTAATCAGTGTGGTCAATAATCTGAAAGAACATTCATTGGTGTCAGTTTGCCATTGTTTAATTAGATCAGTATCCAAGTCGTTTAATGTGGGCATAATAAGAATCCTCAGCCCTCTGGGAATCCTTTTAAATTCAATGTACTTCTCTAACGTTGTTTTCTCCCACCATTTATTTATTTCTTGAATGCGAGCAGTTTGTAATTCTTTCAGAATATGAGAGAGAGTTCTCTTGTTTTTATCTCCACTAGATGCACCATCCGCAGTTTTAAGGGAAGAACTGGAGTCGTCGTTAAGAAGATCGCATGCTCTCTGTGCACGATTTTTTACTCTTTCCGCCATGGTGGATTCTGGGTACTGTGGTTCTAAAGATTGAGCGATGCAAATGAAGTGATTCTTGAAATGCGTGTTGTCCAATGATTAGTCTTATACAACGGTGTCTCTGTTACTTGACCAATAATTCATTATTGGTCAATTCCGGGAATATGCTCGTAATTTGCCGTAAAGAGTAAGATTGCAGGAAAAAGTGTAACGAGGCTCTGAGTGTAACAATTTCACAAAAGCAGTACCTCCGTGCTTGGACAATATTTGGAAAGCGAGGGGTTACCGAAGGTGTCGGGTACAAGGCGGGGGCAGCTCGGAAACCGCGCCGCAGTCTCTAGGCGCCACCCACCATTGCCCCGTAGCCTCACTCACCCGAAGCTCTCCCGTTGTCCCTCCGTGAACGAATTCCTGTCGCGGAGTTTCCAAACAATGATGAACAGCAATCCACGGTCAGAACAGCCGGCGAACTTTGAATCTCCTTCCGGTATCAAGAGGCTGCTTGAGTCACCATGCCGTTTCACTTCCCGGGTGCACGTAGAGCGCAGACAGCCATCGCTCAATATGGAACAGAAACTTCTCTCAGGCTTCACCCCGAGTCCCAGGGTTCGTCGCAGCAAAGGAAAGCACGGCACCACAGAGAGTTCACCTTAAGTATTTATTCAATCAAAATCTTCAAGGACACGCAAAAAAAGGACGGTCGACGCGTTTCGGCACTCAGCCTTCAACTGGACCATAGAGTCCTAATGTCTCTTTTAAAGCAACATTTTCAAATTAAGTAGTAAAAACTGAAGACATACTAGACATACATCGCAAAGTCAATCGAAACATATGAATTACAAGTAAATGAAAATATAAATCAATTTAGAATCACAGTAGTTCAAGCCACCATGGTGGTTATTTGTTGAAGTGAATAAAGTTTTACGAAATTCATTACAATCAATCTCAGGGAGTTGTAAATTGATGAATGACAATCGACAGCGTAATTCCAACCAGCGAGTGCAACTCACCGGAAAGGGTAACTTTTTCGTTTGATATATATATATACATATATATATATATATATATATATATATATATATATATATATATATTACCTACTGGCGGTCGCCAGTAGGTAGTTATAGTTAGGACCACGTTTCCATAGGAAATCCGCAACATTCTATTTTGAATAACTTTGGCGCCGGTCGACGAATCCTCGCGAATTTTTCAAAATAGGTGGGGCGCTACGCTCCGCTCCTACCCTAAAAGTCTCGGGGGGATTCATCAAGAGGGGGCTGAGATAAAAGGGGGGTCCCAAAACGCGTTTTTCCCATGCATTTTTCCATAGGACCTTTAGACAGGGCTACAGCCCGAACGGCTGAACAGAATTACTAGAAATTTGGCAGAGAGGTAGTCCTCAGGTCAAGGAAGTGCCTTTTGTAGGTTTGGTGTAAATCTGTTCAGTAGATTCTGAGAAAATAGCCTTTAAATCAATATATATATCTGAGCCAGCTTACGGTGCGCTTACGGTACGCTTACCGTACGCGTACGGTGGCGTGCGCGAGCGCGATTCTGATTGGCTCTTAGATCTTAGTAAACATTCGAATCGGCCGAAACCAGGAAGCGGCGGCCGCCATTTTCTCTCTCGCACTGAGAGCGATGATTGAAAATACAAAGCAGAAAAACATGTAAAGGGGCTGTTTAGACAGCGCCCACACACATAGCAATGTTGAGGGAGTACTCAAAGATCCCCCAAGGCCCAAAACGGAATTTTTATTTTTTCGGTAATTTCGCCGATTATGCTTACCGTACGCGTACGGTAAAAAAATATATCCACACTCTCCCCACCCTGTGTGCAAATGGTGTCCGAAGGACACCATTTGTGCATGGCTTATTACATGTATGAAAAACTGAAATATAAAAAAAACAAATATTACAAAAAAAAATTATCCACACTCTCCCCACCCCGTGTGCAAATGTGCATGGCCCATGTACGTTAACGTGGGCACGCGGTGCGCGTAGCGCACCGCGTGCCCACCGTGCGTGCACGGCACTAACTGCGTAAAGTGGGCACGCGGTGCGCAAAGCGCACCGCGTGATCACTGTGCGCGCACGGTGCGTGAAGCGCACCGTGCGCGCACGGAACGAACTGCGTTAAGTGGGCGCGCACGCCACGAATGGCGTAAAGTAACTTAGCATTTAAAAAACCGTACAAATTCACTGAAAAAACCATAGGTTTCACACACGTTATAGTTAGGAATTAGCATTTAAAAAACCTTGCAAATTCACTGAAAAAACCATAGGTTTCACACATGTTATAGTTAGCGGAAATTTTACTGATGAAAAACCAATGAAATTCCCCCGTTATAGTTAGTGCAGGCAACTATAACTCACGCGACCGCAATCTTCTGCTGATGACATATGTGTCTTTATGAAAAAAAAATATTTGTAATATATGTATAGCTAAAAATGTATGGAAGAAGACATGGGCAAATAAGTGTCTAAATACAGTATTAGCATCAGCAGAGGATTGCGGTCGCGTGAGTTATAGTTGCCTGCACTAACTATAACGGGGGAATTTCATTGGTTTTTTATCAGTAAAATTTCCGCTAACTATAACATGTGTGAAACCTATGGTTTTTTCAGTGAATATATATATACATATATATATATGTATATATATATATATATATATATATATATATATATATATATATATATATATATATATATATATATATATATATATATATATATATTTATTTATTTATTTATTTATTTTTTTCACAGAAAAAAACCATAGGTTTCAGGGGTGTTATAGTTAGCTGGCCATTTCACTCGTACAAAACCATAGAAATTCCTCCGTTATAGCAAGTTCTGCTAACTATAACTCGCGCGCCCGCAATGCACTGCTGATGATGTCACATATTGCATCATTCATGACATCTCAAATGACATCACTGATGACATTACTGATGACATCATCCAGTGAATGTGGTTTAGTTTGAAATGTAAACATGTATTATATCAATATACCAATCTGTATTGAAGATTGAGTGGATATATAACTGTCTGGATGGAGGATTTAATAGCTGTCTGACTGTCTAAGTGAGTAATTAAAAGTGTCTCACTTAAGACATGGATTAGTAACTAAACTATGTGAATATGTGTACAGCACTGTCTCTGTTGTTGTATAACATGCTGCATCAGTTGGTCACTAACTACATGAGTGTGTATATTAGTTATTGATTAGTTGGGTATGTATTTGTATGGGACACTGAGTTTGTGTGTGGTTGGATGGGGTGTGTGTAACTCTATGCAGAGATGTGTGATTTGTTGATTCACTAGGTGTATAGGTTTAAGAGTGCATGTGGAAACAGTTGTTTGGGTGAATGAGTGTATTTATTTGTATGTTGGTGAGCGAATATATGTTTTAGTTGTACATCTTCAACAAAGTAAAAAAATAAAAGGCATTGTATGTGAGAGTTGGTGTATATAAATAAGTATGTGTAAGAGTCAGTGATTGTGAGAGTAACTATATAAATGAGTGTATAATTGTAAACGTGATTTTTTAACATATTAACTATGAGTTACTATGTGTTTGAATAAATGAGGTGTTGTTGGATAATTGTGTAAGTGAGTAAATGGAAGTGTGATTATTTTTTTTCATGAGTGAGTAGGATGTCTGCATAACCGACTAAGATGACTGCTGATGTGTCACTGTCTATATATGTGTATAAGTGCATTTGGTAGTGTTCTATTAATTAGAGACTGCATGGATAAATGATTCTGTTGTTGAATGGGTAGTTGTGTGTGTAGACTTAGGAATCAGTGCATGGGTATGTAGTAACTGGTATTGGTGTGACAATGGTTTCAAATATGGTACTCTGTATTTTACAGTGAGTGTTGAAAGGTTATACTAGTGTATGATGAGGTGCATCAGATTGTCACGTGGATGATGTAATCAGTGATGTCATTTGAGATGTCATCAGTGATGTCATCAGTGATGTCACTGACCATGTCATGAATGATGCAATATGTGACATCATTAGCAGAGCATTGCGGGCGCGCGAGTTATATTTAGCAGAACTAACTATAACGGAGGAATTTCTATGGTTTTGTACGAGTGAAATGGCCAGCTAACTCTAACACCCCTGAAACCTATGGTTTTTTTCTGTGAATTTCTAAGGTTTTTGATTGAATAATTTATTCGATAGCAATGTATCATAAAAGTGAATACAATACAACATAAATAGAACCATAAAATTAGTAAAAAGACATATACAAATATGCATAGTTTTCTTTAAAAAGCTAAAAATACATAGACAATAAATGAAAAACATAAAGAGCTCAGATAAAAACAGATATCCTAAAACACAGCAGGGGGGAACACATCAAATGTAGAGAGGGTATTTCGTATAGTGGTAAAATTACATAGAATTACAACCCAGAGCTACTACTTGGTTCGACAAGCTTAGTTCGTATTTGCCATGCTTTCCCAAGATATTTAGCCACCCCACAAATTACCAATAAGGATGTGGTATCTGTTGTTAGGATACGGAGGGCCACTGATGACTGCCTAGTTCCCAGACCTCTACAAACTGGGCTCAACCAACGTTTTCTGGGCGTCCTATATGCTTTACAGGCGAACAGAAAGTGACCCAATGATTCAGTGGGGTTAGAACAACCCGGGCAGGTTGTGTGGTGGGGTTTATGGTTTTTCCAGCCTATTGTGAAAGCGTTTAGGGGTAAAGTACCTAGCCTCATTTTAAAAAACTAAGTTCTATCCCTTGGTGAGGAGATAAAGTCAAAAAATGGTTCCCACTTTGGTTTTGGCTTACAAATCAAGAATGTATCAGTTAGGGAGCCCAGCTTGGGGTTTTTCAAGACCGCTGCATCTATATTTGCCCAGTATAGTTTCTTAATGATGTCTTTTTGCGGAGGCTGCTGTAAGAGCCATTCTTCTTTTAGCCCCAAGCTGAGTACCAGGTCCCTTAAGTTTTTCAACCATGATATTACTCCAAAACCATTTAAAACAATGAGTTCATCAAGGACCGCAGCGTAATTACTGAGTTCCGGGGTCCTTCTAAGACGAACCCAAAATAATAGGGGGCGAAGCCCAAGGATATCTTTAATAGAATGGCGTCCCAAATCGTAAAATAAAGGTTTAAGAGGAGTGGAGAGTGGAAGGCCCACAAGCTCTCTCAAAAATTTGTGTTCTGCTGTGACTAAGCTAATAGCTCTTTCAAATCCCCATAATTCAGAGCCGTAAGAGGCGGCAGACAGTGCCTTACCCTCATATACTAATAGCGCCGGGCTAATAGGTTTAGTAGAGGATAGACGGTGATCTTTAAGTATTGCTCCTGTTGCTCTCTTAAAATTTAAAGACATCTTAATGATGTGGGAGTCCCATTTCATTTTGGAATTAAACCTGACCCCTAGATAGTCAAATGCATCTACTTCCTCGAGCAGGGTGCCATTTAATGCGATATTAATTTTCTTATGTTTTTTATTTCCAGTTAGTACCATCAATTTGGTCTTAGTGGTATTAACAGTAAGACCACGATTATCGCAAAAGGCACTAAACCTATCAAGCAGTTTCTGGAGGCCCATAGGAGTTTTGGACATGAGGAGCGTGTCATCTGCAAAGAGGAGGGTAGGTGTTTTTCCCCCACCAGGGATGGTGCATCCGCTGAGTCCTCCCTCAAATGGTCTGCCACCCCATTAATAAAGAGGGAGAACAAAGTCAGAGCCATCACACATCCCTGGCGGACCCCCCTCTGGACAGGAATTCGATCAGTCAATTGTCCTTCGGGTCCCCATCTAATTCTTGCGTATGTACCATCATGCAACCTTTTAATAAACTCCAAAAGATATCGTGGTAGCCCCATTTCATATAAAACCTGCCACAATTTAACCCGAGGGACGAGGTCGAAAGCGGTTTTGAGGTCAATGAAGGCCAAGTATAAAGATCCCCCACCAATCAGAACGGTCTTCCAATAAGTGGCTACGAATCTGAACACTTGGTCCATAGTACCTACTTTCTTCCTGAAGCCAGCTTGTAAATGAGTTAGGATATTACCCTCTTCCAGCCAAGTCCCCAAACGTGAGTTAAGGACCCTGCCAACCACCTTTTGGATGACATCAATTAGACTTATCGGTCTATAGTTGGCAGGGTCCTCTCTCGCCCCCTTCTTATAGATTGTGACCACCTCAGCACCCTTCCAAGAGTCTGGGACTGTGTGACCACATAACAAGAGGTTCATCATGTTAAAAATAAGATTTGCCCATACTAAGGGGTTATGGAGGATCAGATCTCCTGGGAGGCCATCTGGGCCTGCTGCCTTCCCAGGTGCTATGTTTTTAATGGCGGTCTGAACCTCCGTAAGGGTAAAGAGATCTGTTGGGTCAGGCTGCGGGAAAATATAGTTGTGGTCAGGGTTGGCAATCGCAGGGCGGTCGAGCTCTACCTCATTACAATATAGTTTAGAGAAGTGTGCAGACCACTGCTGCTTGGTTATATGGTTGGGTAGTGGGTCAGAGTCTCTTCTGGTTAATTGAGTTATTAAAGTCCAGAAAGTACTAGAATCTTTTAAAAAGGCTGCGTTTTTTAGCGCTTGCCAATGATCCTCCTCCCAGATCCGTTTAGCCTCTACTATGGATTTTTTGTAGGCTTGTCTGGCCAACCTAGCTGCTACAGAGTCTCTTTTACGAAGGGCAAGAGAGATCGCTTTTCTTCGGGTTCTGCATTCGATGGTGTACCATGGGTTGCCTCTCTTGGTTGGGAACTTTATGCCAGCCTTTGATCTTTTTATTTTAAAATGGGAGCCTATATCCTCAATAAAGGTTTTATAAGTATTGTTAAAGTCTGCACAGTGTGTCTCTACCTTCGTAATATTGAGGAGAGCAAATTCGGCAGCCTTAGTTGCCACTTGGGTGTTTATGGAATCTAAGATATCCTCGTGACATGATACTTTGTACCATTTCAACTTTCTATTGCAGTTTGTGGGAATTACTGCTTTTGAGGATAGGTTCGAATTTAAAAACTCTGGCCTTATGTGCCATTTTAAAACTACACAAAGGGGATTATGGTCACTATCTAGCGTCTGAACTACCTTCATATCAACCACATTGACCCAGGATTTCACGTCAACAATGAAATAGTCAATGCGCGACGGCCCATTTAGTCTGTTAAACGTCATAGACCCATAGGGATCAGAGGGGGTTCTTCCGTTTAATGCTCGGAGGTTGTATTCCAGGGTGAGACCAGTAATCTGTAGAGCCAAAACAATGAACTTCAGGGAAAAAAAACAAAAAAACCTCTAACATCGATGATTCTCTTGCAACCGGCCATGTCATGAATGATGTAATATGTGACATCATCAGCAGTGGATTGCGGGTGCGCGAGGTATAGTTAGTAGAACTAACTATAACGGAGGAATTTCTATGGTTTTGTATGAGTGAAATGTCCAGCTAACTATAACACCCCTGAAACCTATGTTTTTTTCAGTGAATTTCTAAGGTTTTTTAAATGCTAATTCCTAACTATAACATACCTGAAACCTATGGTTTTTTCAGTGAATTTATAAGGTTTTTTAAATGCTAATTTCTAACTATAACGTCTCTGAAACCTATGGTTTTTTCAGTGAATTTCAAAGCTTTTTTAAATGTTAATTTCTAACTATAACGTCTCTGAAACCTATGTTTTTTTTCAGTGAATTTCAAAGGTTCTTTAAATGCAAATTTTTAAGTGTGCTAGTACTTATATCTATTTTTTGTACTGATTTTCTACAATTTTTTTAACTGTTTATTCATAAATATTTTATTCATTAAATAACATTATACATTTTTCAGAAAATTGCAAAGAAATTTCGTTTTTTTAAATTCAAACTGAAATATTGATTAATTTTCCTATTTTGAAAATTCATTTTTTTTTCCGGAGTCGCGCACTCTAAGTGTACACATCATGGTGTGTGCGCACATTCTAGCCGCCATTTTAGAAAAGTTGTGAAGGATCCGCGTAGGGTGTGCGACAGCTGCGTGTCTTTCAGTTACATCATATACATTTAATATTACGTGATGTGCGCGATTGTTATGCGACCAGTCCGCGACTCCTTCTCCCGGGCATTCGCGACACATGCGCAATACGGTAGGAGATGCCTGCACGGTTGCGGGTCCCGCGTGACATCATATACGTGCGGGGGCGCGCTGGGTGCGTGACCCCCGCAAAAAAAAACTTATGTTCCAAAATCATATGTATGTGTCTTTATTATACATATTAGGGCAAGAGATTATCTAAGATATTCATAAAAATAATATATTTGTACTTATAATAAACTTATATTATTTTTAAATATATTTTTGCGAAGTCGGGTGCATGCATCGTGAGTGCAGTGAACCAGGTCAGCAGAGCTGCTGTAGAGCCAGAGAATTAGGTCAGCAGAGCCGTTGTAGAGCCAGAGAACCAGGTCAGCAGAGCTGCTCTAGAGCCTAAGAAGCAGGTCAGCAGAGCTGCTCTAGAACCAGAGACCCAGGTCAGCAGAGCTGCTCTAGAGGCCGAGAACAAGGTCAGCAGAGCTGCTGTAGAGCCAGAGAAACCAGGTCAGCCGAGCTGCTTTAGAGGGAGAAACCCAGGTCAGGAGAACTGCTTTAGAGCCAGAGAACCAGGTCAGCAAAGCTCCTTTAGTGCCATAGAACCAGATCAGTAGAGCTGCTCTAGAGGCAGAGAACCAGGTCAGCAGAACTGTTTTAGAGCCAGAGATCCAGGTCAGCAGAGCTCTTTAGAGGGAGAGAACCAGGTCAACAGAGCTGCTTTAGAGCCAGAGAACCTGATCAGCAGAGCTGCTCTAGAGCTAGAGAACCAGGTCAGCAGAGCTGCTTTAGAGGCAGAGAACCAGGTCAGCAGAGCTGCTTTAGAGACAAAGAACCAGGTCAGCAGAGCTGCTCTAGAGCCAGAGAACCAGGTCAGCAGAGCTGCTTCAGAGCCATAGAACCAGATCAGCAGAGCTGCTCTAGAGGCATAGAACCAGGTAAGTTGAGCTGATTTAGACAGAGAGAACCAGGTCGGCAGAGCTGGTTTAGAGCATGAGAACCAGGTCAGCAGAGCTGTTCTAGAGCCAGAGAACCAGGTCAGCAGAGCTGCTTTAGAGCCATAGAACCAGGTCAGCAGAGCTGCTTTAGAGCCAGATAACCAGGTCAGCAGAGCTGCTCTAGAGCCAGAGAACCAGGTCAGCAGAGCTGCTGTAGAGCCAGAGAAACCAGGTCAGTAGAGCTGCTTTAGAGGGAGAGAACCAGGTCAGCAGAGCTGCTTTAGAGCCAAGGGACCAAGTCAGCAGAGCTGCTCTAGAGCCAGAGAACCAGGTCAGCAGAACTGCTTTAGAGCCATAGATTCGGGTCCGCAGAGCTGCTTTAGAGCCAGAGAACCAGGTCAGCAGAGCTGTTGTACAGCCAGAGAACCAGGTCAGCAGAGCTGCTCTAGAGCCAGAGAACCAGGTCAGCAGAGCTGCTGTAGAGCCAGAGAAACCAGGTCAGCAGAGCTGCTTTAGAGGGAGAAAGCCATGTCAGCATAGCTGCTTTAGAGCCAGAGAACCAGGTCAGCAGAGCTGCTTTAGCGCCAGAGAACCAGGTTAGCAGAGCTGCTCTGGAGCCTAAGAACCAGGTCAGCAGAGCTGCTCTAGAGCCAGAGAACCATGTCAGCAGAGCTGCTGTAGAGCCAGAGACGCCAGGTCAGTAGAGCTGCCTTAGATGGAGAGAACCAGGTCAGCAGAGCTGCACTAGAGGGAGAGAACCAGGTCAGCAGACCTGCTCTAGAGCCAGAGAACCATGTCAGCAGAACTGCTTTAGAGCCATAGAACCGGGTCAGCAGAGCTGATTTAGAGCCAGAAAACCAGGTCAGTAGAGCTGTTGTAGAGCCAGAGAACCAGATCAGCAGAGCTGCTCTGTAGCCCAAGAACTAGGTCAGCAGAGCTGCTCTAGAGCCAGAGACTCAGGTCAGCAGAGCTGCTCTAGAGGCTGAGAACAAGGTCAGCAGAGCTGCTGAAGAGCCAGAGAAACCAGGTCAGCAGAGCTGCTTTAGAGGGAGAAACCCAGGTCAGCAGAACTGCTTTAGAGCCAGAGAACCAGGTCAGCAGAGCTGCTCTAGAGGCAGAGAACCAGATCAGCAGAGCTGCTTTAGTGCCATAGAACCAGGTCAGCAGAGCTGCTCTAGAGGCAGAGAACCAGGTCAGCAGAACTGCTTTAAAGCCAGAGATCTAGGTCAGGAGAGCTCTTTAGAGGGAGGGAACCAGGTCAGCAGAGCTGCTTTAGAGCCAGAGAACCTGGCCAGCAGAGCTGCTCTAGAGCCAGAGAACCAGGTCAACAGAGCTGCTTTAGAGGCAGAGAACCAGGTCAGCAGAGCTGCTTTAGAGGGAGAGAACCAGGTCAGCAGAGCTGCTTTAGAGCCAGAGAACCAGGTCAGCAGAGCTGTTGTACAGCCAGAGAACCAGGTCAGCAGAGCTGCTCTAGAGCCAGAGAACCAGGTCAGCAGAGCTGCTGTAGAGCCAGAGAAACCAGGTCAGCAGAGCTGCTTTAGAGGGAGAAAGCCATGTCAGCATAGCTGCTTTAGAGCCAGAGAACCAGGTCAGCAGAGCTGCTTTAGCGCCAGAGAACCAGGTTAGCAGAGCTGCTCTGGAGCCTAAGAACCAGGTCAGCAGAGCTGCTCTAGAGCCAGAGAACCATGTCAGCAGAGCTGCTGTAGAGCCAGAGACGCCAGGTCAGTAGAGCTGCCTTAGATGGAGAGAACCAGGTCAGCAGAGCTGCACTAGAGGGAGAGAACCAGGTCAGCAGACCTGCTCTAGAGCCAGAGAACCATGTCAGCAGAACTGCTTTAGAGCCATAGAACCGGGTCAGCAGAGCTGATTTAGAGCCAGAAAACCAGGTCAGTAGAGCTGTTGTAGAGCCAGAGAACCAGATCAGCAGAGCTGCTCTGTAGCCCAAGAACTAGGTCAGCAGAGCTGCTCTAGAGCCAGAGACTCAGGTCAGCAGAGCTGCTCTAGAGGCTGAGAACAAGGTCAGCAGAGCTGCTGAAGAGCCAGAGAAACCAGGTCAGCAGAGCTGCTTTAGAGGGAGAAACCCAGGTCAGCAGAACTGCTTTAGAGCCAGAGAACCAGGTCAGCAGAGCTGCTCTAGAGGCAGAGAACCAGATCAGCAGAGCTGCTTTAGTGCCATAGAACCAGGTCAGCAGAGCTGCTCTAGAGGCAGAGAACCAGGTCAGCAGAACTGCTTTAAAGCCAGAGATCTAGGTCAGGAGAGCTCTTTAGAGGGAGGGAACCAGGTCAGCAGAGCTGCTTTAGAGCCAGAGAACCTGGCCAGCAGAGCTGCTCTAGAGCCAGAGAACCAGGTCAACAGAGCTGCTTTAGAGGCAGAGAACCAGGTCAGCAGAGCTGCTTTAGAGGGAGAGAACCAGGTCAGCAGAGCTGCTTTAGAGCCAGAGAACCAGGTCAGCAGAGCTGCTCTAGAGCCAGAGAACCACTTCAGAAGAGCTGCTTTAGAGCCATAGAACCAGGTCGGCAGAGCTGCTTTAGAGCCAGAGAACCAGGTCAGCAGAGCTGCTCTAGAGCCAGAGAACCAGGTCAGCAGAGCTGCTGTAGAGCCAGAGAAACCAGGTCAGAAGAGCTGCTTTAGAGCCAAGGGACCAGGTCAGCAGAGCTGCTCTAGAGCCAGAGACTCATGTCAGCAGAGCTGCTCTAGAGGCCGAGAACAAGGTCAGCAGAGCTGCTGAAGAGCCAGAGAAACCAGGTCAGCAGAGCTGCTTTACAGGGAGAAACCCAGGTCAGCAGAACTGCTTTAGAGCCAGAGAACCAGGTCAGCAGAGCTGCTCTAGAGGCAGAGAACCAGATCAGCAGAGCTGCTTTAGTGCCATAGAACCAGGTCAGCAGAGCTGCTCTAGAGGCAGAGAACCACGTCAGCAGACTGCTTTAGAGCCAGAGATCTAGGTCAGCAGAGCTGCTTTAGAGGGAGAGAACCAGGTCAGCAGAGCTGCTTTAGAGCCAGAGAACCAGGTCAGCAGAGCTGCTCTAGAGCCAGAGAACCACTTCAGAAGAGCTGCTTTAGAGCCATAGAACCAGGTCAGCAGAGCTGCTCTAGAGGCAGAGAACCAGGTCAGTAGAGCTGATTTGGAGGGAGAGAACCAGGTCGGCAGAGCTGCTTTAGAGCCAGAGAACCAGGTCAGCAGAGCTGCTCTAGAGCCAGAGAACCAGGTCAGCAGAGCTGCTCTAGAGCCAGAGAACCAGGTCAGCAGAGCTGCTGTAGAGCCAGATAAAACAGGTCAGTAGAGCTGCTTTAGAGTCAAGGGACCAGGTCAGCAGAGCTGCTCTAGAGCCAGAGACTCAGGTCAGCAGAGCTGCTCTAGAGGCCGAGAACAAGGTCAGCAGAGCTGCTGAAAAGCCAGAGAAACCAGGTCAGCAGAGCTGCTTTACAGGGAGAAACCCAGGTCAACAGAACTGCTTTAGAGCCAGAGAACCAGGTAAGCAGAGCTGCTCTAGAGGCAGAGAACCAGATCAGCGGAGCTGCTTTAGTGCCATAGAACCAGGTCAGCAGAGCTGCTCTAGAGGCAGAGAATCACGTCAGCAGAACTGCTTTAGAGCCAGAGATCTAGGTCAGCAGAGCTCTTTAGAGGGAGGGAACCAGGTCAGCCGAGCTGCTCTAGAGCCAGAGAACCAGGTCAACAGAGCTGCTTTAGAGGCAGAGAACCAGGTCAGCAGAGCTGCTTTAGAGAGAGAGAACCAGGTCAGCAGAGCTGCTTTAGAGCCAGAGAACCAGGTCAGCCGAGCTGCTCTAGAGTCAGAGAACCAGGTCAGTAGGACTGATTTGGAGGGAGAGAACCAGGTCGGCAGAGATGCTTTAGAGCCAGAGAACGGGGTCAGCAGAGCTGCTCTAGAGCCAGAGAACCAGGTCAGCAGAGCTGCTTTAGAGCCATAGAACCAGGTCAGCAAAGCTGCTTTAGAGACAGAGAATCAGGTCAGCAGAGCTGCTCTAGAGCCAGAGAACCAGGTCAGCAGAGCTGCTGTAGAGCCAGAGAAACCAAGTCAGTAGAGCTACTTTAGAGCCAAGGGACCAGGTCAGCAGAGCTGCTCTAGAGCCTAAGAACTAGGTCAGCAGGGCTGCTCTAGAGCCAGACAACCAGGTCAGCAGAGCTGCTGTAGAGCCAGAGAAACCAGGTCAGCAGAGCTGCTTTAGAGCCAGAGAACCAGGTCAGAAGAGCTGCTTTGGAGCCAAAGAACCAGGTCAGTAGAGCAGGTCTGGAGCATAAGAACCAGGTCAGCAGAGCTGCTCTAGAACCAGAGAACCAGGTCAGCAGAGCTGCTGTAGAGCCAGAGAAACCAGGTCAACAGAGCTGCTTTAGAGCCAGAGAACCAGGTCAGAAGAGCAGCTTTAGAGCCAGAGAACCAGGTCAGCAGAGCAGCTCTGGAGCCTAAGAACCAGGTCAGCAGAGCTGCTCTAGAGCCAGAGAACCAGGTCAGCAGAGCTGCTGTAGAGACAGAGAAACCAGGTCAGCAGAGCTGCTTTAGAGCCAGAGAACCAGGTCAGAAGAGCTGCTTTAGAGCCAGAGAACCAGCTCAGCAGAACTGCTCTAGAGCCTAAGAACTAGGTCAGTAGGGCTGCTCTAGAGCCAGACAACCAGGTCAGCAGAGCTGCTGTAGAGCCAGAGAAACCAGGTCAGCAGAGCTGCTTTAGAGCCAGAGAACCAGGTCAGAAGAGCTGCTTTAGAGCCAGAGAACCAGGTCAGCAGAGCAGCTCTGGTGCCTAAGAACCATGTCAGCAGAGCTGCTCTAGAGCCAGTAAACCATGTCAGCAGAGCTGCTGTAGAGCCAGAGAAACCAGGTCAGTAGAGCTGCTTTAGAGGGAGAGACCCAGGTCAGCAGAACTGCGCTAGAGGGAGAGAACCAGGTCAGCAGAGCTGCTCTAGAGCCAGAGAACCATGTCATCAGAACTGCTTTAGAGCCATAGAACCCGGTCAGCAGAGCTGATTTAGAGCCAGAAAACCAGGTAAGCAAAACTGTTGTAGAGCCAGAGAATCAGATCAGCAGAGCTGCTCTGTAGCATAAGAACTAGGTCAGCAGAGCTGCTCTAGAGCCAGAGACCCAGGTCAGCAGAGCTGCTCTAGAGGCCGAGAACAAGGTGCACAGAGCTGCTGTAGAGCCAGAGAAACCAGGTCAGCAGAGCTGCTTTACAGGGAGAAACCCAGGTCAGCAGAACTGCTTTAGAGCCAGAGAACCAGGTAAGCAGAGCTGCTCTAGAGCCAGAGAACCAGATCAGCAGAGCTGCTTTAGTGCCATAGAACCAGGTCAGCAGAGCTACTCTAGAGGCAGAGAACCAGGTCAGCAGAACTGCTTGAGAGCCAGAGACCCAGGTCAGCAGAGCTGCTCTAGAGGCCGAGAACAAGGTGCGCAGAGCTGCTGTAGAGCCAGAGAAACCAGGTCAGCAGAGCTGCTTTACAGGGAGAAACCCATGTCAGCAGAACTGCTTTAGAGCCAGAGAACCAGGTAAGCAGAGCTGCTCTAGAGCCAGAGAACCAGATCAGCAGAGCTGCTTTAGTGCCATAGAACCAGGTCAGCAGAGCTGCTCTAGAGGCAGAGAACCAGGTCAGCAGAGCTGCTTTAGAGCCAGAGAACCTGGTCAGCAGAGCTGCTTTAGTGAAATAGAACCAGGTCAACAGAGCTGCTTTAGAGGCAGCGAACCATGTCAGCAGAGCTGCTTTAGAGGGAGAGAACCAGGTTAGCAGAGCTGCTTTAGAGCCAGAGAACCAGGTCAGCAGAGCTGCTCTAGAGCCAGAGAACCAGGTCAGCAGAGCTGCTGTAGAGCCAGAGAAACCAAGTCAGTAGAGCTGCTTTAGAGCCAAGGGACCAGGTCAGCAGAGCTGCTCTAGAGCCAGAGAACCAGCTCAGCAGAACTGCTCTAGAGCCTAAGAACCAGGTCAGCAGAGCTGCTCTAGAGCCAGACAACCAGGTCAGCAGAGCTGCTGTAGAGCCAGAGAAACCAGGTCAGCAGAGCTGCTTTAGAGCCAGAGAACCAGGCCAGCAGAGCTGCTTTAGAGCCAGAAAACCAGGTCAGCAGAGCAGCTCTGGAGCCTAAGAACCAGGTCAGCAGAGCTGCTCTAGAGCCAGAGAACCATGTCAGAAGAGCTGCTGTAGAGCCAGAGAAACCAGGTCAGTAGAGCTGCTTTAGAGGGAGAGACCCAGGTCAGCAGAGCTGCGCTAGAGGGAGAGAACCAGGTCAGCAGAGCTGCTCTAGAGCCAGAGAACCATGTCATCAGAACTGCTTTAGAGCCATAGAACCGGGTCAGCAGATCTGATTTAGAGCCAGAAAACCAGGTAAGCAGAGCTGTTGTAGAGCCAGAGTACCAAATCAGAAGAGCTGCTCTGTAGCATAAGAACTAGGTCAGCAGAGCTGCTCTAGAGCCAGAGACCCAGGTCAGCAGAGCTGCTCTAGAGGCCGAGAACAAGGTCAGCAGAGCTGCTGTAGAGCCAGAGAAACCAGGTCAGCAGAGCTGCTTTACAGGGAGAAACCCAGGTCAGCAGAACTGCTTTAGAGCCGGAGAACCAGGTCAGCAGAGCTGCTCTAGAGCCAGAGAACCAGATCAGCAGAGCTGCTTTAGTGCCATAGAAACAGGTCAGCAGAGCTGCTCTAGAGGCAGAGAACCAGGTCAGCAGAACTGCTTGAGAGCCAGAGATCCAGGTCAGCAGAGCTCTTTAGAGGGAGGGAACCAGGTCAGCAGAGCTGCTTTAGAGCCAGAGAACCTGGTCAGCAGAGCTGCTCTAGAGCCAGAGAACCAGGTCAACAGAGCTGCTTTAGAGGCAGCGAACCATGTCAGCAGAGCTGCTTTAGAGGGAGAGAACCAGGTTAGCAGAGCTGCTTTAGAGCCAGAGAACCAGGTCAGCAGAGCTGCTCTAGAGCCAGAGAACCAGGTCAACAGAGCTCCTTTAGAGCCATAGAACCAGGTCAGCAGAGCTGCTCTACAGGCAGAGAACCAGGTCACTAGAGCTGATTTGGAGGGAGAGAACCAGGTCGACAGAGCTGCTTTAGAGCCAGAGAACCAGGTCAGCAGAGCTGCTCTAGAGCCAGAGAACCAGGTCAGCAGAGCTGCTTTAGAGCCATAGAACCAGGTCAGCAGAGCTGCTTTAGAGCCAGAGAACCAGGTCAGCTGAGCTGCTCTACAGCCTAAGAACCGGGTCAGCAGAGTTGCTCTAGAGCCAGAGAGCCAGGTCAGCAGAGCTGATGTAGAGCCAGAGAAACCAGGTCAGTAGAGCTGCTTTAGAGGGAGAGAACCAGGTCAGCAGAGCTACTTTAGAGCAAAGGGACCAGGTCAGCAGAGCTGGTCTAGAGCCAGAGAACCAGGTCAGCAGAACTGCTTTAGAGCCATAGAACCGGGTCCACAGATCTGCTTTAGAGACAGAGAACCAGGTCAGCAGAGCTGTTGTACAGCCAGAGAACCAGGTCAGCAGAGCTGCTGTAGAGCCTAAGAACTAGGTCAGCAGAGCTGCTCTAGAGCCAGAGAACCAGGTCAGCAGAGCTGCTGTAGAGCCAGAGTAACCAGGTCTGCAGAGCTGCTTTAGAGGGAGAGAATCAGGTCAGCAGAGCTGCTTTAGAGCCAGAGAACCTGGCCAGCAGAGCTGCTTTAGAGCCAGAGAACCAGGTCAGCAGAGCTGTTTATAGCCAGAGAACCAGGTCAGCAGAGCTGCTCTGGAGCCTAAGAACCAGGTCAGCAGAGCTGCTCCAGAGCCAGAGAACCAGGTCAGCAGAGCTGCTGTAGAGCCAGAGAAACCAGGTCAGTAGAGCTGTTTTAGAGGTAGAGAACCAGGTCAGCAGAGCTGCTCTAGAGGGAGAGAACCAGATCAGCAGAGCTGCTCTAGAGCCAGAGAACCATGTCAGCCGAACTGCTTTAGAGCCATAGAACCGGGTCAGCAGAGCTGATTTAGAGCCAGAGAACCAGGTCAGCAGAGCTGTTGTAGAGCCAGAGAACCAGATCAGCAGAGCTGCTCTGTAGCCTAAGAACTAGGTCAGCAGAGCTGCTCTAGAGCCAGAGAACCAGGTCATCAGAACTGCTTTAGAGACAGAGATGCAGGTCAGCAGAGCTATTTAGAGGGAGGGAACCAGGTCAGCAGAGCTGCTTTAGAGCCAGAGAACCTGGTCAGCAGAGCTGCTCTAGAGCCAGAGAACCAGGTCAACAGAACTGCTTTAGAGCTAAAGAACCGGGTCCGCAGAGCTGCTTTAGAGCCAGAGAACCAGGTCAGCAGAGCTGTTGTACAGCCAGAGAACCAGGTCAGCAGAGCTGCTGTAGAGCCTAAGAACTAGGTCAGCAGAGTTGCTCTAGAGCCAGAGAGCCAGGTCAGCAGAGCTGCTGTAGAGCCAGAGAAACCAGGTCTTCAGACCTGCTTTCGAGGGAGAGAATCAGTTCAGCAGAGCTGCTTTAGAGCCAGAGAACCAGGCCAGCAGAGCTGCTTTAGAGCCAGAGAACCAGGTCAGCAGAGCTGCTTTTGAGCCATAGAACGAGGTCAGCAGAGCTGTTTAGAGCCAGAGAACCAGGTCAGCAGAGCTGCTCTGAAGACTAAGAACCAGGTCAGCAGAGCTGCTCTAGAGCCAGAGAACCAGGTCAGCAGAGCTGCTGTAGAGCCAGAGAAACCAGGTCAGTAGAGCCGTTTTAGAGGGAGAGAACCAGGTCAGCAGAGCTGCTCTAGAGGGAGAGAACCAGGTCAGCAGAGCTGCTCTAGAGCCAGAGAACCATGTCAGCAGAACTGCTTTAGAGCCATAGAACCGGGTCAGCAGAGCTGATTTAGAGCCAGAGAACCAGGTCAGCAGGCCTGCTGTTGAGCCAGAGAAACCAGGTCAGCAGAGGTGCTTTAGAGGGAGAGAACCAGGTCAGCAGAGCTGCTTTAGAGCCAGAGAACCAGGTCAGCAGAGCTGCTCTAGCTGACACTGACTGACTGACACTGACTGACTGACACTGACTGACACTGATTGACTGACACTGACTGACACTGACTGACACTGATTGACTGAAACTGACTGACTGACAATGACTGACACTGATTGACTGACACTGACTGACTGACACTGACTGACTGACTGACACTGATTGACTGACACTGACTGACTGACACTGACTGACACTGATTGACTGACACTGACTGACACTGATTGAATGACACTGACTGACTGACTGACACTGACAGACTGACACTGACTGACTGACACTGACTGACATATGTATGTATATATATATATATACATACATATGTAATCTGCATATCTATATAAATACAAATATAAATGCACGCATACATATACATATACATATATGGCTACATATGCATGTTATGTACATGAAAGATTGAAAAACACTAATACAAGCAAAGCTAAAAAGCCACCTAATTACAAACAGAATTGCTTTAACTTAAACGAGGGCGAGGCCTATTGCATTTTCAATGTTTGTTTACTTTGGTTCCATCAAGAAGGCATTCAGATGTGTCACACATTTGCCATACATTCTGAATGGTAGCACTCTAGTTGCTCATTAGATCACTGTAGTAAAGCTACCTCTCACCAGGGAAGTCTGCTGCTGGTATTCAAAGCGCATGTTTCAGTCTGCATGTCAGAATTTTTTAATGAAATAGAAGAGGATTTGAGAAGTAAAAATGTGCCTAATTTTTCTTTCTGCCGCACTAATCATAATTTCTATGGCAACATGAACCCCCTCATTTTGTTCCTTTTCAAATTAATTGTTTTAAGTGTTACCACTTTATTCCAATCAAGATGGCTTCAGGTGTGCCATACTTTTGTCATAAGTAAGACTGATAGCGCTCTAGTTGTACTTTAGAACACTCTGGGACATTCTGTCATTGGGCTATACTTGGGCTACATCTGGGTGATATTTGTGCTACATTTGGGTTCCTTTGTCTCTGGTGGCCATCTTGGGAGACTTATTTGTTATGAAGTTTTCTAATTTCCTCATTTACTACAGTCTCCTCCGTAGGAAATACTTTCAGGTTTTTTACTTTGATTCCATCAAGAAGGCATTCAGATGTGTCACACATTTGCCATAAATTCGGAATGTTAGCACTCTAGTTGCTCATTAGATCACTGTAGTAAAGCTACTGTTCACCAGGGAAGTCTGCAGCTGGTATTGAAAGTGCATGTTTCAGTCTGCATGTCATACTTTTTTAATGAAGTAGAAGAGGATTTGAGAAGTCACTCAAAATGTGCCCTAATTTTTCTTTTTCCAGCACTAATCATAATTTCTATGGCAAAAAGAACCCCCTCATTGTGTTCCTTTTAAATCAAACTACTCACTCTCTACTACTCACTCGCTACTACTCTCTACTACTCACTCTATTCTACTCACTCTCTACTACTCACTCTCTACTACTCTTTACTACTACTCTCTACTCCTCACTCTACTACTCACTCTACTACTCACTCTCTACTACTCTCTACTACTCTCTACTACTCACTTTCTATTACTCACTCGCTAATACTCACTGTGGGGCCCTGCCTCGTGGCGTGGGCCTCCTTGACCACTAGCCCCCAGACCCAACCCATACACCACCCCTGCTCCCTGGTTATATCCGCCCGTCCTTCCCACCCCGTAGCCCCCAAAGACCCCTGGCCACCATGTCCCGATGTTACGATGGCCGGCCCGGGGCCCCAGCGAAACCTAGACCCTGAACGCTCCATGCCTGGCCAAGGGAGAGGGATCCCCCCCAAGCAAGACAGGGAGGAGTAGTCTCTGTCACACCTCTGACCTCCTCTCAACAGAGGGTTTCGATCGCCCTCCAGACCCCCAGGGAGCTGTCTCCCAGCATGCTGGGTGTCTGGAGTCCCTCCCAGGCCAACCTGAAAGGATCAAAGAGCCGAGCGGCAGGAAATCCCAACACCGCCCCCAGAAACCAAGACCCCTCTCTGTGTGGACGCCGGACTTCAAAGAGAATGAGGTGTATAACAGGGGGTGCTGAGGGGACTGGGGCAGAGAAGACCTGGAACTAAGAGAGCCCTGTGGACCTGGTCGCGGCTCAACGAAACTGCAAAGAAGGACGCTACTTGATCCTTGGAAACCCTCTGGGCCCTGCTGACGTCGTCGCGGCTCCCGAGAACACTACGAACCCCGGACTCTAAGACCATTGGAGCCTGCTGAGAGACTCGCGGCTCCCCCCAACTCTAAGACCAGCTGAGCCTGCTGAGTGAATCGCGGCTCCCCGAAGATCTCCCGATTGACAGTTCCTTCCTACCAGAGCCCTGCGGTCGTGGTCGCGGCTCGAGAATACACTGGTCCGGCGGGACCCAAGACTGTACCCTGTCCCCCGGTTCGAGGATTGAGAGCTGTGCGAAGGATACTCGGCATTGACTTTGAACCTAGAACTGTCCCGCTACCCCAATCCCCTTTGTCAAGGAATTACCAAGCTTGTTGTATTGACCAAAGACTACCTTGCGGATCATAGAGATCCAAAGAATATTAGATAAAGATCTCCGTTTATTGAACCCTACTGTGTGGTGTCCCTTTGTCAAGTAGTGCCAGCTCAGCGAGTGCGATCCTAAAGTACGAAACCCCTTCCTGGAAGGGCCTACCCGCCAGTGCTCGGCCTGTTTCTGGGAGAGGTGGGTCACGGGGTGGTCAGGAACGTGTTCTGTAACCCCCCTGGGATCGCCCCTTCCAACATTTGGTGGCAGGCGATGGGATCCGAGCCGACACCTAGAGATCGTACAGTAAACGGCTGACGCACTAACGAACAAAGATGGAAGAAGGAACCGCCATGAGTACCACAGGAACCAACGCGAGTTCTACGTTCCGAGAGGACCGGTTGGAAGAGTATACGCACCGAGAATTAAAACAGTTTTGCAAAGACTTTGGAATCGCTACCACCGGATTAAGCACCAAAGACGATTTCCAGAAAGCATTGAAGGCCGGAGTAGAGTCCGGAGATTCCCTTCCCCAAACTGAAGGAGGCGGTCGACGGATGGAGCCGCCGAACGAGCTCCGAAGCACCCCGGTAAGGAGCAACGTCCCAGAGGGTGGACTATCCCCAGAAGAACTAGCAGACCGGGAAAGGAGCCGCAGCCACAAACTAGAACTGGCCAAGCTAAAGATAGAGGGAGAGCTAAAATTGGCCGAGAAAAAGCTAGCTGTAGAACATTTACGCCTACAAGGGCAACTTGAAGAGAAGAAACGTCAGCGAGAGCACGAAGAAAAAAAACTGCAACTGGAACATGAGCGCAGCCTAAAAGAGATCGAGCTCAAGGCCAAGAATGAGGAATCCAGACCTCCGGGGAATCAAGGGACCTCTCCCCCGGTGGAACCAAAGGTCCACATCCCCAAGGATGTGGTGAAAGAATATTACAAGAACGACGACATCCAGCAATGGTTCAAGGCCTACGAGGTCGCCATGACCTCCCACCGAGTCCCACAGAAGGATTGGGGGGCTGGCTTGTGGGGCTGGTTCCTGAGCGAGGGGAGAGACACCCTGCTGGACCTGATTTCAGGGACATTATAATTAGTAATTAGCATTTAAAAAAACCCATAGAAATTCACTGAAAAAAACACTGGTTTCAGGGACGTTATAGTTAGTTGCACTTTTCACTCGTATAACTCGCGGCCCCGCAATGCTCTGCTGATGACATCACACATTAAATCACTCATGACATGGTCAGTGACATCACTGATGAAATCTCAAATGACATCACTGATTACATCATCCACGTAATCCTCTGATGCACCTCCTCAGAGCCTAATATAACCTTTGATACACCCACTCTAAAATACAGACTGCCAGTGTCAAAACCATAGACACACCAATACCAGTTACTACATACCTACTCACTGATTCCTAGGTCTACACACACATCCACTCACTCACCCATACAGTCACTCATACATGCAGTCACTCATCAATACAGCCACTATCTTATGCACTCATACAACTATGAAACCATGTGCATGCGATAATTTCTCTGACCAAGACCTGTTGCACTTTAGGTTTTTGTGTGGTTTTTATAGTGAGCTGTGAGCTAAACATATCCTACCACTTTTTAGAGATTGCTCTTTTGCACAAGTAAGACCAGCACTGATCTCTTTACAAATGCGTTCTTCCCCACTCATTTGTTATGGGGTTTCAAGTTCCTTATCAGGGGCAATTCGTAAGAGGAAAAATCTGGTTTGATAACTGCAATGACTTGGGCCTATCCGAATATGTTTCTTTTTAAAAACTATAGTATTTTAAAAGTGTTTTTAATTATATCTGCGGTGTAGTTTTAAACCCAAAATGTATGTGAACTGTACTTTTGTGGCTAGAACGTGGCTGAAGAAAGTTTTTATTGATTGATTGATTGATATGCACTCTTACACCTATACAGACACTCACAGACCGCCATTCACCCATAGAGTTACTTACACTGCTAGTTAGTCATGCAAAGAATCAATCATACTTCCATTTACTCACCTATACAGTTATACACACACCACCTCACTTATTCAAACAGATACTAACACATACTTTTTCTCTTATACAATCACTGACACAAGCACACACTTATCCACACAGACACTCTCACAATCACTCACTCTCACATATAGTCATTGATATACTCCAAAACTCACATCACTTCCTTTCACATATGTAGTTACTCACACATGTACCACTGAGATATCATGCTCTCACCAACACAGCCATACATATACTTTCCCACACATACAGCCACTCACAGATGCACTCTTGAACCCATACACCCAGTGAATCACCTACTCACACATCCATACAGTGAGTCACACACCCCACCCACCCACACAGACACTCAGGTACCCATACAGATACCTAGACAACCAATCAATAACCCATATAGACACACATGTAGCTACTCACTAACCCATGCAACCACTTACACACCAACAGACAGACTGATACAGACATTCACACAGTTTAGTCACTAACCCATGCATTCAGTAAGATGTTTTTAATCACTCACTTATACAGTCAGTCATGCACCTACTAAATCATCCATTCAGACAGTCACACACCCCCTCATTCCTCAATACACCTTGGCCTGTATATATATAAAACATATTTAAACTTTACAGAAACACACATTCACTGGAAGATGTCATCAGTGATGTCATCAGAGATGTTATTGAGATGTCATCAGTGATGTCACTGACCATGTCATCAGTGATGTAATATGTGATGTCATCAGCTATGCATTGCGGGGGCGAGAGTTATACTTAGCTCAACTAACTATAATGGCCAAATTTCTCTGGTTTTGACAAGTGAAAAGTCCAACTAACTATAAAGTCCCTGAAACCTGTGTTTTTTTCAGTGAATTTCTATGGCTTTTTTAAATGCTAATTTCTAACTATAATGTCCCTGAAACCTATGGTTGTTTCAGTGAAATTCATAGGTTTTTTAAATGTAAGTTCTAACTATAACGTCTCTGAAACCTATGGTTTTTTCAGTGAATTGCAAAGGTTTTTTTAAATGCTAATTTCTAACTATGACATCACTGAAACCTATGGTTTTTTCAGTGAATTACAAAGGTTTTTTTAAATGCTTATTTCTATCTATAACATCCCTGAAACCTAAGGTTATTTTCACTGAATCCAAAGGTTTTTGAAATGCTAATTTCTAACGATGCCTACAGAAGTAGGACATGTGCAGAAAAAGGAAGAAAGGCGCACAAAGAAGCAAGAGAAATGCAGAAAGAGCTAACAGAAGTCCAGCAAGACGAAGAAAAGTGCAGAAAGAAGCAAGCGATGCAGAAAGAACCAACTGAGGTGCAGAAAGAGGCCTTGTTACAAAGTCATCCTGTGCCCCCAACATTTTGCTCACTGGTACTGGTGGTAACTGACTCTGACTAACCAGGCCCAGAGCCAGTGCTATGCTGAAAAACACTTAGAATACAGTGAAAACACCTACATACACTAGGGTACACTATGGGTTGGGGTACCCCTGTGATTGGCATGACCTCCCCTGTAAGAACCTGGTACATAATAGGGCAGGGGGGTTAAAACTACCTCTAACTCAGAGGTGCAGAAAGAGGCAAAAGAAGTGCAGAAAGAAGCAACAGAGGTGCCGAAAGAGGCAAGAGAGGTGCAGAAAGAAGCAAGTGAAGTGCAGAAAGAGTCAAGAGAGGTACAGAAAGAGGCAGGAGGGGTGCAGAAAGAAGGAAGAGAAGTACAGAAAGAAGCAACAGTGGTGCTGAAAGAGGTGCAAATGGTACAGAAAGAGCAAGAGAAGTGCAGAAAAATGCTACAGAGGTACAGAAAGAGGCAAGATAGGTGCAGAAACAGGCAGAAAAGGTGCAGAAAGAGGGAACAGGGGTGCAGAAAGAGGCAAGAGGTGTGCAGAAAGAGAAAGGAGGGGTGCAGAAAGAGGCAAGAGGGGTGCAAAAAGAAGCAAGAGCCATTTAGAAAGAAGCAACAGAGGTACAAAAAGAGGCAAGAGAACAGTTGAATGAACCAAAAGAGGTGCAAGAAGAGGCAAGATGGGTGCAGAAAAAGGTAGGAGAGGTACACAAAGAGGCAAGAGAGGTACAGAAAGAGGCAGGAGGGGTGCAGAAAGAAGGAAGAGAAGTACAGAAAGAAGCAACAGTGGTGCTGAAAGAGGTGCAAATGGTACAGAAAGAGCAAGAGAAGTGCAGAAAAATGCTACAGAGGTACAGAAAGAGGCAAGATAGGTGCAGAAACAGGCAGAAAAGGTGCAGAAAGAGGGAACAGGGGTGCAGAAAGAGGCAAGAGGTGTGCAGAAAGAGAAAGGAGGGGTGCAGAAAGAGGCAAGAGGGGTGCAAAAAGAAGCAAGAGCCATTTAGAAAGAAGCAACAGAGGTACAAAAAGAGGCAAGAGAACAGTTGAATGAACCAAAAGAGGTGCAAGAAGAGGCAAGAGGGGTACAGAAAGAGGTAGGAGCAGTGCACAAAGAAGCAAGACAGGTTCAGAAAGAGGCAGGAGGGGTGCAGAAAGAAGGAAGAGAAGTGCAGAAAGAGGCAAGAGATTTGCTGAAAGAAGCAACAGAGGTGTAGAAAGAAGCAAGAGAAGTGCAGAAAGAAGGAAGTACTGTGCAGAAAGAAGCAAGAGCAGTGCAGAAAGAACCAACAGAAGTGCAGAAGTACTGAAAGAGGCGTGAAGGGTGCAGAAAGAGCAAGAGAAGTGCAGAAAGAGCCAACAGAGGTACAGAAAGAGGCAAGAGAGGTACAGAAACAGGCAGGAAAGGTGCAGAAACAGAGAACAGGGGTGCAGAATGAGGCAAGAGAGGTTCAGAAAGAGAAAAGAGGGGAGAAGAAAGAGGCAAGAGATCTGCAGAAAAAAGCAACAGTGGTGGTGAAAGAGGCAAGTGAGGTACAGAAAGGGGCAAGAGATCTGCAGAAAAAAGCAAGAGAGGTGCTGAAAGAAGTAAGTGAGGTGCAGAAAGAAGCAAGAGAGGTGCAGAAAGAGGCAAAAGAAGTACAGAAAGAAGCAACAGAGGTGCAGAAAGAGGCAAAAGGAGTGTGGAAAGAGGCAAGAAAAGTGCAGAAAGAGGAAACAAAGGTATAGAAAGAGGCAAGAGAGGTGCAGAAAGAGGGAAAAGAAGTGCAGAAAGAAGTAACAGAGGTGCAGAAAGAGGCAAAAGGAGTGCGGAAAGAGGCAAGAAAAGTGCAGAAAGAGGAAACAAAGGTATAGAAAGAGGCAAGAGAGGTGCAGAAAGAGGGAAAAGAAGTGCAGAAAGAAGTAACAGAGGTGCTGAAAGAGGCGCGAGGGGTGCAGAAAGAGCAAGAGAAGTGCAGAAAGAGGCAACAAAGGTACAGAAAGAGGCAAGAGAGGTGTAGAAAGAGGGAACAAGGGTGCAGAAAGAGGCAAGAGATCTGCAGAAAAAAGCAACAGAGGTGCTGAAAGAGGCAAGTCAGATGTAGAAAGAAGCAAGAGAGGTACAGAAAGAGGTGCAGAAAGAGGCAAGAGGTATACAGAAAGAAGAGAGAGAAGCACAGAAGGAAGCAGAAGAGGTGCTCAAAGAGGCAAGAGGGATGCAGAAAGAGGCAAGAGCACTGCAGAAAGTACCAAGAGAAGTGCAGTAAAAAGCAACAGAGGTGCAGAGGAGGCACAAGGATTGTAGAAAGAAGGAAGAGAAGTGCAGAAAGAAGCAAATGAGGTGCTGAAAAAGGCACGAAGGGTGCAGAAAGAGGCAAGAGGAGTGCAGAAAGAAGCAACAGACGTATAAAAAGAGGCAAGAGTGGTGTAGAAAGAGGGAAGATAGGTGTAGAATGAGGCAAGAGAGTTGCACAAAGAGGGAAGATGGGTGCAGAAAGAGAGAAGACAGATGCAGAAAGACGCATGGAAAGTGCAGAATTAAGCCACAGAGGTACAGAAAGAGGAAATAGAACTGCAGAAAGAGGGAACAGGGGTGTAGAATGAGGAAAGAAAGGTATAGGAAGAGGGGTGCAGAAAAAGGCAAGAAGGATGCAGAAATTTTGAACAGAGGTGCAGGAAGAAGCCACAGCAGTGCAGAAAGTACCAACAGAGGTGCAAAAAGAGGCAAGAGGTGTACAGAAAGAGGCAAGTGAAGCTCAGAACAAAGTAAAAGAGGTGCAGAAAGAACCAACAGAGGTGGAAAAAGAGGCAAGAGGGGTGCAGAAAGATGCAGGAGGGATGCAGAAAGAGGAAAAGAATTGCAGAAGGAAGCAACAGAGGTGCTGAAAGAGGCACGAAGGGTGCAGAAAGAGACAAGAGGTGAAGGGAGAGGCAAGAGGTGTGCAGAAAGAAGAAGGACAGGTACAGAAAATACAAAAGAAATACAGAAAAAGGCAAGAGAGGTACAGAAAGAGGGAAGAAGGGTGCAGAAAGAGGCAATAGAGGTACAAAAAGAAGCAAATGAGATGCAGAAAGAGGCAACAGACGTGCAGAAAGAGGGAAGAGAGGTGCAGAAAGTAGAAGAGATTTGCAGGAAGAGGCAAGAGAAGTGCAGAAAAAGAAAGAAATGTGCTGGAAGTTGCAACATAAATGCAGAAAGAGGCAAGAGAGGCGCAGAAGGAAGCAAGAGTGACTTGCACACCATTAATACCAATTTAACACCCACATTTAGCAATAAGTAACAGATGACCATTCTAGGTTTGCAAAGGGCCTTCCGCCATGCTGTAACACTTGTCGGTGCATTTTTGGTAACGTTTGAACCGTTGAAGTTAGAAACAAGGCTTTTTTTGTTCAAATCTGCAGATTAGGGAGCAGATGATGAATTATGTGGCTAATGCAGAAAATGTATAATTGTGCGAAAGTCGGTGCAGCCAAACAGTTGCATAATTCCAGTGGCCCTGCTCATACCTCTGACTAGGTCCACAAGTGCTCCTCAGTAATTCCTTCTTTTTTTGTCTCACTGAGTTCATAGTTGTGCTTCCATGGAAACGAGGAAGACTAAACCTGATGTTACCACTCCACAACACAGACTACCATACCACATAATTACTCTCCATAACACCTAATCCCACTGTACAAAATTCCTATACACTAAATATCACATTCTTTCTATCCACATAATTTCACTACATAATATACTATATAATTCCACTGCACACAACGTACATCCACTCCACGCCAAAAAACATTAGTAAAAAAGGTTTACATTTACAATGCCAATAGCTCTAATTCTCGCAACTGCAAAACCTATTACATTGCAAACACTTCTTTAACTAGTAGTCGCGTTTGCAGAGTGGTGGAGAAAGGGTGCTGGGCCTCCGACCAGCACTCAGGAATTCCGCTGTGTAGGACTTGCAGGAGGTACCAGGAGGGCTTCTTGGCCCCCAAATTCCCTGAGGAGTAAATTGGACTTCCTCCCCCATCCCGTAGTCTGCCAGGAGGTGCGTTTGCAGAGTGGTAAAGAAAGGGGACATGGCCTCCAAAGACGTCTTAGCAATCCCACTGTGTGGGACTTACTGGAGGTAACAAGAAGGGTAGTTGGCCCCCAGGACATCCTTGGGTGCCAACTACCCCTCCTAGTACCTCCAGTAAGTCCCACACAGCAGGATTGCTAAGTGCTCATTGCAGGCAACGCCCCCTTTGCCCACCACTCTGCAAACATGCTCCCTGGTGCGCTCTTGGATGGTGATTGAAGTCCCCTTCACGGCTGGGGGTCCTTTAGGGGCCAACCAGCCTACCTCTTACCTCCAGTAAGCCCCACACAGTGGGATTGCTGAGAGGTAGACAAAGGCCATGCCTTCTTTTCCCGTCGCTCTGCAAACATGCCTTCTGGCGTGTCTACGTTGGGGTATTAAGTCCCCTTCATTCCTGAGGTTCCCTGGGGGCCAATTAGCGCACCAGGTACCTCCAGTAAGTGCAACACACCTGGATTGCTGAAAGTGGTCCGAGGCAAGACTCCCTTTTTATACAACTCTGCAAACACAGTTCCCTGGCACACTGCTGCTCGGGGGATGAAGTCCATTTGTGTCCTGAGGTCCTCAGGATACAAGAGGCCTGCATCGCCCCACCAGCAGTGCACCAAGAGGCGTGTTTGTAGAGTGATGTAAAAAGGGGCGTAGCCTCAGACCAGCTCTCTGCAATCCAGCTGTGTGGCGCTTACTGGATGTACCTGGTGGGTGAGTTGGCCCTCAAGGACCCTCAGTATTCAAGGGGACTTAATTCTCCTTCTTAGAATGTGCCAGGCGGTGCGTTTGCAGAGTGGTGCAGGGAGGGGGCGGGGCCTCCCGCGAAATGCTAGCTTTTAAAAAAATATATTTATAGAAGGGGGGCTGTGTGGCCCCCCTTCTTTTAGTATTGGTGGGGTCCTGGGGACCCCATCCCCCAGGGTATGACCCTTTAAAAAAAATTAAAAACAGGAAGGGGGTTGCGCGGCATCTCTCCCGAGGCCGATTTCGGTCCCGTGGACCCATCTCCTAGGGCATAGCCTCCTTTTTAAAAATATATTTATAGGGAAGGGGTGCCACATGGCCCCCCTTCCCTGTTCCACTATAGGCCCCGGTACCCTATCCCCTGGGTCTTGGAATTGTTTTAAATTATTTTTATATGAGGAGGGGAATTCAGTCAGCTTCATCGTTGGAAGACCTTCCCCCTGAGGGCCCACTGGAGGGCTGTTTTAAAATATAAAAGTAATTTATCGCATGGGGATGCACAGGACCCACTATGGTGTAAAATTGCAAAGGTGGCACCAAAGCCTACTTCAGGAAAACTACTAAAGACTCGAAGTACCAGCATGCAACATTGGGTTATCAAGTTCCAAATGATGGCGAAATAAAAGACGTGCTGGAAAGATGCCTTCTTTGATTTCCTGTGCCTCTCATGTATGCCTGTGAACAAGGAGCATCATGGCTCCGAAACGCGTTTGCAGAACCAATCTCCCCGAGGGAAGTGAAGCCGCTGAGCAGTTACTGGGACTGAATTTCGAGTGCACTTCGAAGCGCTGGTCCTTTGAAGTAAAAAATGATATGCGGCAGTCCACTGTTGCGAAGTTGCACCTCCCGGATTAGGGGCCACGGAGACACCTGAACTGTGCAAAGTTTTCAGCTGGGGAATTCAGTCAGCTTCATCATTGGAAGACCTTCACTCTGGGGGCCCACTGGAGGGCTGTTTTAAAATATAAAGTGATTTATCGCATGGGGATGCGCAGGGCCCACTATGGTGTAAAATTGCAAAGGGGGCACCAAAGCCTACTATATGAAGACTACTAAAGACTCGAAGTACCAGCATGCAACATTGGGTTATCAAGTGCCGAATGACGGCGAAATAAAAGACATGCCGGAAAGATGCCTTCTTTGATTTCCTGTGCCTTTCATGTATGCCTGTGAACAAAGAGCATCATGGCTCCGAAACGCGTTAGGCAGAACCAATCTCCTCGAGAGAAGGGAAGTCGCTGAGCAGTTACTGGGACTGAATTTCGAGTGCAATTCGAAGCGCTGGTCCTTTGAAGTAGAAAAAAAAGAAAATTTATATATATATATATATGTATATATTACCTACTGGCGGTCGCCAGTAGGTAGTTATAGTTAGGACCTATTTTCCATCGGAAATCCGCAACATTCTATTCCCAATAACTTTGGCGCTGGTTGACGAATCTTCGTGAAATTTTAAAAACTTTTGGCCAGCTCCGGTCCGTTCCTATCCTGAAAGTCTCGGAGTGATTCGTCAAGCGGGGGCCGAGAAAAAAGGGGGGGTCCCAAAACGTGTTTTCGCCATGCAATTTTCCATAGGAACCTTTAGTCGCAGCTACAGCCCGAACTGCTGAACAGAATTACACCAAATATGGAATCAAAGTAAAAAACTGAAAGTATTTCCTACTGAGGAGACTGAAGTAAATGAGAAAATTAGGAAACATCATAACAAATAACTCTCCCAAGATGGCCACCAGAGACAAAAGAGCCCAAATGTAGCACAAATATAACCCAGATGTAACCCAAGTATGGCCCAATGACAGATTGTCCCAGAGAGTTCTAATGAACAACTAAAGCGCTAACAGTCTAACTTATGACAAAAGTATGGCACACCTGAAGCCATCTTGTTCGGAATAAAGTGGTAACACTTAAAAGATTTAATTTACAGAGGAACAAAATGAGGGGGTTCATTTTGCCATAGAAATTATGATTAGTGCTGCAGAAAGAAAAATTAGGGCACATTTTGACTTCTCAAATCCTCTTCTATTGCATTAAAATATTCTGACATGCATACTGAAAAATGCACTTTTGATACCAGCAGCAGAATTCCCTGGTGAGCAGTAGCTTTACTACAGTGATCTAATGAGCAACTAGAGTGCTAACATTCAGAATGTATGGCAAATGTGTGACATATCTGAATACCTTCTTGATGGAATCAAAGTAAAAAACTGAAAGCATTTCCTACTGAGGAGACTGCAGTAAATGAGGAAATTAAGAAACTTCATAACAAATAAGTCTCCCAAGATGGCCACCAGAGACAAAAGAGCCCAAATGTAGCACAAATATCACCCAGATGTAGCCCAAGTATAGCCCAATGACAGAATGTCCCAGAGTGTTCTTAAGAACAACTAGAGCACTAACAGTCTAACTTATGACAAAAGTATGGCACAACTGAAGCCATCTTGATTGGAATAAAGTTGTAACACTTAAAACATTTAATTTTAAAAGGAACACAATGAGGGGGTTCATGTTGCCATAGAAATTATGATTAGTGCTGCAGAAAGCAAAATTAGGGCACATTTTGACTTCTCAAATCCTCTTCTATTTCATTAAAATATTCTGACATGCAGACTGAAATATGCACTTTTAATACCAGCAGCAGACTTCCCTGGTGAGCAGTAGCTTTACTACAGTGATTTAATGATCAACTAGAGTGCTAACATTCAGAATTTATGGCAAATGTGCGACACATCTGAATGCCTTCTTGATGGAACCAAAGTAAAAAAATTAAAGTATTTCCTACTGAGGAGACTGCAGTAAATGAGGAAATTAGGAAACTTCATAACAAATAAGTCTCCCAAGATGGCCACCAGAGACAAAAGAGCCCAAATGTAGCACAAACATCACCCAGATGTAGCCCAAGTATAGCCCAATGACAGAATGTCCCAGAGTGTTCTTAAGAATAACTAGAGCGCTTACTGTCTTACTTATGACAAAAGTATGGCACACCTGAAGCCGTCTTGATTGGAATAAACTGGTAACACTTAAAACATTTAATTTTAAAAAGAACACAATGAGGGGGTTCATTTTGCCATAGAAATTATGATTAGTGCTGAAGAAAGAAAAAGTAGGGCACATTTTGAGTGACTTCTCAAATCCTCTTCTATTTCATTAAAAAATTCTGACATGCAGACTGAAACATGCACTTTTAATACCAGCAGCAGACTTCCGTGGTGAGCAGTAGCTTTACTACAGTGATCTAATGAACAACTAGAGTGCTAAAATTCAGAATGTATGGCAAATGTGTGACATATCTGAATACCTTCTTGATGGAATCAAAGTAAAAAACTGAAAGCATTTCCTACTGAGGAGACTGCAGTAAATGAGGAAATTAGGAAACTTCAAATCAAATAAATCTCCCAAGATGGCCACCAGAGACAAAAGAGCCCACATGCAGCACAAATATCACCCAGATGTAGCCCACATGTAGCCCAACGACAGAAGTGTGCAAAACACTTTTTATTTTTTGTGTTTTTGCAGTTTTATATAGTGCAGTCTTGTCAGGTATTGGAGTGCTTTACATGAGCATTGGTTAAATCACACAAGAACAAATTAATTTTGGTTGTAGACATTTGGAGATTACGTGATTTGATCAGAATCACAGAATGTCGAGCTGAAGCAGAAATTCCAACCTGGTTTACCAGTTGCAAAGCCTGCAGCTCTGGAAGTAGCACCACATCCTCTCCCCTAAGTGCAACATTTAATCAAGTGGTCAACTGGATAAAAAAAACATAAAGATAGCAAATAATTTAAAAGTACTTTGTCGCTATTTGAAAACTCAGAAAATATGTCCTCATTTTAGATTTTTAGAGCACAACCATAATTTTGATGCAAATAAGACCCTCTCATATATGGCGGGAAGGCCAGTGGCAGAACAACGGCCACACAGGGCTGTAATAAGGGAGCAGGGACATGGACTTGGACAATGCATGGCTATAAGGAGGGAAGGCAGGAGCAGCAAGCTTGGGTGGGGGCAGCAAAATGCCAGGCCATGCTTCCAACCCCCCACCATCCATTGTGATATGCATCTTACTTAACGTTAAAAAAACGTAGAAATTTGCTGAAAAAAACAAAGATTACAGGGACGGTATAGTTAGACTCAGATTTCACTCATACACAACCAGTGAAATTCCGCAGTAATAGTTACCTGAGCTAACTATAACTTACGCCCCCGCAATGTACTGCTAATGACCTCAGACGTTACATCATTCATGACATGGTCAGTTACATCACTCATGAGATCACTCATGACATCTCTAATGAGCTGTGAATGGAATGGAACTATAATCGCTAGAACTTGATTTAGGGATAGTGTGTGTATATTAACACCCCTTTTTTTCCTTTTCTTTCGTGTAAGAACCATTATAATATGCAACGTGCCCAGATTAATATGGCCGATAGCCTTTCACTTTAAAGTAATGTGTAGTCCATTGTTTATGTTGATATTTGCAATTCTAAGTATGTTTATTATGAATAAGTCACGTTGGCGAACATACAGGTATGGCGGTCACGGGGCAAGATATGCTGAAATGACATTGTGTGCATATTAACACTTGTTTTCTTTACTTTATTGTATCAATTCCTGAATTTTCACATCGTGACCAGGCCAATATGGCTGCCAGCTTTTTGGGTTAAAGTAATACACTGCTGATGACGTCACATATTACATCACTCATGACATGGTAAGTGACATCACTAATGACATCATCTACGTGATCATCTGATGCACCTTCTCACACCCTAAAATACAGACTACAATTCTCGAAACCATAGACACACCAATACTAGTACAGCTGCAATATTCTGTGCATTATGCATGCAGACCTCTAATCAGCTACATAGCTTTGATACAGTCTTTTAAATACTCAGTTAGTACCTATGCAGTCTAGGAATCCTTCTGTGTCTCCCATGCACTTCTCCATTCAACCATCCAGCACTATCTACGTATCCTATCACTCTGCCAATACCTAAGCACTAATAATTTTAGCATGCTCTGAAATTAATCCAGTTATTAGTCATATACTTAAGGAATAGCCTAGCCACTAACACAAGTGCAGGTACAGTATTTTGTACACTATGCATGCAGACCTCTAACCAGCTACATACTATTGATACGCTCTTCTAAATACCCAGTTAGTACCTATGCAGTCTAGGAATCCATCTGACTGTCCCATGCACTTCCCTATTCACCCATCCAGCACTATCTACGTATCCTATCACTCCACCAATACCTAAGCACTTATAAATTCAGCACACACTTTCTTCGCAACACAGAAATTACTCCAGTTATTAGTCGTATACTTAAGGAATGGCATAGTCAAAAACACAAGTGCAGGTACAATATTTTGTACACTATGCATGCACCCCTCTAACCAGATACAAACTATTGATACGCTCTTCTAAATACCCAGTTAGTACCTATGCAGTGTAGGAATCCTCCTGTCTGTCCCATGCATTTCTCCAATCACCCATCCAGCACTATCTACTTATCCTATTACTCCACCAATACCTAAGCACTTATAAATTCACTATACACTCTGTTTGTGATACTGTAATTATTCTAGTTACGAGTCATGAACTTATGGAATTGCCTAGCTACTAACACAAGTACATCTATAATATTTTGTGCACTATCCAAGCAGACCTCTAACTAGCTACATACTATTGATACACCCTTCTAAATACCCTGTTAGTACTCATGCAGTGTAGGAATCGTCCAGTCTGTCCCACTCTGTTTGCAGCACTGTCATCATTCCAGTTACTAGTGGTATTCTTATAAAATGACCTAGGCACCAACACAAGTACACATAAAATATTCTGTGCATAATCCCTACAAGTCTCTAAGCAGATACATACTATTGGTCTACTCCATTAAATACTTACCCATGCAGCGTAGAATACCTCCTGTCAGTCTCATGCAATTCTTCAATCACCCATCTAGCACTATGTTATTATTGTATCAGTCTGCTAATACCTAAGCACTTATGGGGCATATTTACAAGCACCCTGCGCCACCAGTACGTCACTTTTTGTAACGTAGTGATGGCGCCAGGCACTCCTTCATATTTACAAGGAGAGGAAAAGCCACCCTGCATGGATTTTCCTCTCCTTGTAAATACGACCCCTTCATACACAGAATTTTGCGTTGAAGGGGCGTCCCATAGGTGTTGCTGTGGGTGTTCCCACGCAACACCCATAGAACAAGACACATCTCCAGATTTATGAGAAATCGTAAATCTGGAGATGTGTGTGAATGCTGCGCCACCCTAGAGTTGAAGCAAGGTGCAACGAGGAGAATTGTTTTCTTTTCTCCTCATTTGTTCCTCTTTCAATGCATGCTGCATTCCACAGCATACATTGAAAGAGGAAAATGCCTTTACTGATTGTTTTTGTGCAGGAAGGTGTCCCTTCCTGCACAAAAACAATCTCCACGCGACACAGACATCCTTGCACCGTGGGTCAAGGGTGCCTGTGTCACCGCATGGCTGCAGTTTGTGCAGCAGTGCAGAGGGAAGCACAGAGTTGCAACATATTCATGTACATATGTCACATCCCTGTGCTTCGGAAGTGCCACAGTGCAGTGCAGCTAAAGTGCTTGCAGTGTCACACTGCAGTACTTCCTCATAAACCTTCACCTATAAATTCACCATACACTACTAATGCATTCTTTCAGTCAATCATGCTGTATACATATATTCAACCAAACTTTTACACATTACCTTGCAATTATAGTTCTTTCTTTAACCAGATAAGTTAGCTCTGATAAGAACTTTTTTTTCTTTTTTCTTTTGTCTTTTTCTTTAATTTTTCTGAACAATTTTGTATTTTTTTCAAAAAATGAACAAAAAAAAGAACGAATAAACCAGGAAACATTTGGAATTACTTATCATTCCAAAACAAAAAAACAAAAAAATTAACAACGATGGCTGCGTTGCGCAGCACAAACTGTATCACCGACTGCTCACCGAAGCATATAAGTTTCTTACACTTCACGCAGTGTTGCTCGAGAAAGGCGAATTCTGGCCTAATGTCCATTTCAGGTGTTCCTGAGGACGCTCCAGATGTACTTGCCACAGCAGGTGAGGGGTTCAAAGCAGCTCGCCTCATTTCCTCCCGAGCAAGAGTCAGAGGATGTGTGGTCCGGAGATGTTTGTACATAGAAGCAGTGCCACAAGAGTATTTTTTTTCACTGCCTCTTGACAGGACTCGGTCACAAATTTTGCACGTCACCTTTCTCGCATTTACTTTCTTCTCTCCAGGTGGAAAAGTGAAGAATTTCCACACGACAGTTTACGGCCTCTGTGGACATGGTGCCTCCTGCAAGAATTCTTCTGCTGCTACTGCTATCCAGATGCCATTTTGTTTGATATTTATTGAAAAACACCAAAAAAAACAAGCAAAAAGGGTTCTTGTAGGAAAAGAGATGTCTCTCTAAAGATGCTCCAACAAGAATGATTAAAATGGGTGGGGTCCATCAATAGTTACAGTGGGAAATGTTATGAACCAATGACATATTTTTTTTTGAGGTCACATGGGATCCGCGCACTCTGCGCTCACGAAGCACGCACCCGACGCGACTTTGCGAAAATATATTTAAAAATAATATAAGTTTATTATAAGTACAAATTTATTATTTTTATGAATATCTTAGATAGTCTCTTGCCCTAATATGTATATTAAACACACATACATATAATTTTAGAACATTAAAAAAAATTGCGGGAGTCGTGCACTCAGTGTGCCCCAGCACGTATATGACGTCACGCTGGACCCGCCACCACGCAAGCATCGCCTACCATAATGCGCATGTGTCACGAATGCGCGGGAGCAGGAATCGCGGACTGATCGCATACCAATCGCGCACATCACGTAATATTAAATGTATATGATGTAACTGAAAAACACGCAGCAGTCGCACACCGTACGTGGATCCTTCACGACATTTCTAAAATGACGGCTAGAATCCGCACACCCACCGTGATGTGTACACTTTGGGTGCGCGACTTTGGGAACATTTTTTATTTAAAAAGACAATAATATAAATATATTAAAATAAGAAAATATAACAAAAAATGAAACAATATTTCAGTTTTAATTTTGTAAATTTTTTTTTTTGCAATTTTCCGAAAAATATATAATGTTATTTAATGAATATAATATTTATAAATAAACAGTTAAAAAACTGTAGAAAATCAGTACAAATAATAGGTATAACTACTATTACACTTAAAAATTAGCATTTAAAAAAGATTTGAAATTCACAGAAAACACAATAGGTTTCAGAGACGTTATAGTTAGAAATTAGCATTTAAAAAACCTTAGAAATCCACAGAAAAAAACATAGGTTTCAGGGGTGTTATAGTTAGCTGAGCATTTCACTCGTACAAAACCATAGAAGTTCCTCCGTTATAGTTAGTTCTGCTAACTATAACTCGCGCCCCCGCAATGCACTGCTGATGATGTCACATATTACATCATTCATGACATGGTCAGTGACATCACTGATGACATTACTGATGACATCTCAAATGACATCACTGATGACATCATCCACATGACAATCTGATACACCTCATCATACACTAGTATTACTATTCATCACTCACTGTAAAATACAGAGTCCCATATTTGAAACCATTGACACACCATTACCAGTTACTACGTACCCACTCACTGATTCCTAAGTCTACACACACAACTACCCATTCAACAACAGAATCACTTATACATGCAGTCACTAATTAATAGAACACTATCAAATGCACTTATACACATATATAGACATTGACACATCAGCAGTCATCTTAGTCGGTTATGCAGTCATCCGACTCACTCATGAAAAAAATTAATCACACTTATATTTACTCACTTACACAATTATACACACAACACCTCATTTATTCAAACACATAGTAACTTATAGTTAATATGTTAAAAAATCACCATTACAATTATGCACTCATTCATATAGTTACTCTCACAATCACTAACTCTTATATATACTTATTTATATACACCAACTCTCCTATACAATGCCTTTTATTTTTTTACTTTGTCGAAGATGTACAACTAAAACATATATTCACTCACCAACACACAAATAAATACACTCATTCACCCAAACAACTGTTTCCACATGCACTCTTAAACCTATACACCTAGTCAATCTACCATTCACACATCTATGCATAGAGTTACACACACACCATCCAACCACACACAAACTCAGTGTCCCATACAAATACTCACTCAACTAATCAATAGCTAATATACACACTCATGTATTTAGTGACCAACTGATGCAGCATGGTACAACAACAGAGACAGTGATGCACACATTCAGATAGTTTAGTTACTAATTCATGTATTAAGTGAGACACTTTTAATTACTCACTTAAGTCAGACAGCTAATAAATCCTCCATCCAGACAGTTACATATCCACTCAATCTTCAATACAGATTGGTATATATATAATACATATTTAAATTTCAAACTAAACCACATTCACTGGATGATGTCATCAGTGATGTCATCAGTGATGTCATTTGAGATGTCATTAGTGATGTCATCAGTGATGTCACTGACCATGACATGAATGATATAATATGTGACATCATCAGCAGTGCATTGCGGGCGCGCGAGTTATAGTTAGCAGAACTAACTATAACGGAGGAATTTCTATGGTTTTGAAAATGTCCAGCTAACTATAACACCCCTGAAACCTATGTTTTTTTCTGTGAATTTCTAAGGTTTTTTAAATGCTAATTTCTAACTATAACGTCTCTGAAACCTATGGTTTTTTCAGTGAATATATATATATATAGAATGTTCACATTTTTTCTGATAGTATTCAAATAGCCTAGAGAAAGAACACACACCAAATATGAAGTAATATGGGGTGTAGAATATTTCATGTTTAAATAAAGTTATTCTGTGTCAGACAAAAAATAAAAACAAAACTTGTAAGGATGTATTCAGATAATCCACATGCGAAAAACAAGTCTTTCCTTACTGTCTAACAGCCAGTGATTGGTGTAGAATCACCATGTGACCTTTTTTGTATTCAACTTTTATGTATTTTAACCCACAAACTGAATTCGTTACTCATTGCATGATTAAGGCAGGTGATGCCGAAACGCGTAGCAATGGAGTGATAACATTAAATCTGTGAATCCAGCAAAAGTCGTTGGTGTCGGTGTCCTTTCTTTTGTGGAAGATTGGAGTTGGTGGTTGATATATATATATATATATATATATATATATATATATATATATATATATATATTCACGGAAAAAACCATAGGTTTCAGGGGTGTTATAGTTAGCTGGACTTTTCACTTGTACAAAACCATTGAAATTCCCCCGTTATAGTTAGTTCAGCTAACTATAACTTGCGCGCCCGCAATGCACTGCTGATGACATCACATATTACATCACTCATGACATGGTCAGTGACATCACTCATGACATCACTGATGAATTTCTGAGGTTTTTTAAATGCTAATTCCTAACTATAACGTGCCTGAAACCTATGGTTTTTTCTGTGAATTTCAAAGGTTTTTTAAATGCTAATTTCTAACTATGCCTACAGAGATAGGACATGTGAAGAAAGAAGAAAAAATGCACAGAAAGAAAAAAAAGAAGTGCAGAAAGAAGCAACAGAAGTCCTCAAAGACGAAGAAAAGTGCAGGAAGAAGGATAACGTGCAGAAAGAATAAAAAGAAGAGCAGAAAGAATCCTTGTTGCAAAATAATCCTGTACCCTCAACTTTTTCAGACGGATACTGGTGGTAACTGAGTCTGACTAACCAGTCCTAGAGCCAGTGCTATGTTAAAAGACACTTAGAATACAGTGAAAACACCTACATACACTAGGGAACATTATGCGTTGGGGTCTCCGTGTGATTAGCATGACCTCCTCTGTAAGCCCCTAGTATATAATAGGGCAGGGGGTTTAAAACTACCTCTTAAAACAGGCCACAGGGCATTTTTGCACACGTTAACTCAGGCCCCGTCCCCTCCCTTCACCACTGTGTAAACACGCCCTGTGTCCGTTTTTAGTTGGGAGATTAAGTTCATTTGAATCCTGAGGGTCCCTAGGGTCCAACTAGCCCACTAGGTACCTCCAGTAAGTGCCACAGAGCTGCGTTGCAGAGAGGTGTAAAAAGTGGCACGGCCTGGACCACCTCTCTGCAATGCAGCTCAGTGGCGCTTACTGGAAGCACTTGGTGGGCTAGTTAGCCCCCAGGGGCTCTCAGTATTGAAGGGAAATTATATCCCCAATTTAAAACGTACCATAGTGCGTGTTTGCACACGTCACCTCAGGCCCCGTCCCCTCCCTTCAACACTGTGTAAACGCGCCCTGTGGCTGTTCTAAGTTGAGAGATTAAGTCCCCTTGAATCCTAAGGGTCCCTAGGGTCAAACTAGACCACTAGGTACCTCCAGTAAGCGCCACAGAGCTGCGTTGCAGAGAGGTGTAAAAAGGGGCTTGGCCTCAGAACACCTGTCTGCACTGCAGCTCCCTGGCGCATACTGGAGATGCCTGTTGGGCTAGTTGGCCCTCAGGGACCCTCAGTATTGAAGAGGAATTAATTCCCCAACTTACAACTCGCCAGGGGGCGCGTTTGCAGAGTGCTGCAAGGAGGGGGCGTGGCCTCCGGCACAATGCCAGTCTTTTATTTATTTTAATTTTTTAAGAAGGGGGGCTGTGTGGTTCCCCTTCTTATTCTAATTTATTGGCCCTGATGACTCCATCCCCCAGGGCCTGTCTCCTAATTATATTTTTTGGACCCCAATCCCCAGGGCCGGCCACTGTTTTTTATTATTTTTAAAAAATATATATTTATAGACACACCTAGGACATGCTGGACAAACCGTACGTACCTATCACCATGACGATTTGTGTGATATTCATTAAAAGGCGACTATGCATACAATGAATCCACGTGGAATGTATTTACACCACTAGTGAAGCTCTGACATGTCTGATGCCCTACCGTGCCTAATCCCGGTAGACACCCTTGTCGTTTATTTATACAAACATGGGTAGCTATTGACGGGCACATTTAAAACACATGCACACCAAGCCATTCAAAGGGGATTCGACAAACATTTGACCAAAACTATGCAATAAACCCCCCTCACGGTTAATAAAACACACATCCACTGCCGGATGTGTAATACTTTTTATTTTACTCTCTGGAAAGGGGACGAACATCACTTGAGAGTCACAGCGCGCTCCTGGCAGAGCCCAATGCTGTGTTACACCCACCATTGTCTGCTGAGTGCCACACACCTCTGTGTTGTATTCCACCAGCTAGTGCATATGCTATGACACTCTCTAGCCCATGTGCACTGTAACACCACCCCGTGAATATGTCATGCCACACTTGTCTTCGCACGGGTTATATTGCCCCATCTAACGTGCCTTCCTCGATGCCTATGTTATAACGCACAGTGCTATGCCATACATATTACAATCTGGGATCCATATCTTTGTCACAGTGCATATGCAACGTTACACTCCCCAGCACATATTTTATATTACAACTTTAGAGACTAGTTAGGTTACACAACACTGCCCTGTGCATATTACACTCCAAGGCGAATATCGCATAGCACGCGCTAGTGCCTGTGCTATCTCGCGCTCTCCAATGAATCCGTCATTGCGCACAATGTATTGCATATTATATTTCACGCCCGGTTCATCTTATATCACACTTTTTGGTGCATAGTTTATACCATACACTATATCTAGTGTTCATTTTCAATCGTGCTCTCAGGACTATGTTCTATATAACACTGTGTTCACCTACCCTTTTTATGGGCATTACATTTTGCGATAGGGGGTGGAGGGTCAGGGGGTGTTTCTGCCAAGTGAGCCCGGAGTCACAGTCACAAACGTCCTCTTCTTCCTGAATAAAAGTGAGATTATGCTGCATACTTGTTCATATTTTAAGTAGTTCGCACAGACACACGTTTTAAAAACAATAAAGTTCCTAATACCCGCCTTCTCTGAACAGTTAGCTTGCTGCCCCATCCCCCTCCTCCCTATCCTCTGTTGTGTGAATCCATAGACTAGCCTCCTCCCTCCTGCCATGCATGGTCTGATGTGCTGCCACTGCCCTCAATTTAGTATGATGTACCAGTCCACTCCTCCTGCCCTCAATTGCCCAATTCTATGCCCCATCATTGACCTCCTGCTTAAACTCTGTGCTTAGCTTGCTGCCCCTATTCTCTTTCCCCCTGCCCTCCGATGTCTTTGTGCATGCCCCTGCTCCATCCTTTTTGCCCACCATGTTCCATGGACCTGCCACTCCTATCTACTCTGAGTGTTCTGTTGAGCTGCCACTCCCCTCCCACCTGCCTAGCATTGTCAGATGACTGTAACCTGTCCCTGCCACCTCCACCCTGCCTGTCCACATGCCATGCCCCTATCCTCTTCCTCCTGTCCTACATGGTCCATTGTACTGCCACACCCTTCTGCCCTCCCTGGTCTGTTGTGCTGCAACTGCTCCTCTTGCCTGCCCCGTGCGGTCTGTTGTGAGGCCCCTTCCCCTGAACTTTCTTGTCTGTGCACAGGTCCTGACCCTCCCTTCTATCCTCCATCATCCTTTGTGCATGCCCCTGCACCCTCCTTCTTGCCCATCATAGCCATTGTGCTGCCACTAACCCTCCCACTTGCCATGCATGGTCTTCTGTGCTGCCATGACCACTCCCACCTTCCCTGTGTGGTCAGTTAGCTGCCCCTGACCCCCTCCCACCTTCCCTCCATGGTCTGTGTGTATGCCATCACAGTCTCACTGTTGCTCTTCATGGTGTGTCTTGCTTCTAGTGCCCATCCTGCCAGACCTCCATGGCTATCTTGCTGCTCCTACCCTGCCCCCTTGCCCCCAGCCCTCTGTTTACATGTGCAGACCCCTACTCCCTCCCTCCTGGCTTGTCTGTTCCATTGTAATGCCCCTGATCTGTCCCTCCTGCACTTTATGGTCTGTTATGCTGCAGCTTTCTCTCCTGTCTGTCCATTATGGTCAGCTAGCTACCATTGCCTCTTGCCCCTCTGTTCTCTGTTGTCCATGTGCATGGTCCTATCCCCTCCCTCTTGCTTTCTATGGATTGTTGTGCTGCACTCCCGTCCCGCATGCCCTGTGTGGTGTATTGTGCTGCTGCAAACCCTGATGCCTGCCCTGCAGGGTCAGTTTGGTGCACCTCTCCATGTCCCTCCTGTCCTCTGTTATCCAAGTCCATGTCCCTACCCCATTTCCTTCCATGATCCAATGTACCATACTTGCGAACATTTTGAGCTTCGTAAGAGGGAGATTTTGAAAAAAAACTGGGGTATTGATTTTCCCCTTTGAGTTACATTGAAAAAGAGGAGATTGCAGACAGGAGATAGATCAAATAAAGCCCATTTGAGCTTAAAAACATTGGACGTTTCCTGGCTCAATCGGGTCTGTTGGCATGTATGGTTGTACTACCATTGCCTCTTCCTTCTGCCCACAATGGTCTATTACATTTCCACAGCCTCTCTTGCAAGTCCTGTATTGTTGGTTTGTTGCCCCTGCCCCCCTTTCCACTGCCCTCCATAGTCTGTTGTGCTGCCACGGCCCTTCCTGCCTGCTCAGTGTGGTTAAATTGTTGCCTTTGCACCCTCCTACCTGCCTTCAATTTTCAGAGTCGGTGCCCCTGGCCTCTGCCTCTCAACAGTATCCTAATTAACAACTAGATTGCTAACATTCTATATTTATTACAAAAGTGTGGAACGCCTGACGTCATCTTGATGTAATCAAAACTGTAATACCTAGAGCATTTCCTTTAGAAATTACATATATGAGAGGGTCTTATTGGCATCAAAATTATGGTTAGTGCTCTAAAAGACTAAAATAAGGCCATATTTTCTGAGTTTTCAAATAGCGACAAAGCACTTTTAAATTATTTGTTATCTTTATGTTTTTTTATCCAGTTGACCACTTGATTAAATGTTGCACTTAGGGGAGAGGATGTGGTGTTACTTCCAGAACTGCAGACTTTGCAACTGGGGAACCAGGTTGGAGTTTCTGCTTCAGCTCGACATTCTGTGATTCTGGTCAAATCACTTAGTCTCCCCATGTCTACAACCAAAATGAATTTGTTCTTGTGTGATGTAACGAATGCTCATGTAAAGCACTCCAATACCTGACAAGTCTGCACTATATAACACTGCAAAAACACAAAATAATAAGTGTTTTGCACACTTCTGTCATTGGGCTATATTTGGGCTACATCTGGGTGATTTTGGGCTACATTTGGGCTCTTTTGTCTCCGGTGGCCATCTTGGGAGATTTATTTGTTATGAAGTTTCCTAATTTCCTCATGTACTGCAGTCTCCTCAGTAGGAAATGCTTTCAGTTTTTTACTTTGATTCTATCATGATGGTATTCAGATATGTCACACATTTGCCATAAATTCTGAAAGTTAGCACTCTAGTTGCTCATTAGATCACTGTAGTAAAACTACTGTTCACCATGGAAGTCTGCTCCTGGTATTAAAAGTGCATGTTTCAGTCTGCATGTCAGAAATTTTTTAATGAAATAGAAGAGGATTTGAGAAGTCACTCAAAATGTGCCCTCATTTTCTTTCTTCAGCATTAATCATAATTTCTATGGAAAAATGAACCCCCTCATTGTGTTCCTTTTTAAATTAAATGTTTTAAGTGTTACCAGTTTATTCCAATCAAGATGGCTTCAGGTGTGCCATACTTTTGTCATAATGAAGACAGTAAGCGCTCTAGTTGTTTTTAAGAACACTCTGGGACATTCTGTCATAGGGCTATACTTGGGCTACATCTGGGTGATATTTGGGCTACATTTGGGCTCTTTTGTCTCTGGTGGCCATCTTGGGAGACTTATTTGTTATGAAGTTTCCTAATTTCCTCATTTACTGCAGTCTCCTCAGTAGGAAATACTTTCAGTTTTTTACTTTGATTCCATCAAGAAGGCATTCAGATGTGTCACACATTTGCCATAAATTCAGAATGTTAGCACTCTTTTTGCTCATTAGATCACTGTAGTAAAGCTACTGCTCACCAGGGAAAACTGCTGCTGGTATTGAAAGTGCATGTTTCAGTCTGCATGTCAGAATTTTTTAATGAAATAGAAGAGGATTTGAGAAGCAAGATGGCTTCAGGTGTGCCATACGTTTATCATAAGTAGGACTGTTAGCGCTCTAGTTGTTCCTTGGAACACTCTGGGAAGCTGCAGTAGAACACAAAGGAATCAACTGACAGTCTCTGCCCTTGTTGGATGTACATGTTTTACTGAGAATGTCAGACTTCATTCTCACATGACTAAGAAAGATAATGTGAATTTACAGAAAATAAGCTCTCAGTTTAGCTTATAGATCACTTTCCAAACCTCTGTGGGAAAAGCATGAGAAAATATTTTTCTCTCAATCATGATATCCCAGCAGAAGGCTTTTTCACACGGTGAAATCACCTTAGAACATACCACAATTCCTAAAATGAGTATGGTACCATCAACAAATGATTTATAATGTAACTAAAGTCTTAAAACCTTCTATCAACTGCAATGCTTTTTAATGAGGTGCTATCATGTATATTGGTCCCAAGATGGCTGCCCACACTTCTTGGATGAAGTGCTGACAGCCAATCAGATCTCAGGATGAGATGTGTGGTTAGGCTCCGCCCACATATATATATGATTTTACTTTTGATTTTCTCAGGAACTACTGAACAGATTGACACCAGACCTTCAAAAGGCACTTCCCTGAGCTGAGGACTACCTCTCTACCAAATTTCAAGTAATTCTGTTCAGCCGTTCTGGCTGTACCTTGGACTAAAGGTCCCTAAGGAAAATTGCATGGGGAAAACGCGTTTTGGGACCCCCCTTTTTTCTCTGCCCCCGCTTGACGAATCCCCCCGAGACTTTCAGAGTAGGAGCGGAGTGGAGCGCCCCACCTATTTTGAAAATTTCACGAGGATTCGTCAACCGGCGCCAAAGTTATTCCAAATAGAATCTTGCGGATTTCCTATGGAAACACGGTCCTAACTATAACTATCTACTGGCGACCGCCAGTAGATAATATATATATATTACTTGAAATTTGGTAGAGAGGTAGCCATAAGGTCAAGGAAGTGCCTTTCGCAGGTCTGGTGTAAATCTGTTCAGTATTTCTTAAGAAAATAGCATTTAAAAGCATATCAATATCTATACGCGCGTACCGTGCGCGCACTGAGCAAGCCCTGTGCGCGCACCTTGCTGTGCGCAAGCGTAATTCTGATTGGTTGTTACATGTCAGTAAACATTCGAATCGGTCGAAATCAGGAAGTGTAGGCCGCCATTTTGTCTGTCGCACTGAAAAGGAAAGGTGGAGACCATGAATAGGGGGGAGGGTAGGGAGTTCTTGACCCCCTAGCCATTGTAAGGGGGTCACAGTAGGACCACGAAGGGCAAAAAAAATAGATTTTAATTTTTTTTAAAAACATCGCGAGGTGCGCGTACCCAGCGCGCACCCAAAAAAAAACATTAAAAAAATAGAATTAGAAAACAAGTTTAAGTGTTTAGATATTAGGTGGCTCTAAAAAGAGCCCTTGTGTTTATGAAGAGTTTTTCGGTACCTACAAGTAAGTACCGATGCAGAGTCTAAAGTTCAAGAGGAAGACTCTGTTCCCTCCATCATTGAAATGTACACCGTCTCCTCTATAAATGTCTTGCATGTTGTAACTCAAGTTGTTGTGGTATATAGAACCCATACCATAGTCTCTGAGGAAAGCAGAAACAGACTTATTGACGTGCGTTCTTGCTTTGTCAATCTGCGGACAATGTTGGTTGGACCAGTTCCACTTTTGCCTTTGGCATATATTAGAATATACAAAGGTAGTTTGTGGAAAAAGTGACATCAATTGCACAAAGGTGTCCTTAACAAGCATTTCCAGACCTACCCCAGTTAAAGTGCCTAGGTCATTTCCACCACAGTGCACAATAATAAGGTTAGGCTGTGGGAGATGTAGAAAGGTTTTCACCAAAGGCATTCATTGGTGCCACTTTAACCCTCTCTGACCAATCCATTTAATGTCTACATTTGACAAAGCAAGATCTCTCACCATACCTCTTTTTTCTGCATACTTTTCACTCCAGAAGACATAGCTGTGACCTACAATCCACACTGTGAACATCTTTCAAGGAGATGTGGATGCACTCAGGAGGTAGGAGATGTGGATGCACTAAGGAGGTGTCTTTCAGTAGAATGGCAATATGAAATGAAAGACAGTTGTAAAATGGAGGCATACATATTTTTTTTTAATAAAAAGAACTCATTGGCTGTTTCAAATCATTTTACAGTTAAAACTAGGCTGTATGTGTACATTTTTAGAAGCATGTTTTGTATTGGTTCAGAAAAATGTGTTCACACAGAACATTAGTTTGGATTTGCTGTTAGGTTTGAAAAGTCAAGCACTCTTGCTCTTTGGATTTGAAACATTGTATGGTGAACTACTGACCTCTCTGCTCACACCAGTGTTCCATGACCTGTTGCTATGGTAGCACGCAGAAGTCATGTTGGGGGAAGGGATGATTTGGAAAAGGGGTTGAAAGTTGCAACCAAAAGAAATGTGTGATTCCATTTGAAAAAATGTGGGAAGGACTGTGATTTGAAATTAACATGTATATGTGTGAAAAAAGAGAGGGAAACATTGCCATTTACTGGTTCTGCTGAGAGGAGAGAGGTGTACAGCTCTGAGATTCTGGCTCTGATAATCTGCTGTTTGAGTGCCACATTTATTTCTCAACTAATTAATTTTAAAGGTGAGTTATGAGTTTGAGAGGGGAAGTATGTGGTGTATTTTGATATAAATAATAGAAATGTCATTTTTCTTTTAAAGTTGAGTTTTACATTTTGTGGTTTAGGAGATATTTAACTGTTTTGAACTTGTAAGATATTATGGAGTATGTCTTCACCATAAGTTAAGGTGTGCTATCACTGAGGAATACTGTTTTGTGCCTAGAATCACATCATGAGTCTGTCTGCACGCAGGATTTGTTGTCAGAGATTTAATTTGTGTTGCTTTTGTTCTGTTAGCCTTGCACTCGCAGAAAAAGGGTAGTTTGTTAACTTAAAGTGTGATGGTTAGCATTCAGCAGAAATCAGTTACTCACAAATGAGAGGCAAATGCAAACACATTTGAAAATGGTATGGTACATTTTCCTACTACTTTAAAAGTTGTGTTTTTCATTTTATGTTAAGGAAGATATTTAAGTGGCTTGAACATGTTATATATTATGGAGTATGTCTTCACTATAAGTTAAGGTGTACTGGTATCATCCAGGAATACTGTTTTCTACCTAGAATCATACCATGAGACAGTGAGCACACAGGAAATGTTATCAGAGATTTGATTCGTGTTGGTCTTGCTCTATTACCCTTGCACTCGCAGGAAAGGGGCAGCTTATTTTTTGTAACACATGGTCATGGCCTCAAGGAGCTGTTAGGACATGTGCTCTTTGCACACACGCAGCAGCTTCTCGTACACTCCCATGTATAATAGTCAGCTGTGTGTGGTGTTTTAGATAGTAGTGTGTAACGCAAACAGATTCAATGTCACCAAGGCTCATTTCCTTTGCTCTAGTCTAATCACTCACCCTGTAACACATGGTCATGGCCTCAAGGAGCTGTTAGGACATGTGCTCCTTTCTGTATGTGTAAACTATAAGAAAAATGTTTCAGGCTGTCATAGTAATTATCACTTGCTCTACCACAGTACTAAATGTGCTTTCAAATTGCCAAAGGAAATATCGCTTTCTGCCTAGAATCACACCATGACTCTGTGTGCACACAGGAATTGTTGTCAGCGTTCCAATTTGGGTTGCTGTTGTTCTGTAAAACTTGCATATTCAGGAAAGGGCCAGCTTGTTTTCTTCAAATGTGTTGATTAGCACTCAGCAGAAATCAATATCTCAAAAATGTGAGGCAAATGCAATAACACGTGAGAAAATAGCATGGTAGATTTTTCATCAATTCTTGCAATGGCTTAGGTGGTTCCTACATGTTGAAAAGTCTAATTAACCCTTACCACACATGTAGTCTTATACACATGTCTGCACTCTTCATGCAGTTGTGGAAGTCTCCATGCAGATCTCTGTTGCAGCTGACAATACACAGTTTCCAGAAACACACACTTTGCACACACGCAGCAGCTTCTCGTACACTCCCATGTATAATAGTCAGCTGTGTGTGGTGTTTTAGATAGTAGTGTGTAACGCAAACAGATTCAATGTCACCAAGGCTCATTTCCTTTGCTCTAGTCTAATCACTCACCCTGTAACACATGGTCATGGCCTCAAGGAGCTGTTAGGACATGTGCTCCTTTCTGTCAGTGTAAACTATAGGAAAAATGTGTCAGGCTGTCATAGTAATTATCGCTTGCTCTACCACAGTACTAAATGTGCTTTCAAATTGCCAAAGGAAATATCGCTTTCTGCCTAGAATCACACCATGACTCTGTGTGCACACAGGAATTGTTGTCAGCGTTCCAATTTGGATTGCTGTTGTTCTGTAAAACTTGCATATTCAGGAAAGGGCCAGCTTGTTTTCTTCAAATTTGTTGATTAGCACTCAGCAGAAATCAGTATCTCAAAAATGTGAGGCAAATGCAATAACACATGTGAAAATAGCATGGTAGATTATTCATCAATTCTTGCAATGGCTGAGGTGGTTCCTACATGTTGAAAAGTGTAATTAACCCTTACCACACATGTAGTCTTATACACATGTCTGCACTCTTCATGCAGTTGTGGAAGTCTCCATGCAGATCTCTCTTGCAGCTGACAATACACAGTTTCCAGAAACACACTCTTTGCACACATGCAGCAGCTTCTCATACACTCCCATGTACAATAGTCAGCTGTGTGTGGTGTTTTAGATAGTAGTGTGTAACGCAAACAGATTCAATGTCACCAAGGCTCATTTCCTTTGCTCTAGTCTAATCACTCATCCAGTAACACATGGTCATGGTATCAAGGAGCTGTTAGGACAAGTGCTCCTTTCTGTCTGTGTAAACTATAAGAAAAATGTGTCAGGCTGTCACAGTAATTATCACTTGCTCTACCACAGTACTAAATGTGTTTTCAAATTGCCAAAGGAAATATCGCTTTCTGCCTAGAATCACACCATGACTCTGTGTGCACATAGGAATTGTTGTCAGCGATCCAATTTGTGTTGCTGTTGTTCTGTAAAACTTGCATATTCAGGAAAGGGCCAGCTTGTTTTCTTCAAATGTGTTGATTAGCTTTCAGCAGAAATCAGTATCTCAAAAATGTGAGGCAAATGCAGTAACACATGTGAAAATAGCATGGTAGATTTTTCATCAATTCTTGCAATGGCTGAGGTGGTTCCTACATGTTGAAAAGTCTAATTAACCCTTACCTCACATGTAGTCTTATACACATGTCTGCACTCTTCATGCAGTTGTGGAAGTCTCCATGCAGATCTCTGTTGCAGCTGTCAATACACAGTTTCCAGAAACACCCTCTTTGCACACACGCAGCAGCTTCTCATACACTCCCATGTATAATAGTCAGCTGTGTGTGGTGTTTTAGATAGTAGTGTGTAACGCAAACAGATTCAATGTCACCAAGGCTCATTTCCTTTGCTCTAGTCTAATCACTCACCCTGTAACACATGGTCATGGCCTCAAGGAGCTGTTAGGACATGTGCTCCTTTCTGTCTGTGTAAACTATAAGAAAAATGTGTCAGGCTGTCACAGTAATTATCACTTGCTCTACCACAGTACTAAATGTGTTTTCAAATTGCCAAAGGAAATATCGCTTTCTGCCTAGAATCACACCATGACTCTGTGTGCACACAGGAATTGTTGTCAGCGATCCAATTTGTGTTGCTGTTGTTCTGTAAAACTTGCATATTCAGGAAAGGGCCAGCTTGTTTTCTTCAAATGTGTTGATTAGCACTCAGCAGAAATCAGTATCTCAAAAATGTGAGGCAAATGCAATAACACATGTGAAAATAGCATGTAGATTTTTCATCAATTCTTGCAATGGCTGAGGTGGTTCCTACATGTTGAAAAGTGTAATTAACCCTTACCACACATGTAGTCTTATACACATGTCTGCACTCTTCATGCAGTTGTGGAAGTCTCCATGCAGATCTCTCTTGCAGCTGACAATACACAGTTTCCAGAAACACACTCTTTGCACACACGCAGCAGCTTCTCGTACACTCCCATGTATAATAGTCAGCTGTGTGGGGTGTTTTAGATAGTAGTGTGTAACGCAAACAGATTCAATGTCACCAAGGCTCATTTCCTTTGCTCTAGTCTAATCACTCATCCAGTAACACATGGTCATGGTACCAAGGAGCTGTTAGGACATGTGCTCCTTTCTGTCTGTGTAAACTATAAGAAAAATGTGTCAGGCTGTCACAGTAATTATCACTTGCTCTACCACAGTACTAAATGTGTTTTCAAATTGCCAAAGGAAATATCGCTTTCTGCCTAGAATCACACATGACTCTGTGTGCACACAGGAATTGTTGTCAGCGTTCCAATATGTGTTGCTGTTGTTCTGTAAAACTTGCATATTCAGGAAAGGGCCACCTTGTTTTCTTCAAATGTGTTGATTAGCACTCAGCAGAAATCAGTATCTCAAAAATGTGAGGCAAATGCAAACAAATAGCAAACACATTCAACGTCATCAAGGCTGATTTTCTTTGCTGTAGTCTAATTACTCACCCTGTAACACATGGTCATGGTGTCAAATAGCTTTAAGGACATGTGCTCTTTTCTACTTCTCTAAAATATAAGAAAAATGTGTCAGGCTGTCACAGTAATTATCATTTGCTCCTCAACAGAAGTACATGTGCTTTCAAATTGCCAATCAAATATCGTTTTCTGCCTAGAATCACACCATGAGTCTGTGTGCACACAGGAATTGTTGTCAGAGATTTAATTCATGTTTCTCCTATTTTGTAAGACTTGGACTCGTAGGAAAGGATCAGCTCATGTGATAGGATTTGAAAAGTTGAAAAAAAAAATTGAAATGAATTAAAATTACATAAAGGTATTTTTTTTAGTTTTTTGCAGGTATTGCTGAGCAACAGTGAAAAAATATAAAGATGACTTTAAAGTCAAGAAAAAGAAAAGGAAAGAAACAACAACTATATTTGAAGACGACTGGTAAAAAAAAAATAGGAGGCGAAGCGTGTGTTGGAAAACAGAAAAAGTCTTCTGGTAAGCAAACTAAAGAATTTTTAAAAAATATCTTCAAAAAAAAAAAACATGATCGAAAGATAAATTCAAACAGTGTTTCAAATACAAAACTACAACAGAGTCGACAGCAAAAACAAAATGCTAATTTAGACTCAGAAGTTAGGAAGAGTGACTTAACACAGAAAATAGATTTTAAAAACATTCATCGAAAAATGTTTCAGTGAAGAGTGATGTTAAATTTGCTGAAGGATGTGAAAAAATATAAGAAAAAAACAAAATTTTATAAGAAAAAGAAATTAATTGAAAGTATTGTTACCAAGGCATTAGAAATAAAAAAAAAACTATTCATTTTAATTTTGAACAGGATGCGTAAATTAGTCAATGCAATGAAGTCACAAAGCAAAAGGAAAAGAGAAGTAAGAAAAAAAACTTTTGTAAAGTGTTCTTAGGAGAATGGAAGCATAGTTCAAGTACTGAACCATTTTTTAATGAAGAGAGTTATCTTCAAAGTAATAGTTTGTTGCATGCAGTTGACACCAATGGTAGAGCATATGAAGTTAAGGATGGGTGTGTAATGGAAAAGGAGAAAATGGTTCCAAGAAATGAGGAACAAGTGATGGCTGATGAGGTTATGGGGAGACGTCCTAAAGCCCCAGTGTACACTTGGAATTGTAGTAGTATTTGTACTGTGCGTCAGGAATCTATTGATAAATTACGTGACTTTCTAAGAGAATATAGTAAAAAGAGTGTTAAACAGAAGATTAAGGTGCTTCAAAGACTAGATCCATGCAGAGTGAGAGAGAATACTGGTTTGCAAGGACATTCTCTGGCTTGTCTATCTAGGAAAGTGTGTCAAAGTGTTTTTCACCATTTTAGGATGCTGGCTGTTCATCATACTGAAATGAGAAAGTTTGTGAGAACATTGTATTTTGCTAAAAGTCCAGCACTAAAGTTAAATGAGTTGAATAATGCTCTGTTCCGTGGATCTGTATCAGATGTAGTGAAGGTTACTGATGAGATTCAGTTTTCTTACTTTGGTCCAGAACAAGAAAGTGCAGAAAATTACACAGTTATTGATGAAAATGTGGAAGAGAATGTAGAACTTACTGTTAGTAAAAATTTTGAAGATGGAATGACAGAATTTGCTATCATCTCTAATGAAAGACCAAATATTACTTGTATTTGTTGCCGGAGAAGCCATTACAAAATTCAAACAAGGAATGTTGATCTGTATAAAAAAAGTGAAAATGAAGATAATTATAAGTGGAAAGATTTTGCAACATATATATTTCTGGAAAATTGTTTTGATTTGGGTGAAGATCAGCGTATTTGTAAATACTGTTATAACAAGTTAGAAGAAAATAGAATGCCAGCTAGAGCTGTACATAATCATTTAGAATTGGTTGATATTCCTCCAGAACTTTCTGATTTAAATACGTATGAGTCTATACTCATTCAATGTGTCCATCCATTTCAGACCATAGTGCGTATGGAGCCAAAAACTGGTAAATTACCTCCTTCGGATTTACAAAGAGGGTTAAAAGGAAGAGTTGTCTATTTGCCATTGGATTTGAAAAAAAATATGGAAACAATTGATGCAGATACTTTGGAAACTGAACCATTAGTTATTCTGGTTAATGGTGTACCTACAAAGAATAAGAAAATTTGGCAGGAGCTGGTGGATGTACGAAAAGTACAAAGAGCAAATTTGTATTTGAAAAAAAATAATAAATGGTATGAAGCCATTTATATGGATGAAGATGAAGAAGAAATACTAGAAGACACAGGAATACCAACTGGGCAACTTGAAAAAGTGGATAAGTCAAAAGAAGAAGAAATTTATGAACATTTCAGCATACATCCTCTTCATTCTAAAGAAGTTATGGGAAACGCTATTGATTTGTTTCAGATGAAGAAAGCACAAGGAACTCCCGTGAGTGTATGGGAAGAGAGCTTGGAAGCTCGTTGTTTTCCACAGCTGTTTCCTACAGGAGAAGGAGGACGATATGATGAACGTCCAGTACAGATTCCTGCTTCGGAGTATCGGACTACAAGATTATATGCAGAAGATCCTAGATTTCGTCAAAGTATTCCTTATTTGTTCCATCTTTTATTTGAAAGTGACTTGTCAGCACTATCTTATGCAGTAAATCACATTTTGAAAACTGGAGTACATCTACGTAATGTGACTACAAAGGATTTTATGAACAAAGTGCAACAGCGAGATGATCATTTGGAATCTCAATTGATCAATTTGATGGATTGTCAGCGTGGGACTAATGAATATTGGTACCGACGCCATGGAGAATTGAAGTGTATGTTATGGAATTTAGGAACTCCTACATGGTTCCTTACCTTAAGCTGTGCTGAGTACGCTTGGGATGATCTTCTGGATTTTCTTCAAGAGGCAAATTCAAATATTGAAAACATCCAATACAAGACAGCAGGAGAATTGTGCTCATTGGATCCGGTTAATGTTTGCAGATATTTCAATCATAGATTTGAGGCTATGATGTCCTTCATCTGCAATAAAAAAAATCCACCTCTTGGAGAAGTTGTGGATTTCTTTTGGAGAAAAGAATACCAAGCCAGAGGTGCTCCTCATATTCATATGCTGTTGTGGATCAAGGATGCCCCAAAATTTGGAACAGATTCTGATGATGCAGTTTTAAGTTTCATCGAAGGATATGCAACATGTGCTATACCTAAAAGCACAGAAGAAAAAAATTTAAAAGAGCAAGTTTTACGTTTCCAAAGTCATCGGTGTGGAAAATACTGTCGACGAAAGTACAAGAGTAAAGATAAATTTTACACAAAATTTCGATTTGGATTTCCACGACCTGTTCTTTCAAAAGGAAGAGTAAACAGTTTTATGTCAGCTGTGCGACATACTATTACAAGAAAATCACCTAAAAATACCTACAATCTAAGAAGAAAAGAAGAGTCAAAATATATAAATGACTACAACCCAGTCATTTTATCCATGTGGAATGCTAACATGGATATACAGTATGTGGCTGACAATTCTATCGCTGTTGCTCGCTATGTCACATCTTACATCACTAAATCTGAGAAAACGGAATTGAAGGAAATGTGGGAAGAGATCTCTCACTAGAAGACTGTCAGTAAAAAGCTATATAGTTTCAGTTTAAAGATGTTATCGCATCGAGACATTGGATCCTATGAATGCTCAGATAGGTTATCATCTGCAAGTCTGTACTCAAAATCCAGAAGAATAATTTGGGCAAGTTTAGGTCTTGCAGGAATGCGAAATCGGGTACTGAAATCTATTCGAGAAATTGAATATTTAGCAGAGTTCAAACCAGAAAGTACAGACATTTTAAGAACAAACATGTTGGACACATATTATCCACAAAGAAGTCATCACCTTGAGAACATGTGTCTCTATGAAGTGCTGCAGAACTTTATTTTTAAACGGAATGCCACAGAAGATATCAACAATGGAAAATATAAAGCCATTGGTGAGGAAGGATGTTTGGTGAAGCACCGGAAGCTGAGTTGCGACACTCCTGACAAAAAGGAATTTTACTACTTGGCACTTTTGCAGCTGTTTAAACCATGGCGTTCAGAGGACGAACTACTTGGAGAATTCCAGAGTTATGAAGATTCCTTCAATGCTAGCAAAGACAGCATCTAATGCAGTACTTTCACAACTTATGTTCAAATGTTAAATGAAGAAATTGAACAAGAAGAGACAGTTCTCAAGACAGTCAATGTTCTGGGACATTCAGTCAAGATCCTCTAGGACAACCGATCATCGAAAATGAAGCAGCAATAGCTATGAACGAAGTGGAAACAGCTATGAATCAAGCTCAGGAAGATTTAGTAGACTTAACATATTTGGAGGAGCAACTGAATGAAGAACAAAAACAAATTTATGAAGAAGTCAGACAAAAAATTGATCACGGATTACTACATGAAAATAAAGAGTGCTCATGCACATATTTTGAACCTATCAGAATGTATGTAAGTGGACAAGCAGGAACTGGAAAAAGTTTCTTAATTAATGTAATTAGAAGCTACCTACAGAAGAAAATGGAATCCATTTTGTCTTGTGTTGTTACTGCTCCAACTGGGTTAGCAGCGTATAACATCAAAGGAGTTACCTTACATCGTTTGCTAATGTTACCAGTAGAGCACGAGAACAAAATACAGTACCACAAACTAGCAGGAGAAGTATGCTTGGAAGTTTCAAGAGTATTGAAGAAAATGAAAGTACTCATTATTGATGAAGTTAGCATGGTATCAAACTTAATGCTTGCCTTTGTGCATTTAAGAATGCAGCAAATTCTGAAGACAGACTTTGACGTGTTATTTGGAGGAAAACACGTCATAGTTTTTGGAGATCTTTTGCAACTTACTCCAGTTAAAGGACAACCGGTATTCCATACTCTTACACATGAAGACACGAAAAAGTCGTTAGGAAGTATAGGCAATGTAAATATTTGGACATATTTTGAGTATAAGGAACTCATTACCAATTTGAGGCAAGCCAATGATGAGGACTATGCAAGTATTCTGAAAGATATAAGAATTGGACTACTCACAGAACATGGCAGAAAAGCATTACAGAGTCGATTGCTATGTAATTTGTTCCCAACAGAAGAAATAGTTCCAGAGAAAATATACAAGAAAATTGCGGAAAAAAATACTGTAATCTGCTTAATGCCAACACTACATGAATGCTCTGTATTCAATCAAGAACTTTTGAAATTGGAAAATGAAGAGATCATAAAACTGGAAGCTGTGGATAAAATAGAACATGAACAAATAACTATTATATTGACAGGCAAATTGGGTACTAAATTGGATTCTCTGGAGAAAAATATTTCAAAAACAGCTGGTTTGGATAAGAATCTTTATGTGTGTATGAACTGTAGAGTAATTTTAAGACGTAATTTGGATGTAGAGAAAGGTTTAGTGAATGGAGCTATGGGAAGAGTTGTGGGTTTTGTTAATTACCAGAAAAAGGTTGGAATTGAATGTTTAAAAATAAAATTTGATCAGATACAAGAGGTTAAAGCCATTTGTCGTTGTTCAGTTCGTTTCTTGCTTGTGAAAGACTTATATGTACGTAGGAAGCAGTTTCCGTTTTCTCTAGCCTATGCTGTAACTATTCACAAATCTCAAGGATTAACTGTTGATAGTGCTTTTGTAAACATTGGATCTACTGTGTTTAAAGAAGGTATGGCATATGTTGCTTTGTCACGCGTGAAAAAAATATCTGGGTTATTCATGATAGACTTTGATGACTCAAAAGTTAGTGCTGATGCAAACTGTGTAAAGGAGTATAATAGATTAAGAAGAAGCTATGCTCCTCATTTAGGTCAGTATCCTGTGTTTGAAAAACGTGTTGTTTGTCGGAAAAGGAGATTTGAGAATATCTGTAATGAGGATGTACAGAAGAGAAAACAAAAGGAGAGTGATGTGATTCCAAGCAAAAAGAAAAAGGACAATGTTGAAGAGGTTGTTGGTTGTCATTTTGAAAATAGCTCTGGTGTCAACTGCTACGCAAATGTAGTGCTGAATGTTGTATTTTATCTTGAAAGTTTGAATGAGCAGATAATACTAAATCATGAAAAAAGATTCTGTTCTTTGCTGAGTCTCCTTTATGAGAAGCTGAGTAATGATTAAACTAAAATAGAAAGTGCTTCTGATGTTAGAAATCTTTTAGATGTATGTTCTGGATGTACAGAGTTTACACAAAATGTCCAGCAAGATGCACAGGAATTCTTGATGTATATCCTGATGGTACTGGAAGATGAAGGGGTAGAAGTAGAACATTTATTTGGTGTCTCTTATAAATGGGAACATTGTTGTGATAACTGTATGAACACAAGCAATACTAATGTTGATTCTGAAAGGTTCATATATTTACCATTACCAGAGAGTAAAACAGTGACTTTTAGTAAATTAGTTAAAGATGCTAATCACAACATGGAATGTTCTGAATGTAAATCTGAAATGTTGTCAACGTTATTTTTAAAGAAATATGGACAGCATTTAATTTTAATGGTGCAACGTTGTAGAGCTGATGGAACAAAATTGGAAACTTTACTAAAGAAATTTGTTGGCAATCAAGTATCTATATCTGGAAAAACTTTTGTAGCAGTTGCAATAATTTTTCATGATGGTCCTTCTATAACTTCTGGTCATTACACAGTTTATCTTAAATGTGAAAAAGGATGGACACTGTGTAATGATTCTCAATTGATTTTCAAGCAACGTTTGCCTTATGATTTACCCAATTCTTACCTAATTTTTCTGAAACCCAAATTTTAAATACTAACATCATCATTGGAAGAAAGCATTATTAAAATTTAAAAGGCTTAAAATTGGATATTTCGCTCAAAACAGATTTTAAACTTACCATTTGGCCTCAAGGAATGGTAAAACAAACATTTGTGGACTTCTTTGACAGATATTATTTTGGAAAATGTTCTTTTGTAACAAGGTTTACAGACGGAATTTCTTGAAAATTGTTATTGTTCTTAAAAGGTATTTTTGACATTTCTATTAAGGTATGTTTTAGTGAGGATACTTTTGGGGCTTTTTTAAACAATCTTTCAGTTTTTTTTTTTTTTGCCCGCTGTTAAATGATGAATACAATTGATTTCACTATTTTCAGTGAAAATCAAAACATTCTGAAAACAGCAAAAAAAGTGCAAAAAATTGCTTTGCTAAATATGAAAAAACATGTACTGTTTAATAAAGTGTATTATTGAATATTAATACTTTTTTTCTTTTTTTCAGAACTAGAAAGAAAATCTAGAAGATTTAATTCAGTTATCTTTGCAATTAAATAAAAACATTTAATTCTAAATTATTTATTTTGATGGTCAGGTAAGTTTAACATATCTGTATGTGTCACTGGTTTCGTTTCATGCTTTCTTTTCTTCACCTCTCCTTACTCTACTTTTCTCATTTCTCTTCCCACTCTCTCTTCCTGCTTTACTACTCTTTTCTAACTCCCTCACTCCTTCTCTACTACTCCCCTACCTTTACTACCTCTATCACTAATTTTTCATCCATGTTTCTTTTTCTGTATGCATATGTCTTAGTCTTTTTAACTACCTTACTCCTTTTCAGCTGTTTGCTCTCTGTGTCTGTATCTGTCACTCTTGGTTTGTCTGTTTTATCCTTAATTTCCTTAATATCTCTGGAGCACATTTACAAGCCACCTGCGCCACCACTACGTCAATTTTCTTGACGAACTAGTGGTGCAGGGTGCTTTTCTATATTTACAAGGAGAGGATAAGCCACTCTGTGTGTCTTTTCCTCTCCTTGTAAATACAGCCAATTCAAATGCAGCACTAAAATGAGCTATTATCTTTTTTGGGTACCTATACATAAGTACTGATGCAGAGTTTAAAGTTTAATAGGAAGACTCTCTTCCCTTCATCTGTGAAATGTACACCATCTCTTTTTTAATTACTTTGCCACTCCCCTCTCTTTCTCAGGGAGTCACTGAAGGTTTACTAAAGGTGAAAAAAATGTTTTTTTTTTTTTTTTAAAAACCCCATTGGGTGCGCGCAGGGTGCGCGCACCCTAAAAAAAAAAAAGAGAAATAGATTCTAAAAAACAAGTTTTTGTGTTTTGATTTTAGGTGGCTCTAAAAAGAGCCCTTGAGTTAATGTAGGGACAGAGGAAGAGAAAAACGAAAAAAAAAAATAAGAAAATTATGGCCTTTCGCAAAGATGCTCCTCAAATTTTCTTTGAATGAGATCAATACTGCTCTCACCCAAAGAAATAAGAGAACCACAATCCATGCAGTGTGTACTCATCCTCCCAAAACAAGGACGAATATCCAAAGGTGTGGAAGAAGGTGAAGGCACCACTGCAGAAGAAGTGCTCGCCTGAGCTGCCGAAGATGTGCTCGGCTGAGCTGCTGCAGATGTCATCGGCTGAGCAGGTGGAGGGTTTGCTCCAGAAGCTCGACGAAAAGTCACTGGATGCATTGCCTCAACGTGCCTCGTCATAGTATGAATACTAAAAGAGTACTTCTTGTTAGCATTCCCACGTGACAAGACGCACTGACACAGTTTGCAGGTGACCTATGGTGCATTCACCTTCTTTTGTCCCTCTGGAAAAGTGAAAAACTGCCATTTGAAGGAGTCTTTCTGCTTCCTCTGCCTCTGTCTCTCAAGAGTGTCCTGTTCACTCTCAGAAGATGGCTGCTGCTCTGCCATTGTATCTCAAAAACAGATTAGCTCCTTCTCCTAGGGAATCAGAACTAACAATGAGGGGGGTGGGTGTGATTTTGGAAGAATCTGGAACTAAAAGTACTTTGCACCAATGAAAAGTGATGTTTCTTGATCACATGACTTGCCATGAGGGGATTGGGTTTGGTGTTGAAACAATCTGAAACTGAAAGTAATGAAAACCAATTAAAAGTGTTGTTTTATTATTCACATAACCCGAGGTGCGCGCACTGAGCAAGCTCCGAGCGCGCACGGTGCAATTACGCATGCGCGAACGCGTATGCGCGCATGCGCTTACGTACTATGCGCGTACGTAACGCGCATACGCAGCACGCGCGTATGCGTGAACGTCAGCGCGCGTACTCTATGCGTATACGGAAGTGTACCGCGTGGAGCACGTACGACGCACGTAAGCATGCGTACGTACGCATGCGTACTGGGTGCGCGCTCCGAGAGCGCACTAAAACGTATGTATGTGTACGTAAATAACGTACGCCGGAATTCATGAAAAACGTACGCAAACGTACTAGGTGCGCGCTCTGAGCGCGCACCCTAAGAATTTATATAAAAATAAAAAAAGTGGACATAACTTAATAGAAGATATTAACTATGCTGTTCAACTTTATCTTAATTAAAACTTTAAAAAAAAATGAGCCACACCAAATTAAAGGATACAGATAATATATAAATGTATACATAGGGAAATTTTTGAAAAAGAAATATTTAAAAAATATAATTAAAAAATTAGCATTTAAAAAACCTTTGAAATTCACTGAATAACCCATAGGTTTCACACACGTTATAGTTAGGAATTAGCATTTAAAAAACCTTGCTAATTCACTGAAAAAACCATAGGTTTCACACACGTTATAGTTAGGAATTAGCATTTAAAAAACCTTGCAAATTCACTGAAAAAACCAGAGGTTTCACACACGTTATAGTTAGCTGGACATTTCGCTCGTAAAAAACCAATGAAATTCCCCCGTTATAGTTAGTTCAGCTAACTATAACTCGCGCGCCCGCAATCCACTGCTGATGACGTCACATATTACATCACTCATGACATGGTCAGTGACATCACTCATGACATCACTGATGACATCTCAACGTGTGTGAAACCCCTGTTTTTTTCAGTGAATATATATATATGTAAAAACGCCCACAGATGAAAATGCACAGGAGAAGCCCGCAATTCCCAGCAGGATTCTTTGTTAGGTAAAACTGGCAACATTTCCCATATAAATCCGTAGCGCTAAGCGTTTCTGAGCTTCAGTGTTCCTTGTTCATGGGCAGTCATGTAGATCAGCAGTGCGAGCAAACACTAGTCACCTGTTTGACTCCTTCTACACACCCTCCTGTGCGTGAATCACAATGGCCTCCTGGTACTTGTACTGCTTGCCCTATATTCCCAATGGGTTCTGCTTCAAAACGTATATCCGTTTCAATAAAAAAGCCCAAATGAGTCTCCAGTAATGCAGCCAGTGAATTAATGTCCAAACTGTGCTTCTCCTAATTATTTGGGGTGAGCGTGGGACCTCCCTCCCAGAGCCAATGTTGCCCATGGGGACTCTATCCCCTAGGACCCTCCATTTAATAGAAAAGGGAGAGGACATACAGCCCCCTTCCTGAGACTTCTACAGGCTATGGGAACCCGATCCCCAAGGGTCAAATCAATGATTTGAGGAGAGTGTGCAAGGCCCTCCTCTCTGACCCTTGCTGGGGCTCCAGGGACCCCATTCATCAACGCTGATTTTCAATTGAAGATGACATGGTGTGTGCCCCTTCTTTGTGCCTCTTCAGGCCCTGGGTAATCCAAACCTCAGGACCAAAAAAGGGGAGGGGCACTTTCAAATTTATTTTAAAAGGAGAGCGAATCTACATGCATCCCCTCCTTGTGCCAGCATAGGCCCTGGGGAACCCCATTCCTGGGGTCCAATACTGTGCAGTGTCCTGATAAGATCAACCCAATTCCCAGGTCACTGTGGTTCCCTGTCTGGGAGAGTGCGGGCATGCCCTGCCCACCGTGTCCTGGGCAGGGAACTCAACTTAGCAGTCACCTGGCTGGAGCAATCACAAAATGTTGCTCATGACTAGTTAACAGCAAAGAGAAGTGCTAACTCCCAGCCAGCACCCAGTTGGGTGCCTGGGTGCTGGCTGGGGAGCCAGCGGGGTCTGTATGGAACTTTGGGCTCCCTTCATGACCCTTAAAGAGTCCTTGTTGTGTGGGTGCCCCTAGTGGGGACTGGGGCACCGATCTATAATTCAAAAAGCGTCTGGCTCCCGCAAAAGAATCTAGACATGGACATTGGGCTCCTGCTATGTCCCCCAACAAAAATTGGAGCAGTGTAGGCACCGGCGCACCTACTTTATAGAAAACATGCCATGCCTATACCCACTATGTGTACCAACGGGAGGAGCTGTCTGGGACCACAAGGGTATTGTGGCTCTCCGTGCAGCCCCCCAAAAATGTATAATGTGGGTGTCCCAGCTCATCATGGTCTATGCACAAAAACATTTTTTTTTAATTAATAATAAGTGAGCGGCTTAAAGTGCTGCAGGAGCAGCTCATTTATTATTTACAGCTCACTGAAGAAGTGCCACATAATGCCCTGCATGGGCTATTTATACAATTTTGATAATATCCTTCGAAGTGGCAGGGGGGCCACCAAGCATTTTTTAATGTTGTATGGGGACTACAAGGAGTGCAGCAGCCCCCCAGCAACATGAAAAAACACTAAGACTCCTTTGTCATTAAATTCATGCCTTCAGGATTTCTTACCATATTTTTTAAAGTGTTCCTAGCTGGAGACCTATACTCTACAGCCGGGGAAGGCCCTTTTGTAGTTGTTTTTATTACTGCATTTTGTGGGCTGAAAAATGTTAAACGAAAGACACAGTGAAATGTTGGTTTTATTTTTTCAGAAAAACAACATATCTCAGGGTCTTTCTTATACCATTTGTTAACCTACTAAATGTGATAACTAAAACTATGTTAAAAGAAATACTCAGAGATATGTTAATTTTTTAATTAAAACTTTATTAAAAGTGTTTAGAATATTCATTATTATTAAATATTGCAGTGTGTGAATTACTGAAACATACTCTAGATTAAAGATATTGGTGATTTTTGGAGAAAGTTTATACATTTTCATTATGTATATTCATATGCTCACCCCTTAATAAAGCCAATAGGCTCACTTTTTATATTTTGATGTTATGACTGTTTGACAAAGTCACTAAGTCTGCCTGAGTGCGGCCAGGAACTGCGAGACCAACTGCACGCTGTGCATGCCTTTGATCGTGCACAGCATGTGGGTGATTTTCAGCAACCAACCCCCTGTGCAGCATGGGTTTGGCAGACTAAGGGAAATTGATGTTTTTAGTTTGTCAATACCTGTGGCACAGTTTGATGAATATTCACTAAACTTTTGAAAATAAAGACTGTTCCAGCCTCTTCCTGTGAATTTGAGGGGGATACATCGAGCAGGGATCGAGCAAATGAGAGAGTCCTCAAAAGCATTTTCCCCATGCAATTTTTTGAAAGAAAACTGAGCAACGATATTGCAAAAATGGCTGAGGGGCATTACATCAAATAAGGGAGACAGCTGAATCTTGGGGAAGAAAGCATGCTTTTTGTGATATGAAAATATATCCAGTAGTTTTTTGAGAAATTAAGGTTAAAAATGTTCAATATTTCACATTGTGGTGGATACGAGGAGCCAAAAGATGTCAAGTTAAGATCAGTTTGGCTAGCACCACATTAACAAAGATATGGCGGCCGCCATTTTAGGATGTGGGGACTCCGTCCCCTAACCTACAAAAGAGTATAACAAATTATATAGAAGGCACAAAGGGATACCGTGTCCCTCCAGAAGGGGCAGGGGAGCCAGCAACCATATGTTTTAGTGTTGTGAGGGATTGCAGGGAGTGTCGCAACCCCCCAACAACCTTACCAATATGCAGTAATTCTCCTGGGTCATTGAATCAACAAGTTCTGGAGAGCTTACCATATTTATTTCAGGCTCTCTAAGCTGGAGCTGTGTGCTCTTCAGCTGGAGCACAGGGTCCCCATGTGTTTGGTTCTATGCCTGCAAATTTTGCCCTGAAAAATGTTTAAAAATGACTTAAAGACGTGTTTTTTTGTAATCGTTTATTAAAAATAACTTGAGACAATCACAATTATTAAACATTGTACTGTTTGAGATTCTGAAATATCCATCTGATTATAGTGTTTGGTAGCTTTGAGACTAAGCCAATAAGTCTGCTTTGTATATGTTGATGTGCTGACCCTTTTATTAAGCCAAAAGGCCCAGTTATGTTTATATTATTGTGTTTTGAGCCTTTGACAAAGCCAGTAGGTCCGCCTTACTTAAAATGACACATTTTATATTTTTACATGACATAGGCAGTCGGGCATGGGGTTTTCTGTAGGACCTGGCCGCTGGCTGAACCCAACACACGCTGTACACAGCCAAAGACCTTGTGCCTTGGAGGAATGGGCTCCTGAGAGGGGGGTGGGGCCTGGCTGCAGGCCTGGGTCCTATTCCCAAACTGACACAATGTTTGATGATAGACATCTTACTTTCCGTTAAAAAACACAGAGGAATTCAATGAAAAAACAAAGATTAAAGTGATGCTATAGTCAGGAATCAAAAAACCCTTAGAAATTCAATGAAAAAAACTAAGGTTAAAAGGATGATATAGTTAGATGAAAATCTCAGGTAAAACATACTATTTCAAACTAACAAGACCACAGAAATTCACAGGGTATAGTTATCTTAAGTAACTATAACTCATTGCCTAAAGTAACTATAACTCACGCCTCCACCATGCACTGCTAAATACCGCACGTATAACATCACTTATGACATGTTCCATGTCATCATTGATAACATCACTACAACATCTGAAATTACATCATTTATTTATTTATTTGAAAAGTTTTATATAGCGCTGGCTAGACCCATGGGTATCAGAGCGCTTTACAGGAACTGAAGCAGTACAAGAAGTACAAACAATTGATTCAGGGTACAGCATAAACAGTCAAAAAACAACACCACAACTTGGTTTAGAAATAAAAAAAAGGGACGGGCAACAAGCAATATACATGGGATGGGGGCATAGGGGTAAGAAACAGTCAGTTACAACACAGCAAATGGTATGGAAATAAAAAGGGGCGGACAGGGCAATTTACATGAAGGGAGGGAAGAAGGAGGAGCGGTTAACAAAGATAATAAAAGCATGCAGGTAGGGCTCATCAATTAAAGTAAGGTGGGGGCCCACAATCTGGGGGATTCACATGATATGAATGGCAAACTAGAGTAAGTGGGGTAGAGTACTAGTGAGGGAAGTAGAGCGAGTGAAGGGGAAAAGATAAGAGTAGTGATTGGTGGGGAAATGTGGGGAAAAGTGGAGGGGTTAGAATAGGGGACAGGTAGTAGTATAGAGGGAGGCTGTATAAAGTAGGCGGCAAGGAGTGAGAAGGGAGAAAGTAAAAGGATCGTTAATACAGGGGAGATAGAGAGTATGGACAAAGGAAAGATTAAGGACCAAAGTATTTGTTGAGGAGGTGGAATTTAAGGTCTGGTTCAAAGCTTAAGTAGGAGGGGTTGAAGCACGTGTCCTTAACGAGTGAATTCCAGAAGTACAGGGCGTTTCTCGGAGAAGGAGCAAGATTGGGTACATTGCTTTTTAAACAAATGGGGGACTAGGAGGAGAGTATTGGTGCTTCTCTTCGGTCGGGGGAACCTTGCTTTGTTGAGTTTATTAGTAAGGTAGAGTGGGATTTGTTGGTGAAAAGCTTTGTGTGTAATGCATGCTTCTTGTAGAGGCATCTGCCTTCAATTGGTTGCCAATTGAGGGCTTTGAGGGACGGTGAGATGTGATCAAATCGTTTACAGTCAGTAATGAGTCTGGCCGCCAAGTGGAGAACGGATGTAAGGGGAGCTAGGTGTACTTTGGGGGTTACGGTGAGGATAGCATTGCCATAGTCAAGTTTGAAGAGAACTAGAGATTGGACAAGGGTATTGTTGAGATGAAGTATGTTTGAGTGGGATCTGATCTTATAGTAGAGTTGGGTATCGTCGGCATAGAGGTGATAATTGATTTCAGCTTGTTTCGGAATGAGGGTAAGGGGTTCCATGAAGAGGTTGAAGAGGGAAGGGGAGAGAATAGAGCCCTGGGGGAAGCCCAGGGAGACAGGCATTGGGTTGGAGATGTAGTCTTTAATTTTGATTTGTTGTGTTCTGTGTTGAAGGAAGAAAGAGAACCATTTGAGGACCAGACCGTTTAGGCCGATGCGAGCTTTAAGTGAGTTCAGTAAGGAAGAATGGTCAACAGTATCAAAGGCTACAGAGAGGTCAAGGAGTATAAAAAGGCAGGGCTCATCATTATCGAGGGAACACTGAGTATCATCCACAATATTTAGCATAGCGGTTTCAGTACTACAACCTTTTCTGAAGCCGGATTGAAGGGAGTCACGTAAATTAAAATTGCCTATATGTTTGTCCGATTGGAGCAATGCACATTTTTCAACGGCTTTAGAGAGAAGAGGGAGGTTAGAGATAGGGCGAAGGTTGTAGAGATCATTGGGGTCGGCAGTGAGGTTTTTCAGAATAGGAGTGATTTGACCGAGTTGAAGGGAGTCAGGGACGCAACTAGTGGCAAGGGAGGAGTGGATGATGTTAGTCCAAGCAGGTGTGTAATTAAGTTCATGAACAAGGATAAAAGGGAGAGGATCTTTGGTATGCGAGGTTGGCTTTAGTTTAGAGATAATAATGAACACTTTGTGCTCAGTCATAGGACAGAAATTATGCCAGGAGGCATTGTTTTTCAGAAATAAGTTGGGAGGGTGGTCGTCTGGGGAAATTGTGGTAGGTTGGTAAGTGGGAGGATTAAGTGGTTGGGGGTTACTAAGGGGGTGTGTCATTGGTGACGTTAAGGGTAGGGGTGGGGATGGTCATAATTCAAGGAAGATGGAAGGATAGGTCAATTTTGGCGATTTTGTCCAATAGGAAGTTAGCAATTTATTCGCCTCTCTCGGTTGAGGCCATCAATTCGGGGGGGGGGGGCAGATAACGTTTATTTTCTAACAGTGTTGAACAGTTCTCTGGGCAAATTTTTTGTACACTCTAGTTGAGCTCGGAAAAAGGTAGCCTTTTCCATGAAAATGTGTTTTTTTGTAAGTTGATCTAGCTGATCTAAAGAGGGCAAGGTGAGAGGAAGAAGGGTGTTGTCTCCGTGTTCTTTCAGCCAGTCTGAGTTGACATCTTTCAAGATTGAGTTCCAGATAGAACCAAGATTTGGACAGAATTTTTCTTTGGTGCTTAAGTTTAAGAGGGGCAATTTGGTCCAGGACGTTGTTAATGGTCTTATTAAAGTGATCTGTGAGTTTGTTAGCATTTTGGGAGAGAGGGGGGATGAAGTTGTGCTTGAAGTTTTGATTCAAGTACACCGGGGGGAATTTGTTTGAGGTTTCTGGTCCACTTCAAGTGTTTGAAATTCAAGGTAAGGGGTAGTGGGGCATTGGAAGAAATCTGAAACAGGATGAGGTGATGGTCAGACCAGTCTGTAGGAATGATGTTGGAAAGGGAGCTCAAGTCAGTGTTAGAAATGATGGCATCAAGTGTAGCCCCTTTGATATGGGTAGGTTTATGACAAAGTTTTTTCAGGTCATTAATCTCTAGAAGGTTGGAGAGTCACATGACAGTGGGATCCTTGAGATTATTCCAGTGGATGTTGAAGATTCCTACGAAAATATTTTTCGAGACCAAAAGGGAGGAGTGTGAAAGAAGGTCAGAAAATTTGTTGGCAAAGAAGAGGTTCACCTGGATGTTATGTAGTATAATCAGAGGAGACCCATGAGTGGTGAGCTCAAAGCAAAGGTATTCAAAAGTTAAATGATCCGAGTTTTTTAGAGTGGTGATTTGAAGTTCATTGTTGTAGATTACAGCTAGTCCACCCCCTACTCTGTCTGGTCTGTCTTTCCTAATGATGGTGTAGCCAGAGGGGGTAAGTAAGTCAAGGATGGCCGTCGAGTGCTCACTGAGCCAGGTTTCAGTCAGGAAGGCGATGTCAATAGCCCCCCTGAGGATGGTTTCAGATATTTCTGTTGCATGTCAGACTGCCGATCGGCAATTAACAAGCATACAAGAAAGGGGTTTGGGGTTGTCATTTACAGGTCCGTAAGAGTGGATGGAGGTAAGTTGGGCTGGGGGTCTAGGAGAGATGGGAGAGGAAGAGATTCTGTTAATGCCCATAATCACTGGGATACTGGCGGTTTTGCAAGAGTGGATGGAGGTGAGTTGGGCTGGAGGTCGAGGAAAGATGGGAGCGAAAGGAGTTCTGTTAATGCCCATAATCACTGGGATGTTGGAGTAGGGGAGAGGGAGATCAGTTATTAAAGGCTTAGGAAGGTATGAGTTAACTAGGTTCGAAAGGTCAGAAGTGGAGAGGTAGCTAGCAGCATGGATTGGTCTGTGAGTTTGGTTGCAGAGGGGTATAGTGCACCATTGGATGTGATGGGACAGGTTATGGGAGTAGGGGGAAAATATGTCAGTAAGATTCGGGTAAGTCCTAGAGTTGAGGGCGTGGTAATCCTCTCTGAGACAATAAAAGTTCGGAAGTCATAGCTGTGAGTTTGTAGTCTATGTTGGTAAGTGTTTGCGCAATCAGATAGAGAGGGAAATCAGTGGAGAAGGAGAGGGGCTGGTGGGGATAGTGGGGAGAGTGTTGAAAGAGGAAGGTAATCGAGCGGAAAGGGAGTGAAGCAGGAGGTGGTTTAGGGATAGTGTTCTGGGTGATGGATGAGGGATTTAGAGTAGAGAGGGGTGGTTCAGTGCTAGAGTTAATAGATGTGAGCGGAGAGGATGAGAGAGTGACGGAAGCAGGGAAGAATCACATCGGGTTGTGTGGGTAGAATGCTATGGGAACGAGTATTTCGCATATGGGCTGGTGG